>NC_140594.1:278698914-279038460 GCF_964204655.1 Triturus cristatus | reverse complement strand
AGCAGGCTTCTCTCCTCTTTGCTCTCTTCGCTGACTGCCAGAAAAATGTCTGCAGATCTCTGCTTGGATGCCAGCAAATAGAAATATTACCTGGTAGTATATTTGTGGAACTGTATAACGTTTCCACTCGAAGACCTTACTATCACATTGTTTCCCATTTCAAATTTGTTTGGCTAGGTGTAAAGTCACCTACTTTACCTATTCCACTGTGGTCAACTTGGAGTCGAGTTACATATGCAGTATTTTTTTCGTGTTTTTATTTTTCCTTGGTAGTTATTGTGAATGATAATGTGTTAATTTCAGAACTGTTAGAATGAACTAGTTGGTTCCCAACAGTTAACTGTAGTGATGTGTGATTTATTCAATTGTTTTGCTATCATCTGTGTAGTTATGGAGGCCTCTCAGTTCTTGCGAGGAAGTCATGGACAGGTTTCCCATTTGGAGATAGTACCAACTATTGAGGCTGCGTGTGTGTGTGTGTGTCTTTGCCATTCAGAGAGGTAAAGTTGCCTCTAAACACCTTAGACTTTCTATTGTAGTGCAAGAATGGAAAGCAATTACAGGATGTTGTATTTTCAGAGTCTCTCTTTGAGCTGTGATAGTATTTGATGATTTATTGTGTTGAAGGTTGTACAACCAGAAGTGGTGAGTTTCCCTTGTCAGTGTTGGTGATCTCTATGAGTCTTGTTTGGGTTGGCCTGCTTGGTCTGAAATCAGTTTAAAATGCTCTTAGTAAGCATTTGGCTTCTGAATACCTTAGCGATGGCTATTTTCACTGTGATTTTTCTAAGGAATGATTCATTAGGCACTACTTGGTACTTTGTTTAGTCGCTTGCATATGGGGTAGGTTTAAGTGGACAGTATGGTGCTGTCTGTGAATATCTACAGACTTTTTGACTTCTCTCTTTGGTGACTTATCTGGGGCATTGGATTGATATGATGGCTTTATTCTTCCCAAACCAATGGTCTCAGAGGTCTGTTTCCCAGATCAGGAACTCTCTCTGCATTGTAAACCTAGCTCCAAACATAAAAGATATTCCACACCTCCCAAAGAAACACCAAGTAGATTGCTTATAATGGCTAGAAATAGCTTAATTTGTTGTTAGTGATGCTGTTGTACATCACATAGCTATGATTGTTGCTCCATTGCAGTGATGTCGGGCTTTTTTGATGATTATACTCTTGGTATAGTTAAGAATGAAGTGTGGTAGGACCAGCCTGTTGCTTAACTCAACCTTCTTCAATGGGTAGCTCGTAAGCTACTGGTAGGTCTCTAGCTACCTGTTAGTATGTCTCCTGTGTGCAGCCGAGCCAACTAAGTTAATAGCTTTTGTTTGGCCTAATTATATGTATACCAACATTGTAAAGTGTGTATTTAAGCCGAAAATGTGTGTCGTTTTAGGTCTCCTAAGCTGATGTATGGAGAAAAAAATATTTGCATTTCCAAAATATATTTAGAGAGGATATTTGAGTGATAAATCATTTGGTATTGGAGAGACGTATTACTGATATTAACTGGTACCAGGGGTATTCCAGCTAAGAATGTCTATATTATCCAAGTAAAGGCATTCCAAATTGACAGATTCTTTTTTATGTTACTGCCAGCAGTCCTGCCTGATGCGATACCTACTGCTAATCTTTCATTGTGTGGCTAATCTTGTCTGATGTGGTCAATATTACAACAGTACAATACTAATGTTAGTTGCTTTCGGTGATTTTCATTTAACATAAGTAGCTCTTATTAAAGAAAAGGGTGGAGACCCCTGGTGTAACTCCTATCTTGGTGATGCCTAATTTTTGGTTTAAGATCAAGTCTAGTATGTCTTGAATTTGTTTAATATTTGATTAAGGTCAGTGGTCTCACATGGTTATTTAACCTTCCACAGCAATAGAAAGTAGGCTTAGTAATTATTTAAATGTTGCTTGACACTAGACAGCCTTTTTTTATCCCGATCTACTGTACAGCACAAGCTAGAAATTGTAGATTTACAAGTTATACTTAAATTATTATAACGTCATACTGGCAACCTCTGGAGTTGGAGGTTGGGAGTCCTCGTAGCAGCCAGACATTTAATTTCAGTTTGTTGAAATATATAAAACTTTTCTTATTAATTTAATTATATTTATTTAAAGCCATCAAAATAGTGTAGTTTGACCAGTTTCAGGTTAATGTATTTGCCAAACACATTTGTGTTTACAATTATTTATTCTCCAACTCTAAGGTGATCCAAGCTCTCTTTCATAGGGCATCCGAGTCTTCCTCTGTTGGCAGCAAATTGTTAATAGGGCTCTTATGCCACGAGGATCACGAGGATTTTGCACCTTCATAGCCAATTAAAATAAAGGCTGTAGTTTGAACGATTTTAAATAATGAATGTTGTTTAATAGTTGTAACACACGACCCTTTGATATTGTCCAACTTTATGTAAAAGATAAATATCACCAAGGAATTTGTGTCTGACTTTCAATATATCTACGAATTTATTCTTTGCATCTAAACGCATGATTCTCTTTCACATCTTAATACTTACACTTCTGCACTACACACTGTGGCATTACGGAAATTGTGGAATACAGTTTTTTAAAACTGCATTTTCCCTTTCCGATCATTTTACAGTGGTTATCTCTCCTTCCTACACCTTCACTAGAAAAGAAAAGCATGCTTTGATGTACTACTAATTCTGCTTCTGTCTTGACCAGTTAAGTGTAACATTAGATATGTGTTGACGTGTGAAAAATATGTTCCAAAATGTTTGTAAATACTTGCAATGAAGCAACTATTTCTGTAACCTGGTGTAGTGTAAATCTCAGGGCAATAACATGATGTTCAAATATAAGAAAATTAAAAATGTGTATATATATCCATTAATTGTATACAATAGGCATAAGAAAATCCCTTTGATGTGCAGGCATTATGGACTACGCCCGTTGTGAAACGTACATCATTTATGCATGTGCACAATGCAACTTACTCCAGCCTTAAGTTGCACTTGCGCCTAGCGAAAAGATGTGTTAATGCTGCATAAAGCACTTAGCTGTAGATCAGGTCCCGCCATTCTGCTGTTTTCTGAGCTTGTGCCGATTTCACGTTGTTTTTACAGTGCCTTCCTTTGAGTCCCCAGTACCTAGCCCATGTTCCTAATATGCGTTTTCTACTATACCTTGAGCCGAGTTTCTACTTTCTACCATGTACTGGGCCTCTGTGCATATACTTTGTTTTCTCCAATGTGTCAGGCCTCTTTGCTCTTACTCCATATATTCTCCCCTTTTCCACATTTCTGTGCGTATAGTGTCTGTGTGCTTCTTTGTCAGGCTTCTGTATACATACTTTGTTGTATCCACAGTATCAATGGGAGGCCTATATGCGTACATGTACTATCTTCTCCTGTGCCAGGCTTCTGTACATGCACTGTCAATGTCCTCTCTGTACCAGGTCTTTGTACATATACACTATTTTTCTCCAAATAGAAGTGGTAGGCAGGTTTGGATTGAGGCATTGACCAATCGACCTTGCCCGAGGCCCAACGGCCAAAGTCTGCTGTGGGCCTTTTTAAAATACTTATTTCGCGTACAGCCTGGCTATTGCAGCTCCCACAGTTTAAAAGCAGTGGCCTCTTAAAACATTTGGAGGCATACTTTGGGGCCCCGCGTTTAGAACCGCTTTATAACTATTATGGATTTTCAACCAATTCAAGTCTTCATGATGATACCACCCAATGAAGAATTATATATTAAACTTTCACTCAAAAAACAGCCAAAAGCTCAACCTGTCCCATGTCCACCAGCCAAATAGCACCAAATGAAAGCTTGATTAAGCATTGATTAACCTCCTATCACATTGCTATAACATAGATAACCAAAGCACTACACAAAGGATTTTCACCATTCCATCTGGTGAAATCTGATAATATTCTACTTAATTCTCTTCCACATGCCTTGCGACTCCTCTCCTTTATTTTATATGTACAGTTCTCTGGCCAGTCAGCGATCTTCGGCTCTGCGAAGGAAGAGTAATGGGAGGGGGCAGAAGACATTAGACTGAGAGGAAAAGAAAATGTAATAATTAGAGGTAAAATAGTGGGAGGGGGAGGTAGAGGCATAGATAAAGTAGAGAGATAGGTGGGGGGGTGAGAAACATAGGGCAGAAAAGTGACATAGCCATTAAAAAAAAAAACCACAGAGTAGACAGGTAAGGTTTAATAGTGAGGCAAAGAAAGCTAGTGATATGGAGAAGGAAATGTAGAGTGAGGAAGAGGGTCGTGGTATACAGTGGACTGAGTTAAAAAGAGGTAGACAGGTTAGAAAAGTGGGGGAGTGAAAGACACACAGGTGCAAGGTATAGAGAAAGCTGTGACGTAGAGGTGTAAAATGAAAACTGAGAGTCAGAAAAAGAGCTCCGATAAAGAGGGTACAGAGTGAGCAAGGAAGAGCAGACAAAGAGAAAGACAAATTGTAAAGAGAAAATAGGCATATGAGTAGAGACAGATGAGGAAGAGAAAGAGGTGAGGTTGATGCAGTGGTAGACTAGGTGATATAGGAAGTTGTGAGGTAGAGAAAGATAGGTAGAGACAGAGGTGAGGTAGAGAGATGTAGAAAGAGGAGTAGATACAAAGGTGAGGGAGGTACAGCGATGGAGAGATAGAGGTCATGATAGAGAAAAAAGAGGTAGTGTTAGAGAAAGGCTGTGAGAAAGGAGTAAAGTAGTGAGAGAGGTGAGGTAGATGGGATAGAGGTAGAAAGAGGGGAGATAGAGAGCAAGGTAGTGAATGAATGATGTGCTATATTGAGAGGTTAAATAGTGAGTGAGTAAGAAGGGGTGGTAACAAGAAATTAAGTAGCAACAGGTGTGAGGTAGAGAGATAAAGTAAAAAGGTGATTGGAGAGTGGATAGATAGAGAAAACGGAGGTGCATAAGGGTTATATAGAGATTGGCAAATCGAGATAAAGAGATAGCGGTGAAATAAAAGTGATGTGAAGTAATAATAGAGGCATGATTCACACAGATGAGGCAGAGAAAGAGCTGGAGAGTGGTAGGGAGAGGTGAAAGAACTGGTCAGATTGAGAGAAAAAAGTTTGGTAGCGAGAAAGGTGATGGTTTAACACATGTTGAGAAATAAACATAAGATACAGCAGGACAGAGAGGTCGAGAGCGATGTGAAGTAAGGAAAGAGTGGATATGTAGAGAGAGAAACCAGGCAGAGAGAGAACCAAGATTTAAGAGGGGGAAGACTGAGAGGAACAGAGAGAGGTAAAGGGATGAGAAAGTAACGCCGAGAGAGAAGACAGAGTGGGAGCTACAGTCGGTAGAGAAAGAGTTAGAAGAGAAGAAAGAGAGAGTGGTGAGGTAGGGCGAAGTAGAGAGAGGGAGAGAGACAGAGGTAGAGAGAGCCTTCCGATTATACGCTACTGATCACTTTACCCGAGGATCCCTTGGAAGGTAGGGGCCCTGGGCAATTGCCCACTTTGCCCGTGCCTTAAAAGATCTCTATCTAAAAGACTGCTGCTGCCCCGAGTGCACAGACGCACTCTCAGGGTGACTCACTGGAATGCAGAGAATGGCAAACCGCCGGCCGAGAGGGTGTGGGGAATGTTTAGGGTGAGGCACAGCATGAATAGTGACTGTCTCTGTGCCTGTGGTGTGCGGATTAAAGGCCGCTGGCTTGGAGCGTTTCTTTTCTGGGGTCAATTCACACACATTCTGCTGCTTGTGCTCACAGAGCCTTCAGAGGATGGCTCTGTAAAGGCAGGTAACAAGCCCTTTGGTATTAGAAGAGTGTTGATCTTCCCCCTTTTCGGTCGGGTGCTAGCTTCCACACCTGTAAGGCCATCTGTTCACCTGTCTGATTAATGGTTCTCAACAGTGGGGCAATCAAAGATGAGGTGCATAATAGTGTAGGGGCCAGTAATACCTCTTAGTGCAACCAGTCCAGCTGAAAAGTGAGGCCAAGTGTGGGGTGGCTAGTAGGGGTTATTCTCATAGACCATTATTGGTTTTCATACCACAATATTAAAACATACCCAAATATAATGTAAGATTTACAGTTGGAGGAGCGGGCATAATATCACGGAATGCATTTCAGTTTGCTTTTATATCCCCTGGTTAGAGGCTCAGTGGTATATGAAACTATCAACCTCTTCTGATTCTTTTTAGCTAACCCCATATTGCATTGTGGGGTTTGTTATGTTGACTTGTTTGGTGCACTAATCAACTGAAAGGGTATCCAGGCGCTTTGTATTTTTTGCTTTTAAACCTTCTGATTTCAACTATCCGAGGATGTGAAATGGTGTTGGCTGAAAATACAGGATAGGTTGAGGATGACATACATCAAAAGAAGCCGCAAGACTCTAAAATGGTCTAGTCCAGTGGTTCTTAACCATTTGTCTTCTATGGACCCCCGCTTTGTCATTACTAGAATCCGAGTACTCCCACTGAGTAACTTTTTTAGAATGCGGGAACCCCAGCCTAAGCAATTTTGATGATTTGAACCGCAAAACAATACACAAAATACTTCAACAAGCATTTATCAAACAAATAGACCACTGGTGACATGTTTTATTTCATTCGCCAACAAATATACAAAAAATAACTCTTAATGGAAAGGTTGGAGCTTTTCTAAATTCATTTGAGGCCATCCATCGTCCATGCTCTGATTGATTCACTAGCACTGCTCCCACGAATCAATCTGAGGAAGGATACATACTTAATTTTTAGCTTTCAAATTCCTTCAATTTACAGAGCATTTTACATTTTTAAATTTTCTTCTTTATTTATATACACTTTAATAATCTATTATTTAACTGTTTAAGTAGTCGCAGATCCCTTGATTTGGTGTCGCGTACCCCCAGGTATCCCCGGGCTACAAGTTAAGAACCACTGGTTTAGTCCTGACTGCTTCTCATGCAAAACCAAGTAAAATTCGGACATCTTTTTTTCAGAGTTAATTCTTTCATTTGCAAAGAATCGGTATTGGGTAGACAAAAGTAAGCTTCGTGTGTGTGTGTGTGTATGTATATGTATATATGTGTATGTATGTATATATTCACTGAAAAAACCATAGGTTTCACACATGTTATAGTTAGCTGGACACTTTACTGATAAAAAACCAATGAAATTCCCCCGTTATAGTTACTGCAGGCAACTATAACTCACGCGACCGCAATCCTCTGCTGATGCTAATACTGTATTTAGACACTTATTTGCCCATGTCTTCTTCCATTAAATTTTAGCTTTACATATATTACAAATATTTTTTTTTCATAAAGACACATATGTCATCAGCAGAAGATTGCGGTCGCGTGAGTTATAGTTGCCTGCAGTAACTATAACGGGGGAATTTCATTGGTTTTTTATCAGCAAAATGTCCAGCTAACTATAACATGTGTGAAACCTATGGTTTTTTCAGTGAATTTGCAAGGTTTTTTAAATGCTAAGTTACTTTACGCCATTCGTGGCGTGCGCGCCCAGTTAACGCAGTTCGTTCCGTGCGCGCACGGTGCGCTTTGCGCACCGTGCGCGCACAGTGAGCACGCGGTGCGCTTTGCGCACCGCGCGCCCACTTTACGCAGTTAGTGCCGTGCACGCACAGTGGTCACGCGGTGCGCTGCGCGCACCGCATGCCCACGTTAAGCGGGATGGGCCATGTACGCACGATGCGCTTCGCGCACCGTGCGCACATGGGGGACATATTTTGCGCATCTTTGTGAAATGTATTCTTCGGGCACCATTTGCACACGGGGTGGGGAGAATGTGGATAGTTTTTTTTTTTTTTATAATTTTTTACCGTGCGCGAAGCGTAATCGGCGATTTTCCGAAAAAAATAAATTTTTTTTTTTGGGCTTGGGGGTGGTTTGGGGACCCCTGTATCAATGCTGGGTGGTTAGGATCTCATGAAACTGCCTCTTTACATATATTTGGGGTACGTTTTTGCTGCCCAACTCAGGAAGCGAGAGAGAAAATGGCGGCCGCCGCTTCCTGGTTTCGACCGACTCGAATGTTTACTAAGATCTAAGAGCCAATCAGAATCGCGCTCGCACACGCCACCGTACGCGTACGGTAAGCTTACGGTAAGCGCACGGTAAGCGCACCGTAAGCTGCCACAGATATATATATTGATTTAAAGGCTATTTTCTCAGAATCTACTGAACAGATTTACACCAAACCTACAAAAGGCACTTCCTTGACCTGGGGACTACCTCTCTGCCAAATTTCATTAAATTCTGTTCAGCCGTTCGGGCTGTAGCCCTGTCTAAAGGTCCTATGGAAAAATGCATGGGAAAAACGCGTTTTGGGATCCCCCTTTTATCTCAGCCCCCGCTTGACGAATCCCCCCGAGACTTTCAGGGTAGGAGCGGAGCGGAGCGCCCCACCTATTTTGAAAAATTCGCGAGGATTCGTCGACCGGCGCCAAAGTTATTCAAAATAGAATGTTGCGGATTTCCTATGGAAACGTGGTCCTAACTATAACTACCTACTGGCGACCGCCAGTAGGTAATATATATATATATATATATAAAATCTACTGGCAGTCGCCAGTAGATAGTTATAGTTAGGACCCTGTTTCCATAGGAAATCCGCAACATTCTATTTGGAATAACTTTGGCGCCGGTCGACGAATCCTCGCGAAATTATCAAAACTAATGGGGCGCTCCGCTCCGCTCCTACCCTGAAAGTCTCGGGGGGATTCGTCAAGCGGGGGCTGAGAAAAAAGGGGGGTCCCAAAACACGTTTTCCCCATGCATTTTTCCATAGGACCTTTAGACACAGCTACAGCCCGAACGGCTGAACAGAGTTACTTGAAATTTGGCAGAGAGGTAGTCTACAGGTCAAGGAAGTGCCTTTTGTAGGTCTGGTGTAAATCTGTTCAGTAGTTCCTGAGAAAATAGCATTTAAATCAATATATATATCTGTGGCAGCTTACCGTGCGCTTACGGTAAGCTTACCGTATGCGTACGGTGCCGTGCGCGATTCTGATTGGCTGTTAGATCTTAGTAAACATTCGAATCGGTCGAAACCAGGAAATGGCGGCCGCCATTTTCTCTCTCGCACTCTGAGGGGGGGAGGAAAAACAAAGTTGGATATCATGAAAAGGGGCAGGCTAGACAGCTCCTAACCACCTAGCCTTGATTAGGGGGTTCCAAAAGAACCCCCAAGGACAAAAACTTTAAATTTTTTTTTTTTTTAAAAACTCTGATTACGCTTACCGTACGCGTACGGTTAAAAACAAATAAAAAAAATTAAAATATCCACATTTCCCCCCCCCCCCCCGTGTGCAAAAGGTGCCTGCAGGGCACCTTTTGTGCATCGCATACACAGTTATTGAACATTTAATAGATAACCTTTCACAACGAAGCACATAATATGTCCTCCGTGTGCGGACGGTGCGCGAAGCGCATCGTGCGTACATGGCCCATCCAGCGTAACGTGGGTGCGCGTAGCGCACCGCGTGCCCACCGTGCGTGCACGGCACTAACTGCGTAAAGTGGGCGCGCGGTGCGCGAAGCGCACCGCGTGCTCACTGTGCGCGCACGGTGCGCGCACGGAACGAACTGCGTGAAGTGGGCGCGCACACCACGAACGGCGTAAAGTAACTTAGCATTTAAAAAAACGTACAAACTCACTGAAAAAACCATAGGTTTCACACACGTTATAGTTAGGAATTAGCATTTAAAAAACCTTGCAAATTCACTGAAAAAACCATAGGTTTCACACACGTTATAGTTAGCGGACATTTCACTCATAAAAAACCAATGAAATTCCCCCGTTATAGTTAGTGCAGGCAACTATAACTCACGCGACCGCAATCCTCTGCTGATGACATATGTGTCTTTATGAAAAAAAAATATTTGTAATATATGTATAGCTAAAATTTAATGGAAGAAGACATGGGCAAATAAGTGTCTAAATACAGTATTAGCATCAGCAGAGGATTGCGGTCGCGTGAGTTATAGTTGCCTGCACTAACTATAACGGGGGAATTTCATTGGTTTTTTATTAGTGAAATGTCCGCTAACTATAACGTGTGTGAAACCTATGGTTTTTTCAGTGAATATATATATATATATACACACACACACAGGACAGGTGGAAGCATCAAAGGGATGGGGATGCAGAGGAACAGTACACGGTTCTGACAAATAAACAGAACAAGAGAAACACATGTAGTATCAGTGCAAGCTTCTCTCTCTCAAAGAACATACATGTACCTATGTAGGTAGGTTGGTAGATAGATGTATTTTTGTGATGATTCGACAAACGACGCCAAAGATAGGCAAGTCAAAAATAAAAACTTTTCCTATGGAAACCAGGGCCAAAATATAACTTAATAAATATATATATATATATATATATATATATATATATATATATATATATACATTTATATATTTATTATCTACTGGCAGTCGCCAGTAGATAGTTACAGTTAGGACCGTGTTTCCATAGGAAATCCGCAACATTCTATTTGGAATAACTTTGGCGCCGGTTGACGAATCCTCGCAAAATTTTCAAAATAGGTGGGGCGCTCCGACCCTGTAAGTCTCGGGGGGATTCGTCAAGCGGGGGCCGAGAAAAAAGGGGGGTCCCAAAACGCGTTTTTCTCATGCAATTTTCCATAGGGACATTTAGTCCAAGGTACAGCCCGAACGGCTCAACAGAATTACTTGAAATTTGGCAGAGAGGTAGTCCTCAGGTCAGGGAAGTGCCTTTTGCAGGTCTCGTGTCAATCTGTTCAGTAGTTCCTGAGAAAATCAAAAGTAAAATCATATATATATGTGGGCGGAGCCTAACCACACATCTCATCCTGAGATCTGATTGGCTGTCAGCACTTCATCCAAGAAGTGTTGGCAGCCATCTTGGGACCAATATACATGATAGCACCTCATTAAAAAGCATTGCAGTTAATAGAAGGTTTTAAGACTTTAGTTACATTATAAATCATTTGTTGACGGTACCATACTCATTTTAGGAATTGTGGTAAGTTCTAAGGTGATTTCACCATGTGAAAAAGCCTTCTGCTGGGATATCATGATTGAGAGAAAAATATTTTCTCATGCTTTTCCCACAGAGGTTTGGAAGGTGATCTATAAGCTAAACTGAGAGCTTATTTTCTGTAAATTCACATTATCTTTCTCAGTCATGTGAGAATGAAGTCTGACATTCTCAGTAAAACATGTACATCCAACAAGGGCAGAGACTGTCAGTTGATTCCTTTGTGTTCTACTGCAGCTTCCCAGAGTGTTCCAAAGAACAACTAGAGCGCTAACAGTCCTACTTATGATAAACGTATGGCACACCTGAAGCCATCTTGCTTGGATTAAAGTGGTAACTCTTAAAACATTTAATTTAAAAAGGAACAAAATGAGGGGGTTCATTTTTCCATAAAACGTATGATTAGTGCTGCAGAAAGAAAAATTAGGGCACATTTTGAGTGACTTCTCAAATCCTCTACTATTTCATTAAAAAATTCTGACATGCAGACTGAAACATGCACTTTCAATACCAGCAGCAGTTTTCCCTGGTGAGCAGTAGCTTTACTACAGTGATCTAATGAGCAAAAAGAGTGCTAACATTCTGAATTTATGGCAAATGTGTGACACATCTGAATGCCTTCTTGATGGAATCAAAGTAAAAAACTGAAAGTATTTCCTACTGAGGAGACTGCAGTAAATGAGGAAATTAGGAAACTTCAAAACAAATCTCCCAAGATGGCCACCGGAGACAAAAGAGCCCAAATGTAGCCCAAATATCACCCAGATGTAGCCCAAGTATAGCCCAATGACAGAATGTCCCAGAGTGTTCTTAAAAACAACTAGAGCGCTTACTGTCTTCATTATGACAAAAGTATGGCACACCTGAAGCCATCTAGATTGGAATAAACTGGTAACACTTAAAACATTTAATTTAAAAAGGAACACAATGAAGGGGTTCATTTTGCCATAGAAATTATGATTAATGCTGAAGAAAGAAAATGAGGGCACATTTTGAGTGACTTCTCAAATACTCTTCTATTTCATTAAAAAATTCTGACATGCAGACTGAAACATGCACTTTTAATACCAGGAGCAGACTTCCATGGTGAACAGTAGTTTTACTACAGTGATCTAATGAGCAACTAGAGTGCTAACATTCAGAATTTATGGCAAATGTGTGACATATCTGAATACCTTCATGATGGAATCAAAGTAAAAAACTGAAAGCATTTCCTACTGAGGAGACTGCAGTACATGAGGAAATTAGGAAACTTCATAACAAATAAATCTCCCAAGATGGCCACCGGAGACAAAAGAGCCCAAATGTAGCCCAAAATCACCCAGATGTAGCCCAAATATAGCCCAATGACAGAAGTGTGCAAAACACTTATTATTTTGTGTTTTTGCAGTGTTATATAGTGCAGACTTGTCAGTTATTGGAGTGCTTTACATGAGCATTAGTTACATCACACAAGAACAAATTCATTTTGGTTGTAGACATGGGGAGACTAAGTGATTTGACCAGAATCACAGAATGTCGAGCTGAAGCAGAAACTCCAACCTGGTTCCCCAGTTGCAAAGTCTGCAGTTCTGGAAGTAACACCACATCCTCTCCCCTAAGTGCAACATTTAATCAAGTGGTCAACTGGATAAAAAAACATAAAGATAACAAATAATTTAAAAGTGCTTTGTCGCTATTTGAAAACTCAGAAAATATGTCCTTATTTTAGTCTTTTAGAGCACTAACCATAATTTTGATGCCAATAAGACCCTCTCATATATGTAATTTATAAAGGAAATGCTCTAGGTATTACAGTTTTGTTTACATCAAGATGATGTCAGGCGTTCCACACTTTTGTAATAAATATAGAATGTTAGCAATCTAGTTGTTCATTAGGGTACTGTTGAGAGGCAGAGGCCAGGGGCACGGACTCTGAAAATTGAAGGCAGGTAGGAGGGTGCAAAGGCAACAATTTAACCACACTGAGCAGGCAGGAAGGGCCGTGGCAGCACAACAGACTATGGAGGGCAGTGGAAAGGGGGGCAGGGGCAACAAACCAACAATACAGGACTTGCAAGAGAGGCTGTGGCAATGTAATAGACCATTGTGGGCAGAAGGAAGAGGCAATGGTAGTACAACCATACATGCCAACAGACCCGATTCAGCCAGGAAACGTCCAATGTTTTTAAGCTCAAATGGGCTTTATTTGATCTGTCTCCTGTCTATAATCTCCTCTTTTTCAATGTAACTCAAAGGGGAAAATCAATACCCCAGTTTTTTTTCAAAATCTCCCTCTTACCAAGTTCTAAATGTTCGCAAGTATGGTACATTGGATCATGGAAGGAAATGGGGTAGGGACATGGACTTGGATAACAGAGGACAGGAGGGACATGGAGAGGTGCACCAAACTGACCCTGCAGGGCAGGCATCAGGGTTTGCAGCAGCACAATACACCACACAGGGCATGCGGGACGGGAGTGCAGCACAACAATCCATAGAAAGCAAGAGGGAGGGGACAGGACCATGCACATGGACAACAGAGAACAGAGGGGCAAGAGGCAATGGTATCTAGCTGACCATAATGGACAGACAGGAGAGAAAGCTGCAGCATAACAGACCATAAAGGGCAGGAGGGACGGGTCAGGGGCATTACAATGGAACAGACAAGCCGGGAGGGAGTAGGGGTCTGCACATGTAAACAGAGGGCTGGGGGCAAGGGGGCGGGGCAGGAGCAGCAAGATAGCCATGGAGGTCAGGCAGGATGGGCACTAGAAGCAAGACACACCATGAAGAGCAACAGTGAGACTGTGATGGCATACACACATAGCATGGAGGGAAGGTGGGAGGGGGTCAGGGGCAGCTAGCTGACCACACAGGGAAGGTGGGAGGGGCCATGGCAGCACAGAAGACCATGCATGGCAAGCGGGAGGGTTAGTGGCAGCACAATGGCTATGATGAGCAAGAAGGGGGGTGCAGGGGCATGCACAAAGGACCATGGAGGATAGAAGGGAGGGTCAGGACCTGGGCACAGACAAGAGAGTTCAGGGGAAGGGGCCTCACAACAGACCGTGCGGGGCAGGCAGGAGGAGCAGTTGCAGCACAACAGACCAGGGAGGGCAGAAGGGTGTGGCAGTACAATGGACCATGTAGGACAGGAGGAAGAGGATAGGGGCATAGCATGTGGACAGGCAGGGTGGAGGTGGCAGGGACAGGTTACAGTCATCTGACAATGCTAGGCAGGTGGGAGGGGAGTGGCAGCTCAACAGAACACTCAGAGTAGATAGGAGTCCATGGAACATGGTGGGCAAAAAGGATGGAGCAGGGGCATGCACAAAGACATCGGAGGGCAGGGGGAAGGAGAATAGGGGCAGCAAGCTAAGCACAGAGTTTAAGCAGGAGGTCAATGATGGGGCATAGAATTGGGCAATGGAGGGCAGGAGGAGTGGACTGGTACATCATACTAAATTGAGGGCAGTGGCAGCACATCAGACCATGCATGGCAGGAGGGAGGAGACTAGTCCATGGATTCACACAACAGAGGATAGGGAGGAGGGGGATGGGGCAGCAAGCTAACTGTTCAGAGAAGGCGGGTATTAGGAACTTTATTGTTTTTAAAACGTGTGCCTGTGCGAACTACTTAAAATATGAACAAGTATGCAGCATAATCTCACTTTTATTCAGGAAGAAGAGGACGTTTGTGACTGTGACTCCGGGCTCACTTGGCAGAAACACCCCCTGACCCTCCACCCCCTATCGCAAAATGTAATGCCCGTGAAAAGGGTAGGGGAACACAGTGTTATATAGAACATAGTCCTAAGAGCACGATTGAAAATGAAAACTAGATATAGTGTATGGTATAAACTATGCACCAAAAAGTGTGATATAAGATGAACCAGGGCGTGAAATATAATATGCAATACATTGTGCGCTAAACTATGCACCAAAAAGTGTGATATAAGATGAACCGGGCGTGAAATATAATATGCAATACATTGTGCGCAATGACAGATTCATTGGAGAGCGCGAGATAGCACAGGCACTAGCGCGTGCTATGCGATATGCGCCTTGGAGTGTAATATGCACAGGGCAGTGTTGTGTAACCTAACTAGTCTCTAAAGTTGTAATATAAAATATGTGCTGGGGAGTGTAACGTTGCATATGCACTGTGACAAAGATATGGATCCCAGATTGTAATATGTATGGCATAGCACTGTGCGTTATAACATAGGCATCGAGGAAGGCACGTTAGATGGGGCAATATAACCCGTGCGAAGGCAAGTGTGGCATGACATATTCACGGGGTGGTGTTACAGTGCACATGGGCTAGAGAGTGTCATAGCATACGCACTATCTGGTGGAATACAACACAGAGGTGTGTGGCACTCGGCAGGCAATGGTGGGTGTAACACAGCATTGGGCTCTGCCAGGAGCGCGCTGTGACTCTCAAGTGATGTTCGTCCCCTTTCCAGAGAGTAAAATAAAAAGTATTACACATCCGGCAGTGGATGTGTGTTTTATTAACCGTGAGGGGGGTTTCTTGCATAGTTTTGGTCCAATATTTGTCGAATCCCCTTTGAATGGCTTGGTGTGCATGTGTATTAAATGTGCCCGTCAATAGCTACCCATGTTTGTATAAATAAACGACAAGGGTGTCTACCGGGATTAGGCACGGTAGGGCATCAG
Source organism: Triturus cristatus (assembly GCF_964204655.1). Taxonomy (NCBI): domain Eukaryota; kingdom Metazoa; phylum Chordata; class Amphibia; order Caudata; family Salamandridae; genus Triturus; species Triturus cristatus. The sequence goes on along the minus strand of NC_140594.1, from coordinate 279,022,808 downwards.
ACATGTCAGAGCTTTACTAGTGGTGTAAATACATTCCACGTTAATTCATTGTATGCATAGTCGCCTTTTAATTAATATCACGCAAATCGTCATGGTGATAGGTACGTACGGTTTGTCCAGCATGTCCTAGGTGTGTCTATAAATATATATTTTTTTAAAAATAATAAAAAACAGTGGCCGGCCCTGGGGATTGGGGTCAAAAAAATATAATTAGGAGACAGGCCCTGGGGGATGGGGTCATCAGGGCCAATAAATTAGAAGAAGAAGGGGAACCACACATATATAATATATATATAAATAAATAAAAGACTGGCATCATGCCGGAAGCCACGCCCCCTCCTTGCAGCACTCTGCAAACGCGCCCCCTGGCGGGTTGTAAGTTGGGGAATTAATTCCTCTTCAATACTGAGGCTCCCTGAGGGCCAACTAGCCCAACAGGCATCTCCAGTATGCGCCAGGGAGCTGCGCTGCAGACAGGTGTTCTGAGGCCAAGCCCCTTTTTACACCTCTCTGCAACGCAGCTCTGTGGCGCTTACTGGAGGTACCTAGTGGTCTAGTTTGACCCTAGGGACCCTTAGGATTCAAGGGGACTTAATCTCTCAATTTAGAACAGCCACAGGGCGCGTTTACACAGTGGTGAAGGGAGGGGATGGGGCCTGAGGTGACGTGTGCAAACACGCACTATGGCACGTTTTAAATTGGGGATATAATTTCCCTTTAATACTGAGGGCCCCTGGGGGCTAACTAGCCCACCAAGTGCTTCCAGTAAGCGCCACTGAGCTGCATTGCAGAGAGGAGGTCCAGGCCGTGCCACTTTTTACACCTCTCTGCAACGCAGCTCTGTGGCACTTACTGGAGGTACCTAGTGGGCTAGTTGGACCCTAGGGACCCTCAGGATTCAAATGAACTTAATCTCCCAACTAAAAACGGACACAGGGCGTGTTTACACAGTGGTGAAGGGAGGGGACGGGGCCTGAGTTAACGTGTGCAAAAACGCCCTGTGGCCTGTTTTAAGAGGTAGTTTTAATCCCCCTGCCCAATTATATACTAGGGGCTTACAGAGGAGGTCATGCTAATCACAGGGGGACCCCAACGCATAATGTTCCCTAGTGTATGTAGGTGTTTTCACTGTATTCTAAGTGTCTTTTAACATAGCACTGGCTCTAGGACTGGTTAGTCAGACTCAGTTACCACCAGTATCCGTTTGAAAAAGTTGAGGGTACACAATGATTTTGCAACAAGGCTTCTTTCTGCTCTTCTTTTTGTTCTTTCTGCACGTTATCCTTCTTCCTGCACTTTTCTTCGTCTTTGAGGACTTCTGTTGCCTCTTTCTGCACTTCTTTTTTTTCTTTCTGTGCATGTTTTCTTCTTTCTTCACATGTCCTATCTCTGTAGGCATAGTTAGAAATTAGCATTTAAAAAACCTCAGAAATTCACTGAAAAAACCATAGGTTTCAGGGGTGTTATAGTTAGCTGGACTTTTCACTTGTACAAAACCATTGAAATTCCCCCGTTATAGTTAGTTCAGCTAACTATAACTCGCGCGCCCGCAATGCACTGCTGATGACGTCACATATTACATCACTCATGACATGGTCAGTGACATCACTCATGACATCACTGATGACATCATCCTTGTGATAGAGTGGCAGACCTCCTCTCACCCTAATATAACCTTTGATACACACATTCAAAAATAGAGACTAAAATTTTCAAAACAATGGACATACCAATACCAGTTGCAACAACCTCTTCAGTAGTTCTAAGATCCACATACACATCCACTCATTCACCAACAGTCCTATACAGTCACTCATACATGTACTCACTCATCATATGTACTCATACACATATACATCCTGTTACACAATGCCACTCATCCATAGAGTTACTCACACACATAGTCACTCATGCTAATAAAGAATCAAACATACATTTACTTGAAAATAGTTATACACACACCACCACACTTACTTCTATGGAAACTTACACATACTTAGTCTTTTAAACAATCACTTATAGAAACACATACTTATTCATACAGGAACTCTTTCAATCTCTCACTCTCACATATACTCACTTATATACACCAATAGTCACATATACTAGTTTAAAACATATGTAGTTACTCATAAAGACACTATTGAGACAGTCATTCACTCACTAACACACCCTTACACACACTCATCCACCCATACAGTCCTGCACACATGCTGTCTTCAACACATACAAACAGTGAGTCACTCATTCATGCACCTATGCACTACGTAATACCCCCCACCGAACCATGCAGACACTCAGACTGATACTCAAAAAAACAACTAATAACCTATATAGACACCCATGTAGCTACTCACCAACCCATGCAGCCACTTATACACAAAGTGAGAGACTGATACAGATATTTACATATTTAAACATTACTCACTAAGCCATGTATTCACTATGATACACTTAATCAGTCAGTTACACAATCAATTTTTCAAAATAAATCATCCATATAGACACTTATATACCCATTTATTCTTCCATTGACCTTGAGATATACATATATAAAACATATTTAATTTTCAGAAAAACACACATTCACTGGATGATGTCGTCAGTGATGTCGTCAGTGATGTCATTTGAGATGTCATCAGTGATGTCATGAGTGATGTCATTTGAGATGTCATCAGTGATGTCATGAGTGATGTCACTGACTATGTCATGAGTGATGTAATATGTGACGTCATCAGCAGTGCATTGCGGGCGCGCGAGTTATAGTTAGCTGAACTAACTATAACGGGGGAATTTCAATGGTTTTGTACAAGTGAAAAGTCCAGCTAACTAGAACACCCCTGAAACCTATGGTTTTTTCAGTGAATATATATATATATATATATATATACATACACACTTTATAGATAACTGACGCACAGCAGGATGCAATGTGACATGTTGCGTCATGCAACACAGCACCCATCTTGAAAGTATAAAAAGTGTTTTCTTTACTTTTAATATAGCTGGTCCCAGCAATTGAATTTACAAACCCTTTGTCATTGGCAAAACATACTGCCTTGCCTGCACAGCATTGGCAAATTGAGACGGATCGGCTTTGCCAGTGCTTGTTTTTTTGACACCCTTGTCTATTTTTGGTGCTTGTCCAACCCTGAGGGCCGGCTTTATGCATATACATTCCAATATCTCCCTTCTGCATGGCCTCTGTGCATTTACGATCTGGATTCACCCTACACCCTGGCGCCTTTCCATTTAATCTTTGTATCCTCAAGTGCCAGGCCTCTGCATATATTGTTTGCGTGTCTTTTGCCAAGGGTCACTATAAGTAGCCTCCGAGTACCAGTGGAGAGTTTGTGTACACATATCCTTTGCTTTCTCTTATGTGCCTTGTGGTCATTTCATTTTTTTCAAAACTTTCCCAAATGTGTTTCTTCCCTTATAATCTGTACATCTCTGGGTTCTCCCCCATGCCCGGCTTCTATACATACACTCTGGTCTGATGTATTCATTGTGACGATCAGTATATCAGGCCTTTGTGCAAAGCAAGCATCCTCCTTTTCCCCCCCTTTGCAGGACGAGCCAGGGGTTTGCTGATGACTTTTCCAATTGCAAGCTCCAGGCAGATCTAATGAGGAGATTAGCGGATTACCCTGGATAATCCTTTTATTTCAATCCTTGTTTCAGCACGGAAGAGTGTCTGGCCAGGCCACTGTCCCCCGCTCTGAGTTGTATGGTCTGGTACTGCCTAAAATCCCCCTCCTCCTCACCAAGAACCCTTGGGGTGGGTTCCCATGGGGCTCACCCCCCCTTTTCCCCTCAAGGCAACCAATTCAAACACCACACTGCTTGGATTAGGGGTCGTAAACCCTGGCCGTATTTTATTACATAAGATAAGCAAACATTAAAATTAATATTATTTACATTATGCACACAATATGCAGAAAGTCCAATACATTGATAAGTACAAGATGTCAATTGTCTAACCTTAACATGCTTCTAATACATATCCGTTCCTGTCGTAAGCTAAGCAATGAAGATATTCTCTTTCTGTGTATCCCTGTTAGAGCATACGGCAAGGTCAATGACTGTCGGTTCCAGATCAAGCTAGGTCCCAACCTCCTACCGGATGACCTTGCGCAGGGGGGTCCAGCTTACTGGATGGATACCTCCATCGGGCCCCCACCTACGCCCCCAAAATTCAACTCCATAAAAGGGGCCGCTGCAGTTATGCATCCTTGCGCCCTTGAGCGCATGCGCGTTCGGGGATTGGCCTACCAGCCTACTGGAAGCGTGACTTCCCTTCCCCCCACACCCTTCCTGCCTACCGGGTGTAACTGCCCCTGGAGTTCCATGAGAGACCCTCTGTCTCCCCCTCGGGCGACCCCATTTTGACCATGGTTATGCCCACTAAGGACCGAAAACTATGCTCACCAATCATGACCTTACCGCCTGACCAAGGAAAACACATACAAAATACGACAACATATAACTCCTGAAAACACTTTTATTTCAATACTACGACAATTCCTTCAAATAGACAGTACTCCTCTTGAAATGGAAAACATACCAATTACCCAAAATGTCTGCCTTAGGGAATGGTGGGTGGGGAAAAAGAATCCTTGGGGCCTCCGACTGAGGCTCTGACCCGTCGTTCGTAATTGCAGGCTGGGGTGCGGCAAAAAGGAGAGACCCTCTACCCGCTCCCCAGCCTCTTGTATGCTTGATGGCGGGCAAACCGGTTCCGACCTGCTTGCCCGACGTTGCCCTATCGTATGAGGAAAAGTGGGTGACTGGGGAGCTCTGGTGGTCAGGCAAGCACAATACCTGGTGCTCTGGTGGAGAGCAGGCCTGTATTGTACGACAGCGCTTTAAGAGTAATGCATGGCTGGGGGTGGGGGGAGTGGGGGGGGAGGTGCATGGAGGGGAGCTGGAGAGAAGCCGAAGGGGTATTAAAAGCATGAAAACTTTGCGTGTTTAAGGCATTTGGAGGCATCGTCTGCCTCACCGAAGGTTTTGAGGCTGTTTGCTTGGGGAATAAATGTGAGGGTCGCCATTGGTTTTATGGGTGTGCTGGATGTGCCCTGTGAGCTAACATTTTTTTTATATAAAGAACTTTATTGCAGAAAAACAAAGACAGCAACCACATCACTTACAATCTGGATGAGAGCCAGTGCAACATATAACTCCGTACACGATGAGATACCAAGGATCATACAAAAGTCAAAATCACAACAATTCAGCCCCTCCTCCCAAGCCATTTGCCTCAAACCTTGGCATGCTTAACCGGGCAACCATGTACCTCGTAAACAGGTTTTTTTTTGTTGAGAGAACCAATCCACTCCAGATCTCCATTTCAACAGCTTCTGCGAGCTAACGTTTATAAAATGTTTACTAACACCTCCAGTTTGTTAGAAGTTCTTTCATTCCTGGTAGATGTAAGCAGTAAGCCTAGAGATAGGTGTGAGGGGCGGGAAAACGTTAAGTGCGTAATGTGAGTTGTGCCTCTCTGTCTCAGGTGGACCTCAGCCCTTGCTGAGCGTTATCATAGGTGCACTGATGTCTAATCGCCAGAACAGATAATGGAATTGCCCTTGTTCAGGGGATTGGGCAAGACTTTGATCGATGGACGTTTATTTATCACCTCAAAGTAAGGCACTATGCGCTCTGCCATGATTAGGACGGCTTCCTTGGCACCCTTTGTTGTAATTAAGAGACCGCGTCCCTGGTACCCTCTGTCACTACGGGCAGGCCTGCCTTAAAGTTCAGGCTTGTGGTGCAGCAAGTTAGAGATGTGGCCAGTTTTATAATAGTCGTCTAGAGGTTGGAATAGGGTCTATAGTAATTCAAGGGTCAATGATTTCTCATCTGACATCTCGTCAAATAGGCACTTTCCGTTCTCTTTCTCTCTCTCATCATGTTTAGGCCCAATTGTGAATGGTTTAGTGAGAGAACGCCTTGTAGTGCACCATATTGTTCATTTTTCTCACAGCAGTAGCCGATGCAACAAGCATTGACAAAGCCAATAGATTCGCCTTAGCAAAAGCTACTGGCCTTGTGAATGTGTTTTAGCCATATTGTACACTTGCGAGACTAGTATTCAGCATCAGTTGTGCTTTCCTAATTCTGATTATATTCTTATATATCTGCACATTACTTTTACATTGTGTTGTGTGCGAGGAAAAGTAATTCCTACAGCCTTCCTCCAACACCCCCTCAGTAGCCAGCATGATTGTCAAATAAGTCCTCTCACTTTGACGTCAGAGAAAGAAAGGTAAACACCAAGCTTCCTTGGAAGTAAGACATTTGACTTCTGTTTTTGAATGCACAGCAAACATGACATGATAAGAACAAGATTGAAAGGTCTGTGTACAGAAATCAGACGCTGGTGGAAGGATACAGTAAACAAGATATGGTCTGCGGGAGGTACGAACTCAAGGTGGGCAGCCTAAAAAAATAAAGTAGCCTAATAAAAAGCAAGCAAATGTGGGTTACAGAACACAAAGTCAATGGTAAGCAATAGGTGGAATGCATTCCCAGGGAAGCTTTCCGAATGTCAAAACACACAAGATGATGGACGGAATGTTGCACATTGGCAAAACATTCACCCCCAGTCACAGATCTGGGTTTAATCCATCGTTATTTTGCTCACCACGCCACCCCAGTTCAGACATGGCCATATGCAACTCAGTCTTGACCCTGTGCCTCATGGGAACAGTCCAGCCCGAACTGCCAAGCCATTCAGATCTGTGACTGGGGGTGAATGTTTTGCCAATGTGCAACATTCCGTCCATCATCTTGTGTGTTTTTCTGTTCGCCGTAAGTGGGAAGGGTATGCCCAGACGTGGGTCCCGTGCTCACTACGCCACTGGAGTCAAGCTATCCTGGCTGAAGAGGGGTGAAACCCCGAAACCGGTCCTAGGATGCTTGATTCCAGTCCAGGGAAGACATGGCTTGGCAGTTCGGGCTGGACTGTTCCCATGAGGCACAGAGTCAAGACTGATTTGCATATGGCCATGTCTGAACTGGGGTGGCGTGGTGAGCAAAATAACGATGGATTAAACCCAGATCTGTGACTGGGGGTGAATGTTTTGCCTATGTGCAACATTCCGTCCATCATCTTGTGTGTTCAGCTTTCCGAATGTCCCCAAGATATCTGAGGCAAACCAGACCGGTGCACTGTCTGGTAGGCTTCAACCGAAAAACAATCTTAACAGCCACGAAGAGCCAGAGATTGATTGATTTATTTGACATTCTTGTTTAGTACAGCTGCCCCTATAGGCATTAGTGCACTTTACAAATAAACCAAAACAAGCAAGGAATATATATATTCTTAACATGTAACCAGTATTGGCCTCAAGAGATTGATGTTGCGGGAAAAGGGGTAGTTGTATTACTTGTTAACATCAATGAACATGTGGGGGGTTGGTTAGGGAGTAGGAAAAACAAGGGGGATTGAATCTAGATTCTCGACAGTCGAATGCTAAGAATTTGTAGCGTGTTCAGTGTGAAGAAGAGTCTTCAGGCTCCTTATGAAGAAGAGCATGGTTGTTGTCTCAACTGGGTTGGGACAATGTTCCTCAAGCTTTTTTCTCCTTTCATGAACAATTTTGTGTTTGCTTTGAACATGGTTGGTTCCAGCAGCAGGATGTTTTTGCTTCTGGAGGTTTTGTATCCTCCAGAGTCAAATGGCTTCTCAGGTATTTCGGTCTTCTCTGATGCATTGCTTTGTGAGTTATTCGTCCTATTTTGAATTCTATTTTGGCCTCCAGTTGGGGCCAGTGGAGGTCATGTAGGATTGGTGTAATTTGGTTGAACTACTTTTTGTCTGTGACTAATCTCATTGTCTCATAGAGTATTGCTTTAATGGGAGCTAAAGGTCTGGCCTGGGTCCAAATTAAAAAAGTTGCCATAATCAATTCGAGAGATGATCAGAGTGTGCAGGTATTCCTAACATGTCGTTTTTGAAAAAGTTACTTGTGAGAATGGTAGTTGGGTGATAGTGTTACTGTCAACAATTGTAGAGTACACTTTGCATAGTCATTCACCTGAAGACATGGGAAAACTGAGTGTTGAACATAAGGGAGGGCTGTAACCCCTCACCTTTGCACCCTCAGATATAGAGTGGGGGCAGTGCAATATTTGACAGTATGAAGCAAGAGCCTTGCGTCCTAAAAGAGTGTGCCTGAGACGAATGTTATATCCAGTCCGCTTTCCCATGGTGAACTACAGGACAAAGAGCTAGTTGAATCCATCTCTTAGGAAATTGCTTTTGGGACATCTCAATTAAGGCTCCCTGTTGTCAGATTTTTTGATAAATAAATACAGACAAAAAAACATTTATTTTCCTGTTTGTATTTATTTTTAAATGCGGATATAAATAGAATTTAGGTTGTGTTTTTTTTATGTTTAAATTTCTTGATTAGCTTTATAAACATCAAGAGCAACGCAGCATCAATTAAGCATCTTGAGGCCCAGTCACTTCAGGTCGCTATACAAAACGTTGCTCCTTAACCCCCCCCAACGCCCACCCCCCTTCCCCGGACCTGGAGGACATTTAGATAATTCTTTGGTTGCCCCTATCAGAAATTGCATTCCTTGGTCTCTAAGTGATAGCTGCATGAGTCTCAGTTAATTGGAGGAGTTGTAGATATTTAGGGCAGGTGAGTTCACAAAACTCAGTTGTGAGCAGTGTCCAGAATGGGCTCCATTACTTAGGAAACGATGTGCCTTGGTTAGAGAGAATGACGGAAATACGTTCCATCCCCAATATGTGCCACAGCCTGTGTAACCACTCCTGATGTGTGGGAAGCAATTCAGTGCCCCAATGCGATATAATATTTTGTAGGGCTGCCCCTAATGCTGTTTTTATATGTCTGCCCTTCCAGGACTTAAGAGTAAAAGTTTGAGGGTTGGGGAGACCTAAAACAATATAAGCTGCGAATCTGGGGAGTTCTATATCGAAATGAGTGTCGATGTCCTCAAGCGCTTGTGACCAGTAGGCCTTGAGTTTAGGGCAGTCCCATAGGATGTGTGAGAGGGTGCCTGGGGAGCCGCAGTGGCGCCAGCATTCTGGATTATATTTGTGTATTCAAGAGGGTGTGTATTACCAATAGGTGACAATTTTTGTGGCAGTTTCGGTGCATGTCATGCTATGAGCAGTGTGGCGTGCCCGATATTAGATTACCCTCCATTTCTTCTGTGTAAGGGCCCTGCCTCTCTCCCGCTCCCCTCTCAGTTGACTCTTCGATTTAGGGGTCTCCTGGGGTGGGCCTATCAAGCGATATAGTTCAGAGACGAATCCCTTATCAGACGACTTGGAAAGCAACCAGCGTTCAAAGGGAGTGAGTTGTCTCTCCGTTCCAGTGCGCACACTGGGGTGCATAATCTAGTGACGAACCTAGATGTAGTTCGTTGGTTCCGGTTCTGGGGGCATAAACGAGGTGCGCAGGGTGTCAAAGGGAACCAGGCCCTCTAGGTCGAACAGGTGACTAACAGACCTACAGCTCGCTTGATTCCTGACAAGGAAAGTGGGATCGAGCATGCCAGGGCTAAAGTCTGTGTTCTGGACTATAGGCGTTAATGGAGAGGGGAGGGTGTTAGGCCTCTTTTCATCCTTTAGGTTGTTTTTTTGAGTGATTCTAAAGTCTGTCAAGTATGACTGCCAGGCCACTAGCTGTGCGGATTGACGGGTAAGGAGTTAAAAAAAAATAGGGATTTCAATAATGAGGCTTAACCAGCAATAGGTATTCACCTGGTTGATACAAAAATGTGCATGTTTCCATCATGATTATGATAAGAACAACCAACAGATGATAAATCAATGTGCGTTCATCATATCATCGAAACCTGTGTGGCATTCGAGTATGAGTACACATTTAGAGGTTAAAAAAATGTGGACATGCATTATTTTCAGTTTCATTTTTTCACAAAACCCAAGTTTAGACCACACTAGTCCAGACTGGAGGGGTCTAGACTGGTGTGATATAGAATGCAGTGCTGAAGAGTTCTTTGGTGCAGAGTAGAGTGGCTTAGAGTGCATTGACATAGAGTAGAGCAGAGAGTTGTGGAGTGGCATAGAGTGCAGCAGTGCAGAGTGGAGTGGCATAGAGTGGAGTGGTGTAAAGTGAAGTATGAAATTAGCACCCAAAAAAAATGGATAAATACAGATGAAAATGTCAAACAATAAATACCATAACAGTGGGAGCCTTTATATTAATATAATTGAAGTCAACAAGAGTATCCCATTGAAAGTAACAGCTTGAAGCAGTGAAACAGTCCCATGTGGGGCTTCCTTAGAGAGACCCCAAACACGTGATGTGGTTCTATGAGCACTGAACCAAAGCAAAAAGATGCTAGTAAGGGAGGCGGCAGAGACCCAGAGGGAGTAAAAAAACCTAGTCAGTAAAATATTGATTAAACTTAAGAATAGTAAAAATACAAAAGGAAGATAGTGGCTATACACCTGTTTAGGAAGGAAAGATCCAGAGAGGAATTCGAAAAACTAAAAGGTAGGCAAAAAATGTGGAATCATGTGAGGGGTTGCCTTGAATAGCAGCCAGTTCGGAAGGTAATCACAGCGCCAATGTCAATCCTGCTTAACTGCTTGCTGGAAACCAGTGTGGTGCTGACACATGACTTCATTGTTGGAAAAATTAATAGAAATATTTATGAATATACTTTTGCTGGAATAGCTTGGAAACTGAGATTCCAGTATCCGAGTCGCTTCTGTACTGACAATGCTTCAAAATAAGTTAATCTGCCCCAACATTCACTTTGCTACCTCCCTAAAAGAATTCAAGTCAAACCTACAGTCTTGTGTAGTTTCAACTTACTACAAGTTATCACAATATAAGGGCACCCTTTCCATCATGAACATAATTGTGTGTATGCCCCTTACTGCAGATGTAATTTACAGGTTATTCCATAGCGTGGACCTTGTGCTGGGTACTTTAAAATATCGTTTATATCTTGAGTGAATGGTTTGTTCTACTTGTATGGTTTGGGCCATGACATTTTGAGTTCCATGTTGGAATCTTTATATTATCACCTGCCCAGAATAATGTGACCCCCTTACCTGTTAATAGTTGATGGCCTACTGAAATTTCACATGTTAATTCTACAGTCCTGTTTATGTCTTTCCACTTCCCTTTCAGAAATTGTTTGATATATAAATCCTTATTTAATTTAATGTTCACCTCTATGGAAATGAAGTTGCTCACTCAGTTAAAGTAATTCGCCAATCATCATGGGTTTCGAAGTGTTAAACAAAAACAATTAGATAAAATGTCTTACCAATGTAAAGACATACCAGTGAACTCACTGATTTCTTTGACTATGTGACTCAAGGTTTAGCTCATTGAAGAGTGATAGTAGTGGAGTGATTATGAGACACTGTACCACACTCAAGACTTCTAAGCAAGTTTTATAACCCCTATATGAGACCCTCGATGAAGAACTGTATTCTGAACAGGCTAAGTAAAGATAGGGAAAGTTAAACTGTTAGACTGAGCTCACACTGAGGAAAGGGATAGAGCAGAGGTGTGGCACAAGCGCCATTACCTCATCACCCCCCCTCACTTTATTTTCTTAATTGAGGTTTTGAGGCAGTCCTGTCTCACCAGACAACAAATAGTATCCATGCCAAGCTAAAATAAAAAGCCCTTTCCCTCTCCACTCATCCTGTTCTTTTCTGTCTTACCAGCAACAGCTAACGTCTGTGTGTGAGGCAGTGGGTGCATTGAGACTCTTGGATTCGTTTAAAAAAAAAATTAAAAAAAATTCTTTACTGCAAGGGTATACAAGGCAGGTCTAAGCCGCTTTTCTTCTCTCCAGCAGGGAAAACTGCTCTAGAATGATCAGAGTGTGAAGGGGGCGTAGTTCAGCAATGCTGTCCCTATGGCATTCCTCTCGGCTCGGCTGTGACATTGCCTGGCTGGTCCGAGAAGACAAAAAGCACGCCGGGAAGGCCAAGCCGAACCATGGGTGCAGCAGTCAGTTGCTGCCCATGAATGTTGTCCCACCCACCCTCACCTACCAGGACAGTGAGTGTCACAGCTGCTGCTCTCAACAGGGGAAGGGTTCCGCAACAACAAGCATGAACAAACTGTGTCAGTAATACATAAGGGTGGCTGGTAAGCTGGCAAAAGGAGAGTTGCCATAACAGTGATCATAGGGTTGCCTGATGGCTGGGACACTGGGTGGGGGCAACTGAGAGAGCCAGAGGGGATTGTTGTAAAGCAGACAGGCACAGGGGCGACAACACAACTAAACTGCACCACTAACACATAAGGGCAGTCGGTAGGCCTATTGGAAAGTAAAGAGTTCCCTTAACAGTGGTCCTTGGGATGTTTGACGACTGGGACACTGGGGAGCAAAGGAGAGAGCCAGAGGGTATAGTCGCAAAGCTGACACGGAACGTGCAGCCTGGGCATGGCTGGAAAGGGCTTCAGATGGCACACATCATCAGCAAGATTTTTATATGAGTCGTCCTCAATTTCTGATAAGGAAATTCCTTCCACTTAAGGAAAATATTCAAGAAGCGAGGAAGTTGTGAAATTCTTGGCCATATCCGGCATAATTTGAGTTTACAGCTCTTCCCAAGGTCAGGAAAATGAAGAGACTCTTTTTTTCCTGGAATACTAAACTTCCAGTGATTTCGATACCACTGCGTTTAAAGATAAGAGACTTAATATTTTGAGAGTGGAAAGAACCAGATTGGGTGTCCATGCTTCCTTTCCTTCAAAAGCTATACACTCTGGATGATGCAAATGAAACACTTCCTCATATTTTCAAAATAGATGCTTTTTTGGCGACTGAGTGGAAAAACTTTTTTAAACCCAAAGGATTCTTCTCCTTCAGATGTTCTGGACATGTTCTGGACAAAAAAAGTGGAGAACGCTTTAAAGAGGGTTTATCTGCTCAAAACCTCTCTTTGAGATCTTCCACTAATGCACCCAACTCTTCTCAGTCCTTAGGGCAGGAATTTGATGGCCTAGCAACTGCAATACAAAACAGCAAAGACTGTTCTGAATTGTTTTTGGCTTTGGAGCAACAAACAAAGTATACGGCCAATATTTCTTCTGATGTCTTGAGAGCGGCTTCAGTGGCTTCAGGAGCTGTAGTAGGGGCTAGGAGAAATCTCTGAATGCGTGAATGGCGAGCGGATCAAGTGGAGAAGACCTCTTTATTAAAGATATCCTCCGTTGGCAGAAAACTATTCAGGGAAAGGTTGGATCAGAGGCTCACTAAGGCAGTTAAAGATCAAAAGCATGCCCATCCTTATAAGAGAAAACCGTCCTTGTATTTCTATCTTTAGAAGTCCTGGGGTCATTCTTCTTGCTCTCCTCCAAAGAAAGACTACAAATCTTATTGCAAGAAGAGATTTCAGCCTCAGAAGTAAGCCAGGAAAAAATACTCTGTGGATCAGTCTGGAACATTTAAGAAAAGGTACTGACTAGTCCAGTTTCTCAACAATTATGGAACCAGTTGTGGATGGATCAGTGAGCTTTAGCCATTCTCTGATTTGGCTGCAGGATAGACTTCATCAACATTCCTCCTGAAACAGGTTTTTTCCCTACACTAGTTCCAAAGAACCCCATAAAGTACAATGCCCTCCTATCTGGTATTCTGGATTTGCTGAGAAAGAAGCCATTGTAAGAGTTCCTGCTTCAGAAGCCCATTGTAAGAGTTCCTGCTTTAGACCACAGAGGGTTCCCACTCCGTTTTACTTCTCATACCAAATGATTCGGGTTCATACAGACCAGTTCTAGTTCTAAAGAAGCTGAACATCTGGGTACAGACCAGCCATTTCAAAATGGTGATCTTGCAGTCAATAATTTCAAATATAAGAGAGACTTTCTTACCACAATAGATGTACAGGAATCCTACCCCCATCTTCCTATTGCTGTGGAACATCAAAATTGCTTGTGTTTTGCAGTAGGAGGGCATCATTTTCAATTTACAGTTCTCCCCTTTGGAATGAAATCTGCTTCAAGGGTATTTACATAGGTGCTCGCTCCTCTTGGGACCTTCCTTCACCAAGAAGACATTTTTATACATCAGTAGTTAGATGACTGGATCATTCATGCAGCTTTCCTTCATCCACATTTGGTGCCTACCAGGTCTCCCCCACCCGAGCCCTGCCTAGGCCGATGGTGGGCAGGCTGCTGAATTACAGAGAGCGAGACAATCTTCTGCAAAGAGTATGAGCAAATTGCCCATGGCACCCGAATGGCTAGAAAGTACACAGACTTCACGACCACAGTGCAGAAATGGCGTCAGGACTTTTTGGAAGCCAAACACGTCTTTAGACTATTTTGAATACCCTATTGATTACTGTACCCTGCAAAGATGAGACTCACATCGAACAATAAGACACAATTTTGTCCACACCATATGAGGTGTGGACATGGCCGGAAGCAGAGGGATACAGCATCTCTTGACTCCGCTGTACTGCAACAGGTCTGAAAGGGGGGTACCGGACTAGACAAAAGGTTTGCCCTCCCCAACCCCCACAAAAGAGCGCGCAGTGGCAGAGCGGAAATCTCTAATCACAGACATCCGCACGAGGAGAGAGAAGGGCACCCTATCGAGCTCTAGTGATGTGGAAGTATTCACAGAAATATCGCTATCGGATGGCAAGGACTCGTTAACCGGGGGTCTCCTGTTCACCCCCCGGACAGCAGATTAACTGATTTAACCCAGCCGAGGGTCAACGGGACTGTACTGAAGGATCCTATTGATACGTGCTGTCCTTTATTAGGCACTGGTATGCAGACACTGGCAATGTGATGGTGGAGGCAAGCTCAATGGTGACCATTTACAAGCACACACACCCCCATCGAGATGCCAATGGGCAAGAGAACGCATGTTATGATTCAGTTCTTGAAGTATTTATGTTTAGTTTTCTTTGTTGCCAAATGGTTGGAGCATGTTTGTCTTGGACCAGTAACACCCATACATGACTACTTGACCTCTTAGCTCTGACCCGAAGTGCACACCACAGCAGTCATCCCCCACTCACCTTGTTCAGATGTAAAGCATCAAAACAATACGATAATAGTCCCCTCACGATAACAAATAACAATGCCATGCAAATCTAACTTAATCACATGAAAGAGTTCGGTTTCCCAGTGAAACGCCATAGGGTACACGCCCTCCTCAAATGCTGTCACACACATATACCCTACTACAGGAGACACACATGACAGATACAGAGCTGCGCAAATTGGAGAAGTGCTGTTGAGGGCAAATTTATGGGACTTCACATATGCGAGAGGTGCACTGATGGAGGTGCCACTCCTAGTACATCGGACTGTGATAGATACAGAGGATAGATATGCAATACTGGAGGAGACACTAGATGGAACTGTACCTAACATTAGACAACTGCAATTTCTAGATACCTTATCCTCTCAGCTTGACAGAACCATAGGTATGCATAGGATCTGGGGACGCAATTATAATCTGGTCTTAGATCTTGCCCTGGAACGCTCTTTACCACCCCTACCATCTGCCCTGACCACGCTGTTTGCTCTTTTTTTCGGACAGTGGATGGCGGGCTGTGGATTAGCAGACTTTGGTGTGAAATTCATCCTACGACCCGAGAATACTCTTTATTATTCGACAGTCCATGACCTTCATACACAACTGGCTAGGAAACTGAGATCCACCTCTTTGATATTACGCACAAGTAATACGGAATATCTATGACACACTGACTCAGATCTCAATCCCCTCCTGGTGACACTACTGTTTGGTAGGACACCGACGGTTGTACCCATATGACAACTCCAGTCAGACACACTGCTAGACACCCCCCTCCCCCAATTTCGTGAATCGTTGGAGAGGCCATTGATCATTATTTTAGGGAGAATCAAGGCACCGCTTATCAGCGTACCATAGAATGGGACACCTTCACAACAGTTGTACAAGGGATATGTATCAAGCCATCCTATGGTCTCAAGACAACACTTTTGAGGGACAAATTAGATGTAGAGCAAAGACATAGAGAACTTGAAACCACATCAGTAGTAAACCCAAGTGACAGACCGCGACTCCTCGAATTGACAAAAACACTCCATTCCTTGGTAGAACGCCTATGCTGCTTGCATTATAAAGAATACCTCATGCAATTACATGGAGAGGGAGACCGCACCGGCCGCCTACTGGCATGTTTACTGCGGTATGAGACTTCACCAAAACCCACAGGGGCCATCCGACTACATATGGGTCGAATGGTCACAACAGACTTCAATAGTACATTTGTAGACTATGACAAATCATTATATACAGCTGCAGAGACCCCACAGAGCACTCAAATCTCCTGCTTTTTAGCAAGGATTCAGCTCCTGAGACTCACTTACCTGCAGGCCAGGGCCCTGGAGACAAACTTGGAATTGCAGGAAGTGAAGACAGCCATAGCCCAATTAGCAAGAAGGAAATCCCCAAGGCTGGATGGTCTACCCTTCGAGTTATAACGGACCAAACTGACACCCAAATTATACCAAATGTATACAGAGGCATTGCAAGTAGGTTTTTTCCCAGAGTCCTCAAGAGAGGCTATTATTGTAGTACTACTTAAGCCTGGACGAAACCCCTTTGACGTTCGGTCCTACAGGCCGCTTTCATTACTGCCCACAGAATATAAAATATTGGAGCCACTGGCCTATCTAATGTGAGCAAAGGAGCGCGCATGGGGACAAATATGCAGCAGCATGGTATGCAAACAATGCATTAATATTTCTGAGGGACCCGGAGCAATCAATATCCTTATTAGTACCAATACTGTCAGAATTTGGGCAGGTGTTAATTAATTGGGAGAAGTCCTGCTTATACCCGCTTAGGAAGATGCCAGTTGCAGACAGACCTTTGTATCTTGGGAATGAACTATGTTGGGGACCCACTACAAATACCTGGGTATCCAGATGAATCATGCCAAATTGGATCTGAAGAGCAGCAATCTTCAGAAATGTATTGCTAGAGTGCGTGGCACTCTTCCGTTCTGGCTTCGGCTGCCGTTCTCTCCTTTTGGTCAAGTGGCCATCATGAAAATGGTTGTCATCCCCCACCCGCTATGTTTATTTATGGTCCTACCTCTACACTTCATCCACAACAAGGAGCATCAGAGGGAATAAACCAGTTGGGTATCTCTCCACTCAAAGGTTCAATCAAACACAAAAACCTGACAGTTTTGGGACACATAGGATTTCTTAGAAAACCGAAGGGTATACTACTAAAGTCTCCCTCCCCCAACCGCTGTTTTCAAACACTTACCAGTCATGTCCGGTCCAAAATGTCCCATATACAGAAAGAATATCTTATTCAAACATACAGATATGACCCGGTTACATCCATTACCAATCTCTGAAAAAATGTATGAGAAGAAAAAAGGATGTGAAGGGAAAAGTACCTCACGTAAGCGTCACCTGGGGAGCTGCTGGTAGGTACTCACCAGTTTGCCCACGCTTCTCATCATCGGTAACTTTCTTATCCATGAACGAAATACATTCTTTCTGGAGCTGGGATTATTATTTTCAGAACTGATTTGGGAGACAGTGTAAACGCCTGCCACTTGATAAGGCCGTGCGGCAGCAAGATGGTTGAGTAATGGGAATGCTGACTCCAGAAGCCAATTATATAGCCACTCAACTGGTATGGATGATGAGATGGCTGGCGATAGCGACTGACCCAAAACAACAGGACATAGTGCAACTAGTGCAGGAGGGAAATCTCTTGAAACCAATCTACAACAGGACTAATTAGAGACATGCCTACCCTAGAGCACTGAGGGTGATTAAGGCCTGCTGGGATTCATATACCAAGATATTGGGAGTGGAATCCCTGTACTCCCACCCAGAGCTCAAGCCTATCCAGAATAATCCTCTCTGCTAGCTTAGCAGAGGAATCAAGGAGGAATATAGGGCAATAGGAGAACGGAGCTCCTCCGTTACCATTCTTGAAAACCGGGATTATTACTGTTTCTCAACATGATGGTAGGAAAAAACTGCCCCTGCTGCATTTAGCACTATGGTTAAAAGTGGAGCCATAGTGTAAGAAGATTTTATATACGTTCACCGGGACAATGTCTGGGTGGGCGCCCTTCCCATTAGCACTTTTATTTAGATCTAAGATAACTTCCATAACGGTAAAAACACTTTAGTTTACAAGGGTAACGGGTCTTTATCAGATACCCTTATTCAAGGGTTTGAAAATCATAGTGAAATTATCTATCCACTTATGTGAGGATTTCACAGACGGAATCTATTGAAGGGAGTGCTTTGTCTCGTTAAAAAGAGGTATTTATTATTTTCCAGCACAAAACAGAATCGGCGGTATCAGGAGCCTGCAACAATTTAGACTATGCTTTTTTCTGTAGTTGTTTTTTCCTGGCTAAAAGAGCTTGCCTATATTTTGATCTTAATAATTACATTTTTACCTTATCCCTTGGTTTTGTGTGGTGGGCCATTTCCAAACTTCTGTTAACAGTTGTGCATGTCTTATAAAACCATCTGTTGGGACCTTGTCCAGGTATCGTTAGCAAGGAATTGATTTCTTTCAAAAATTTACCTGAGCTTGTTTTACATAAGGATTATCTGTAGTTTGGTCTAAAAAGATTATAATATTCTGAATACAGATCGTAACTGTAGTGCCAGTAAAATCATTGGCACTAACTCCTGACTATTTCATCCTGATCCCTTGTGTTTCAGTGTACTGAACGGTCACTGTTGTAGGTTCCTAGCATAATACAGACTGTAATATTAATATCAAAGGATTATGATCGCTAATTAAGTTCTCCTTAATCTGAGGCTCTACACAAGATATTAATGGGTTCGATGAGATGATATGATCTAATGTTGTTGAGGCACCCCTACCAATAAATGTTGGAAGAGAGGTTAGTGAGAGGGAGGGATGCTATTCTACAATGTTCACACAGTATTTAGCTAACATATAGTGTAAAGATTCCCCATAATCACTATGCACAAAGGGTAGAAGCCCAAAACATTTTTAATGAATTACTCCACATACTTCCTTAGCAGACAGGAGCAAGTGGTAATATTACCAAACCCAATTTTAAAAGGGTCCCTTATGCATTTATGCATAAAAATATCTAAACGCTTTTCCAGGGCAAGTATCCCCTTACTGTCAATGAAATAAATTGGTAGAAGGAAGAACCTGTAAAACACTTGGAATGAGACCAAAAATAAGGTTGAAACTAAAATTACAAGGCTACCTTTTGCTCTGCACACTATTGATGGGGATGCAGGTGTAACCACCAAAACAAATCCTTCTGCACAAATTTAGCCCATGTGCCAAGTTTCTTGTAAGCAGACTATCTGGGTTGTTTCCACATTTGTCTGCCAGTCTAACGAGTTGGTTTTCCCAGTGATTCCTGCTGCATTTCACAAGACTATTGTAATTTGTGTTGGCTTCCTTGAAGGAATAGTACATGATTTGCTTATTACCCCAGTATCAAAAGCCATATTACTCACATTTCACATCAAAACATTTAGCATAGCCTTCCTCATCATGACTCTTGGCTGTTGTTACTGACTTTAAATGTCAATCTATATCACCCAAGGGTTCTAACTCAATTTGCGAGAGGCAGCTGATTCTAGCAGTAGGAGAATTATTTATTGTAGATTCACTGGGTGACAAGGTATAAAATAACAAAAACAAATCAGCGGTACAACCTCAATCGTGATGTTCCTGGAAGTATTATGGGCTGAAGAGAGTCTGTTTAACAAGAAATTTACAAAAGGAGGGGAACAGAAGTTGACAACAATACAGTCCCCTCTTTACCATAATGATTTCATTGTACAGAACGTACAAAGAACTGACCCTTTTCATATCTCTCCAAGATTCCACCCTTGAGGTGTATTACAGGGAGGAATGCCTTACAATATTCGCACGTAAGGGGTCACATCTGGGGGGAAATGTAATATATCTTTTACTCCTAAATGACAATTATGATCAGGAACTCATGGATATCTCTTCCACCTCTTTACAGAGGAACATAGGATGTATTGAAACAGGATCTTGTGCGGCCCTTTTCTGAGGTATTTTTCTATTTATAGTACCTCTCTCCCCTTCATTGTGCTGAACTAAAGACAAGCTTGCAAGTCTCTTATTTTGAAGATCAGTCATACCCATTACAGTCAGTAAATGAAGGCTTAGCCAAAACCAAAACATTCTTTAATGTAGAGTCAATGTCTTCAATTTTTCTCCTCATGGTGTCTAAGCATGTTTTCACAGGGCACTCCAGTGAGTTAAGTTTATGTAAAACCAGCATCGCTAATGAATCACAATCCATGCCGTTCTGATCCGCAGAGTTCGAAACAGCCTGTTTAGAACTTACTCCAAAAGTGCCCTGTGGTTGACCCAAGGCAGGCAATTTTATTTTTGTACGTGGTGGGCTGGGTTGCACTTTCTTTCTTTTTGCGGAAGGGGATTTTTCTACCATTGGTTGAGAAGAACTTGACACATTCAAAGAAGAGTGTGATACACAAGGATTAGCACTTGGGTTAATTATCACTGAATTGATCCTAGAAGTTTTGCTGAAGACAAGACCACCCCTCTCTGCTCTCCAAGGCTTCAGAAGAAAGTTTTGATTGTAGCGTTGTTTACCACCTGTTTAGCAGTGACACGCACTGGCGTAACGAAAAGTGAAAAAGTGAGGGGGCATCCCTGCAAGGTACGTAGAGGGGCCCCCTCCGGGCTCAATCAGGAGCTCTCTGGCCAGAGTGCAGTGCCGAGGGGGCCCCTTTGAGCTAGGGCCCCCTGCACCTCGGAGGCTGCAGGGGCCTGTGTTACGCCCCTGGTGACACGCCTCTCCTCTACCTCTGCTACTTCATCATTAATCAAACCCACGGCTACAGCTAAATATTTTGTAATTGATTTGGAGGTAGTTGTTGTCTTACCAAAAGTCTGCTATGTTTTTCTCCAATTCATGGCTGGCAGACTTGCAGAGCTTTTCGTTAATAAAAGCCATATGTCAAAGGGTTAGCCTGGCCCTGCCTTGAACTGGCACTTCCCACGCTGTGGAAAATAAGTATGCTTAAGAGCGCTGCAGGCAAGAAGGAAGGGCTCATTCCCTCCACCCCTCTCACCACCTGAGGCCAGGAGCGTCCAAATGCTGCAGAATCCTGGGACACTAAGTCCTAATGTGTTGCATACTGTACTTTGGGGAATGAAGTGCACTTAAGAGCGCTGCAGGCTCACTGCTTCAACACCCCCCCCCCCCTCCCCACCACCACCTGAGGCCTGGAGCGTTCAAGTGCTGCAGAATCCTAGGTCACAAAGTCCAGATGTGTTGCATCCCCTGTATCGTGTTCAAGCTCCATGTGAAGTCAAAATTTACCTATTCAATTATTTACACTGTACATACCTCGTCCCTGGCGCATCTTGCTAATATATACCCAGGGCTCCCATCAGAATGCCCCAGATGTAAAGCTGAAACAGCAGACCTTTTTTAGGTCTCGCCTAAACAGTGCTTGCACTGTCTCTCCGAGACATGCAGTATACACTTTAGTGGGGAAGCTTCTTGGAAGCTCCGCCCACTGGCTTAGATCAGTAAATGCTGCTCTCCGATTTGTTTACGGCTTGGTAGTCCCGCCTCATGATGATTATGTCGTCATTTGTAACCTTCCAAGGCTACTGCCCCCTTTACTCACCGCACTTTCTTCTGGCGCACAACCTAATCACAACGGTGCGCACGCGATGTTGTTTCCAGCTCCAGGTCTGTAAGCGCTCCCCCTGCATGTTTGCGCATGCCCATCAAGCCGCATCGGCATGTTTTCACTCCGGGAAACAGTGGACTTGAATAGATATATATAGCGCAAACTCTCAAACTCAACCCGAAGGTATTGAAGTGCTTTACATAAGCACCGATTACATTACGCAATGACACATTCAGGCACTGGGAGATAAAGTGATTTGCCGAAAATCACAGAATGTGGACCGACCCCGAGGCTCGAACCCTGGTCTCCAGCACCAAAGTCGGCAAATTAGCCATCAGACCACAGCCGCTCACTTTGTCTAACGGGTGTGAAAAGGAATATAGCCAAAAACAACATAAAAGAAAGCACTAATGAACCTCTCTGTCTGCTTGGATTTAAATCGTTTCCAAGTTAAGTAAAAAATGTTTTTTTCTAATAACGATTTTGTATTCTTTTCATACACATGTGTTTGTTTAATTTTAGCAGTCATCGCATTAACGATGGTACATAAGAAAATGCAAGCCGCATCGGCGTGTTTTCACTCGGGGAAACAGTGGACTTGTATAGATATATAGCGCAAACTCGACCCGAAGGTATTGAAGTGCTTTACATGAGCACCGATTACATTACGCAATGACACATTCAGGCACTGGGAGATAAAGTGATTTGCCGAAAATCACAGAATGTGGACCGACCCCGAGGCTCGAACCCTGGTCTCCAGCACCAAAGTCGGCAAACTAGCCGCCAATCCGCTCACTTTGTCTAACGGGAATGAAAAGGAATGTAGCCAAAAACAACATAAAAGAAAGCACCAAAGCAACAAGACATGTTGCTTTGTATTTGTGGTATAAAAATAACTATGTATATAAAAAAATATGTTCCTTGCTGCTGGGTATGCTTTAAAATGATAATCGCTGCCCATGAATGTTGAGCTACCTAATTGATTGACCATCTTATTTTAGCACTAACGTGTTGCACTGCTGTTCAGCTTGCACTTTCCCTGCGCGCATCAGTTGGCTGAGCAGTGACCTTTAATGAGTTCACGTGAGTGCACTTATTGATGTAACAGCAGATGTTGAAATGGCAGACAGGATAAGCTGAAGTTGAATAAACAGCTGCACTTCATTTATCCCGAACGTGATTACATCATATTGGCACGGGCTGTGGAATACTACAAGCGTCTTCCCACCTGATCACGACCGCAGATATCTTTAGTGTTGGGGGAATCTGTGAGACTCTTTGAGGGCTATCAATCATCACCTAACTGATGGCTTCTGTTATTTCTGCCATTATTTATCTTCCCTGTAACGATAATGTATTTTGTCACACGCCATTGATCGTGTCTCCATTCGTAGGTTTTGAATGTAATGGATAAGGTGGGAATGTATCATAAAAAAAAGTCTGAAGTCATTCTTAAATAGATGGGATAATACACTGGGCAAAGTTGGAAGTTGTAAACAATACCAAGCATTTGCAATGCATTAGGTCTCGCATTTAGGCATGTTTAAGCTACTGATATTACAAATAACAATGCTTTTTTTTTTCTTCCTTTTTTAAAACATAAATAAAAGGCATTGTTATTTACAATGCCAATAGCTTAAACTTGTTAAGGGGTGCTAGCACTGGCATAATCACCTGTTCTGCCTCTCTCTACGAGAGTTTTTTAAAACTGTTGATATTGCCCACGCGCTCTCAACAACTGGCAGAGATTCATTATCTTAAAGGCTGCGCTTGTTAAACTTGAGCACGGCCGTTATTTCACCTTCAGCTAGCTTTTGGCAGAGTGTATGCACGGTTATCATTGCTGTGGGTCACACTTTCTTGCTAATCACAGCTTGTGTCTGTTGGTGTGCCTTCGCTGATAGGCACAGCTTGAGTTAAACCTTTATGCTGGTCACTGCCTAGAGTTCCCTGTCGTCCTGTTTTCTTTCTTTCAGTGAATGTATAGAGATCAGTTGGTAGTTTCCTGCTTGTACGCTGCACTGTTTTAAAAAAAAAAAAACCTACTACCCGCATCCCACTGTACCCGCTTTGTTTGTTGGAATCGTATATTTCTTCAATGCTCGTGAGCGGCTACCGTGGTGGTGGTTAAAATCCACTGAATATGGTGAGATATATGTGTGCGTGTGTTGGACTTGGCCCTTCTGGCAGGTTCACCCCTGAACTTTTTGCTTTTTATTGGTGACTTGGTGTGGTGATTTTTGGTTTCTGCGCACTTTCCCTGTGTCCCAGAGGAAAGTGCGTGCGCATTCTGAGTGCATGTGGTGAGATAGGCCTGACCTCCCATAGGAATGCATGGGGAATGTATGTGTCCCTAGTAGTTCCTGATGCGTGGGGTGTGCAGGCCCGAGTTTGGTATGTGCGGACTCGTGTGATTGAATGCTGCGCGGTGATGTGTGCGGCGTGCATGTACCTAGTATGGAAGTGCCACTTCTAGAAGTGGGCACTTCGGTGTGCAGTGTAAAATGTGTGGCTTGTCTGGCGATTGGCTGGTGGAGGTCATGTGACAGACTAGGGAAATCCCCAGGGTCAGGAGGAGTCACCCAGTGGTGAATGGGGAGTTTAGCATACTGATGGCTGGGGAGGAGTACACCTGGGTCCTGAATAGGACAGGGCTTTCCCCACACAATGCTGGCTCCGGCCCCTGTGGTGCGTCTGATGACCCTGGCCTGCCCAGTGAATAGGGAGAGGGGCTGAGCAAAACAAAGTGCTCAGGAACCTGTTGTAACTGGTTCGCCCCTTTCCTGCACCTTCAGACAAAGACTTTTACTGTATAAAAAGGGGCTGTGTCCCCTTACAATTTGTTCTCTTCCAGGATCCTGAGGGGGGCTGCCGCTGCTGGAGGCCAGGAGGAACCGCCACTTGGGACTGCCTTCCTGCCCTGGAGGGCCCAGTGAGCTGGCCCCTGGCCCAGCCTTGCCCCCTGCCCACCTTCCTAAGGACTTTGCTGGACTTTGTGCTTATTTTCCCCTTTGCTGGGAGCGCTTTATTTGTATCCCTAAAGCGCCTGGGAGCTTCTATTGGCCTTTAGCGCTGAGAGCGCTTTCACTTTTTATCCCTAGCGCTAGGAGCGCTTTATTTCTGCTAGCCGGTGCCCACCCGGCGTTTGCCCTGTTTTTGCCGATTATAGAGTCTCCTGGCAGGTGCCCACCCTGCCAGGGACATTGCTGTAACTGTAAGCGGGTGCCCACCCCGCGGAACATTGTTTTATTATCACGAGGGAGCCTACCCCTCTGGTTGCCGAGTTGTAGAATCACCGCCGCGGCCGGGCTTGTAGGAAGTCAGGCAGGCCGGGGGCGGGACTCCGGGACAACCGGAAGTAGGAGGGCGGGAGCCTACCCCGCCTCCTTCCGACGACGCGCGGCTGGACTGATTCCCCTTCGAGACCCAGGCGGGAGCCTACCCCGCGCTGGGCCGGCCCGGAGAAGAAGCAGGGCCGGAGGTTCGGCGGGAGCCCACCCCGCCAACCGGCGAAGAAAAGAGAACTCCGGGAAGCCTCCGTACCCGCCGGTGAGTGGCACATTGGTGGGGACATTACTTTGGTTACGGGAAAGGGTCCTGCCGGCATCCCTTCCAGAGCGGCCCCGCTTGGCAGTGGGCCGCTCCGACGAGGCTCCCTTCCTCCGACCAAGGGACCAGCAACTCGGGGCATTCTTGTTCTTAGAGCCACAGAGGCTCCAACGGGGGCATGTCATTATTGTTTAGAGCCTGCGAGGCTCTGGGGGCATTATTCTTTTCTGAGTCCATGAGAAGGACTCCAACGTTGGGGGCCATGTTTAACAGAGCCCACGAGGCTCCAACGACGGGGTGCCTTGGTTAGTTCAGAGCCGCGCTCGGCTCTGCAACGTGCTCGGGGGCATTATTTACTCCACGAGCCCCGTGAGGCTCCAACGAAGGAGCGCATATTGGTTTAGAGCGCATTGCGCGCTCCAACCACGGGGGCAATACTTGCATAGAGCCCGGACAGGTTCTAGAGGGCATTTCGTGTTGTGGAGCCCAGAGGGGCTCAGGGGGCCACAAGTGTTGCGTATTTAGAGTCCAGGAGAGGCTCCAACCCCTGCCATATTTGTTTAGGAAGGCACAGTGGTGCCCCAGCATCTCTCCAGTTGCCCAGCACTTAGTGGGCAACTGCTACGTGTTGGTTGTGCTTTGTGCGCCCTGGTTTGCGCAGCCTGCGCAGGCGTGCCCTGACTTTTCTGGACACAGGGCGTCCTTGCCCCTTCAAGGCCAGTTGGCCTAGGGACTGCCACAGATAGTGGCTAATGTGAGTTTTTGCGCCATTGTTCCTTTCCTGCACCTCTGAATGTGTTTATGCGTCATATGCTTTGCTTTACACCTCTGAATGTATTTTATGCATCCTGTGTTTATGTGCTTAGACCCCTACAGGTAGAGTGATACTTAGGTGGTTGTTTTTCTCCTAGTACAGGTGGTGCTAGTGAGGTCCTGATTCCCTGCGCAATATATTCCTAAGGTGGTTAGGATTGCGTAGGTGGTACTTACCTGATACCAGTAGTTACTGGTTATGTGCTACATGTGTTATTTTGTGCTACAGTAATTTTATATCCTATGTTCTAAGAGTGCTAATTCCTGACAGTGGTCCATGTGGCCCTGTCCCCTGTACATATAATCCCTTGTAAATTCTGCCCGTGCCTGTTGGCACATTGTAAAGTGTGTGTTTTTATCTAATGTGTTTTGGTATAATACAAAGGCTATTTTTATATAATACCTTGTGTGGAGTTTCCTTTGTGGTGGGCCTTGGGTGTTGTTGCTGGATGCGCACGCAGACGCTTTACACATTGCCTCAGAGATAAGCCTGACTGCTCGTGCCAAGCTACCAAGGGGGTGAGCAGGGGTTATCTTTGGCGTGTAACTTCCTTGCCCTGACTAGAGTGGTGGTTTCTGCCTGGCTTTGGCGCAAGCCCTAGCCAACCAGAAATCCCATTTCTAACAGCGTGTATCTCAATGTAGAGGCTCCATGTTTTTATGCATTTCATACCTTGCCACATAATTCCAATCTGCCCTAATTTTACTCAACGCCACACACTTCCACTTCCCATAATTCAACTCTATACATTTCCATTCCACACCACATAATTAGACAACAAACCACATATTTCAACACAATTATGCAACACACCATATACGTCCAATTAACACCACAGAATTCCACATCATGATACAAAATTTAACATCACACCACATAGTTAAACTCCACAACACAAAATGCAATTCCACATAATTACTCTCACACACAATCCCACTCCACATAATTCCAGTACATTCAATACCACATAATTACTAGCCACAGTTTTCCACTACACACCATATCACATAATTCCACTACACAAATCCACTCCACACATTCCACCATACACAATTCCACAACTAACAATTCCAATCCGACCCACAGAATTCCACTGCACAGCACATACATCCACTCCAATCCAAAACACATAGGTAAAAGACATTGTCATTTACATCGCCAATACCTCTAACTCTCACAAATGCGAGACCAATTTGCATTACAAATGCTTGTTATATGGTGTGGGACTGCCCACGCATTGTCCCCTTGGGTGACCAACCGTTCATAAATTTACATGGACTGTCCGTTATTTAAATCTTATGTCCGTTGCCCGTGATGATCCCTTTTACAGATGCAATTCGTCCATAATTTTGGGGATTGCAGCGAGTTGCACTTTTCCCCTCCAAGAAACCTCGGAGCTCTGCAGAACTCCCTGTCGTGGCCCCCTCGCACTCCTCTTCTGTGCTAAAGAGCAGCCCCACCCCGGCTTAAAACAGACTGTGATGGACCCATTGTCATTCCTTATGCGGGCTGGTTGTCACATTCAGAATTATAGTAGCCAAGTCTGGGCAGTTACAGCGTGCTGTAGGTCTCCTCATGCCTCGGTCTAGGGCAGGGCATTCTGTTTTTGTCCAGGGCATTGTTCCACCGCACCAGGGGCCAAGATGGGTGGGGAGGGGCGTATTTTGACATAGCCTGCATAACCTGGAGAGTTCTTTGTGATGTTTTGAAGCGATAATAAAAATGTCAGTTTAACTATGGTGATTAATGTATCTGTTTGAAAGATATGATTTTGTCCTAGTCCCAGTTTCCCTCAAAGTAGCGCAGAGGGATAATGAGCATCTTCTAAAGCGCGAGGTGTAACATGGAGATCAACTAATTGTTTTTTATGTGGCTAGCTCAGTTGGTAACTGTTGTTGCATAATTCCTTTTGCTACCTGCCTTTGTTTTTCCACAATCTTTCATTATTCCAAGGTTGCTAAATAGGGTTGTTTTGGATAATAATAAATACTTATTAATTAAAGCAACCCCAACCACCATGTTATGTTTTAAATACTGAGTTTGTATATTTATCCAGGCCACACACTCTTAACATATAATACCTACCAGTGTGGATGACATCTGACTCCTACACCTTGTACCCCTCATTGTCTTAAGTAACATTTCCAATACATGTATATGATTCATTGTCTCTATATAATATGTGTGTGATGTAAAGCAGTCCAACACCATGCCCTACATACTTGGGATGAGTAGCACTATTAAATAAATTAAATACACATGAGAGAGGGTCTATGAAGTTGAGGGGCACCATTGGAGGGTGGTAGCAAGGCTGGACTGGCTGTACCAGGTATCAGGCATTTCCCCGGGAGACTGGAAGGGTGGGGTGCCGGTTTTGGTAGTGGTGGACGGTTTTGTAGCAGTGCAGCAGTTTTAGAAGCATTGCAAAGTTCCTTGTATATCCAGCAGTTTTCGAGCAGCAATATAAGTGTCACAATAAATCTGGTGATTAATTTATCTGCCTGAGAGAGATGGGAGTTTTGTCTAGTGGTAGTTTTGATTCGTCTAAGGTAGTGCAGATGGTGAATATGCCTTCCGCAAAGAATGTGTACCATGTAGATCACAGAACAGTATTTTATGTGCAGAGCTTAGTGGGTTACTGGTTTTGTCACAGAGATTATTTTGTTGCTGTGTGGTTCATAAATTACATTCATAATCTAACACAGTGAGCGATGAACTGCCATCAAAGAGCTGCATGCAAACTGCATGGTGCAGGTTAGAAAGTTACGTTTTCTTCCCAGTCTTTTATTTTCCTGATGTGGCTAAAAAACGGTTTATTTGGGTAGAAATAAATTCTTATGATTGAAGCCAACACTAACAACGGTGTTCTATTCTGAATCCTAAGTTTGTGCTTCTTCAGACCAAGCACTCCTAACAAATGCCTACCAGTATGGGAGACGTGTGCATCCTACACCCTATAGTCTCCTTTGCCTTATGTAACATTTTCTATGCACTGATTTATGTGTGTGTGTGTGTTGTTGCTCAGACACCTTATGGCGAAGGTATGAGAAGGGCTATAAAACAAATGAAAAACACATGAGAGAGGGACTATAGAGTGATGAGAGGAACTGTTGGTGATAGTAAGGGAATCATTGAAGTGCCCAACAAAGATTGTCATATCCCGGTGCACAGCAAGGTCATCAATTACTATGCTTTAGAAGCTAATACAGTTGACTATATAATGATAATCGTGTTGTATAATGCACCATGTTTTACCAAATTTTCTTGGGGGTGCGAAAACAAAAGCTGTAAGCTTTCAGTTTTTTTGTAACACACAAAAACCTTTAAATACCTGTAAATAAACTGTGCAAATGTTTCAAAACATCAGCAGTTAGGAAACCACAAATGGACCACTTGTTTGTAATTCAGAAGTGTGCTGGAAAGAGAGTTTTAATAGGATCAAAACACTTTACTTAGTGATGTTCAAATGATATATATTTGCTGAAACCACATTTCCACAGATCATTATTTGTGCACTACATAGTTTTATCGGTAAAACTGCATGTTGGCATTTTGCTTCCATTTCAATAGAAAATGTTCTATATGCAAAGAATATTCCTCCTTCTGATCTACAATAATGCCTCAACAACATATACAGTTTCAAGTCCCTAGCACACTTCAGTTTAGAGCGCACAGAAATGAAACAGTCCAATCTGTATACTATTTCGCATGTACAGGTAAAATAAGGAGCGCTGATATATGGCTAGCCAGGGCATTATATAGTAATCACCAAACACACAAATGCTCTCGGGTCTGTCAGGAAAGAGAAAGCAAAGACCGAGTAGGCTGACTAGAAAGGAGGCGTCCCTTTACAGAATGATTTCCCTCACCCACCAGAGGTGGCATGCTTCCTTATTGGGAATCCTCCTCGCACCATAAAACCTAGTCATGGTGCAGGCTACAACCCCCTCACTGCGAGGGAGGAGCTCAGGGATGTTTTGATTGTCAGAGGGGTTAACACTAAGACCAAATGTCAGCTAGCTTGGTGTAGTGAGGGGTGCAGTGCTAATAGTAAAGTGAGTTAAAAACGAACTACAAGGTTTACCACATTATTTTATTCTGGCTGCCTTGTGCTAGAATTAAATACAAAAAAGAAACCAGATGTATGACAAGAACCATTAGATTGAATCATACTGAATTAGATCGACATGTTTCAGCCAGTGACCTAGAGAATGTCGTGGCTTTCTTCAGGATCTAGTGTATGTTACTGCTGTACAAGTGATGTCTAAAAAACAGTGAAAAAATGTTGACAGCAATGGCAAGTGTGTCAGTAAATTGGGTAAAATACTGAACTAGTGATCCGAGGGTAACCAGATGGTTGGATGCACCGGTGGTACCTGTGAGGGACAGAGAACACAACATACCGAACAGTTTTAATTTGTGTGAAAATTGAGGCGAGTTAGCCAATATGTTTAAAACAGAAAACACGAAGTCCGTCAATGATTTACAGAAGTGTTGTGAAGGCTAGGGAGTCCCAAAACACCCACACAAATGGCCGAACATAGCCTGTGGAACATATTCCCTAGACACTGAGACTATGTCATGGAACTATATTCAAAATGGTGGACACTCACCTGCAAATGTCCCCCATCTGTCCTTAGCAAGAATGCTTAAGGTGCATGTGCATCTCCAACCTATGTGATGAAGGTTGGGGCGCTAATCATATCTAGGTGAAAAAAGTTTTTATTTGCAAAACAACAAGCATGAAGAGGCGGAGACCATATCAACTTATGTGTAATGGGGAACAACAAAGTAACCTCTGTGTAGTTTATGTTATACATAGGAAGGATGCCTATTGGTAAGTAGCATTAAGAAAGATCAAGCGAACCAGCGGAACAGAGTGGCAAGGGTAAAATGCATAATAACTGGTCAATGGCCAAATAAAATCCAAACACAAACAAAAGGATGCGGATATAACAAATGAGGAGATCGCATAACAGTAATTGCACAATACAGATCAGACAAGGCAAGCATAGTGTACCCAATGCATATGGTCTCATGTAGGTAGTGGGTCATTGCCATATCAACTGACTAATAGGACTGGACTCAGCGCTCATAATACCGACTCAAGTTCAGGGTCCTGGAGTGTCTGAGATCTAACAGCAGAATGGACCAAACGGAAGGTACATGCAACACGTCTGCAGTATAAAGAGGATAAGTGCTGCATATGAGAGAACCAACACATGTGCCTATATCACGGGACTTTGAAAAATGCCTGGAACATAGGTGCGTCATCTCAAATCGCCTGAGGGAACATGCTGTGGTACCTTGAAGAGGACCACACACACTACAGTATCCCGGGACTTAATGGCGGTGGTGTGGCAAGCCCATGTTAGTCACTGATCGCCAGGACACTCCGCTAGCAAAATAATCTCAGAAGGCCAAAGAATACAGAAAAATGAAAAAGGGTTACAAACACGGACACTTAAGAGTGTTGGTCCCTAAATTGAAACTTACCACTCCGTCGGCTGGAGCAAAGCTACTCGCTGCTAGGGGGGCAGGATAGTCAGCGTGCTCCGGAGCTTGCTAGCCTTAAATGGTGCAAGTTAGCCGCATCGCTGCTACTTCCTGAGACACAAGCAGAGGTTGATGGAAACAGTAGTCTTCCGGTCCCATAACCTATGAACGGTGAGGAAGACATTCCGTGTGTAAAAAGATCGAGTGCCAACTTAAAAGAAGTTGTGCTATAAACTTGGCAAACCATGTAAATGCTACCACTTGCGGAAACCTGCTTTTCAAGAAAGAAACAATATGTAGGCTACCGAGTTGTCTTCAAAATCACCCTCAATAAAGTTGAAACAAGGAAAGAGGAGTTGAATAATGTCACAGATGGTCAATATGGATAAAGCATGTTGAAGAAAAAAGCAAAAAAGAAGAAACACACAGAAAAGGTTAGAAGTACGAGTTCTTTTGAGTGAATTTCCTCATCGACATACCCTCGGTGTATAAAATAACAGCCCAACAAGGTAGTGATAATGTCAGAGTAGTGGTAAAGTCAAGGGAAATCATTAAAATGAGGTCTTTGGGAGTCTTGAAAAGAAATAGGAGCTGCAGGTTCAAAATGATAATGAACCAGCAGCACATCGGTAAAACCTCGATTGAGAAGGCAAGATAGTGTTGTAAAAACCATGTGGTCAATGTGAGTCACATGGTAGGTGTACTCGCGCTCAACAGTTTTCAAGGACATGCTGGTCAAACAAAGTGTGGTCAAAAAGTGTCCCTAAAAATACTTTAGAGGGGGAAGTGTATTGAACCCGAACTCAAGGACCAATGACCAGCTAATAGATGGATTCATGAGATGAAAGCTACTGTCACGTATTAAGGTTATAATATCCCCCAGGCGTACTCAGAAGCATAGCTGATCATGTTATTAGAATAGGTGAGTGTCCCGCATAAGCGTATAACAGTCCTAGGGTGGGTAAGTGGGGGCCACAGACCTATCAAGCAAGTGACTGCCAAGGTATGTCATTAAGTCCATTCTCTACTGTCCCCATCCTAAACAGGATACCCTATCATTTTCCTTCCTCATGTTGTTGCCTTACCATTGTCACAAATATAAGACCAGCATGACGATACATCATTGTGGTGGATTTTACTGGCCTAGCCTTTGACGACGCAGTAGTACAGTACATCTTAACTACACATAGTTTATTAGACACATCATTAGTGAACACCATTGCCCACTCAGATGATTGGAGCAAACTCACAAACCTGAAACGAGTACACATTCGTACCACCACACATGGGGCTATCATGACCGAATATCTTAGGGGCAATTGTGACCCCACGGGTCTTATCGTCACGAATGTTCCCAGGCTTTTCTTGGAAGACAAGAATTTTCTTGACTGGTCCCTGATTGCATGGCATTGCACCAGGGACTGGTTAATATTGTTCTTCAGCAAAGCGCATCGCATTCTCATTGAAATCCAGACTTTGGAAGCCCAACTCAAGAGGACGGTGACAGCCACATTGTTTAAAAAGAACACTGAAGAGAACAAAAAAAAGACCAAAGAGTATAATGAATCACTCCTGACCACCAAGATCAACAAATTCAAAAAAGACCTCGCCAAGTTTGCTCTGGAGAAGGTCTACCCGAACACAAGCGATAACTACAAACCACCCGAATTTAATCGTAGTGGATGCCGCTATGGCTCGAACTATTCATCATCGGACAGAGATTACTGGTCCAGTGATTCAGATACCAGCATCAACAACTCCCACCCTAATCCACAGAAGAGAGGATAGAGGAGATGGCGTGGACCACGAGGGGGACCTCAGATGAATCCGTGGTGGGCTCAGAACCCATGGGGTTAGCCTCTGTTTCAACCAATAGGTCTGGGATTTCAAGGACCTATTATGGGCTTCCAACCGTCACTGCCCCCGGGATATTATCCGACCTTTTCAGGACAGGCTGCGGACGGTCCAGAGAAAGAAGGCAGCAAGTGCACTGGAGCCCACCTATGTCTCCACGCAAAACACGGAGCATGACGAAGACCACCGCCCAACCAGGTTTGAGCAGAGATCCGACCTAGTGGTAAACTTGATTCATTGCACTTTGACGGCAGCAGAGGAACACAAGCTCAATTGAGACCTTGGTTTTGTGCCCACATACAGTGAGGATTCTTTCAGTTACATCAGGAACTATTCCATTTCTTTCAGAAGATCAGATTGCATTTCTTCTTCGTGGACAAGCCCACTGTTTCCATAGCGGCTCTGAATACTGATACTAATCTGAGCAAGAAGTAGACCTACTATTCATCTGTAGCACTCCTACCTGCTGAAGTGGCCACTTTTGAAAAGGCAGTGCTGAATTACATCAAATGGACACTACCATCGACACCCTTGGTCTTTCAAAATCTTACCAAGAAGTAACAATTGGCTCTACGTACCTTGAGTGAGGATACATCTATCATCATAAAACCTGCCGATGAAGGAGGAGCCACTGTCCTCATGGATATGGTTGCCTTTTGGACTGAATGCCTTCGACAATGAGAGGTGTCTACATCTTACCTCCCCCTACAGAGTGACCCCACTAGCGGGTTATCTTCTATCATCAAATCAATGGTAGATGACGCATTAGAAAATGATTGGATTACTGCTAAATTAGCTGAATTCTTGAAAACAAGTAAGCACATTACACCTTACTTCTGCATCTTCCCAAAAATCCACAAACCACAGAGACCACCAGGGAGACCGATCATTTCGGGGATTAGTTCCATCCTGGAGCTACTATTTCAGTTTGTGGACTACTTCTTAAGACCCCTGGTTAAACAGATGCTGACCTATTTACAAGATACCAAAGATGTACTTCCACTGAGGTGACCGTTGACACAGAAACCAATTTCCTAGTGTCTTTCGATGTGGAATCACTATACACATGTATCCCACAGGACCAAAACCCTCCTGAGTACTGTGGAGGACCTTCTCCGTGCCAGCCATTTGGATTCCATCACCCCAATTCCTTTCATCATGAGATGTGCTACATTGGCCATGAAAGAAAATGTATTTCAATTTGAAGAGCGCCTATACCTACAGATATCAGGGAGTTTAATGGGGAGTACATTTGCCCCAAGTCTGGCGAACTTGTATGTGCACGCTTTTGAGAGTGAGAAGGTCCTGACACAAAACAATCCATACCAGTCCCACATCGTTTTATGGAGGCGGTATATCTTAGTGATTTGGCGTGGTGATACCATAGAACAATTCCACATTGGCTCAATCACCAAAATATGTTTTACGTTTTACCTGTGAGTACAGCAAGTCAGGTTTACCCTTCCTCGGCCTTCTCATCTACCCCAGTGCTGGTCAGCTGGAAAGTGAATTGTATCAGAAACCCATAGCCCGGAATGCCCTTTTACAGTACAAAAGTTATCATCATCCTAAGGCTTTGAGGACCATTTACCATTTGGTCAGTTCTTGCGCCTTAGATGCAACTGTACCAGTATTGAGAAGTACAAAGAACATGCCACTAATCTACGGCAGAAGCTTTTGGATAGACACTAGCCACTTCCCTTGGTTAAGAAATCTGCCAAAATAACTAGGAACAATAATCTAGATGCTCTACCAGAAAAACCACCGGACAAAGAACTTACAAACAGACCGGTCTGTGTGAACACCTGTTCATTATTCAACAAGGTAAAAAAAGTAATTCACAAACATTGGTATATCCTGAACAAAGTCAAACATACCTTGGATAAACCTCTGTTTGCCTTCAAAAGGAGTCACAACCTCAGAGACTATCTGGTTCGCACCAGACCTAGTCTTATTCAGACCACCGGACAGAACACTCTGTGGGGACTCCCTCCTGTGCAGGGACAATCAATATTGGAACAGGAAAGCCTTGGTTGATTGAACAGCATACTAATTTCAACAGTGAACATCTCATATACTTGAATAGATGCTCATGCGGCCGCAGGTATGTAAAGTCAAGATCTGCATATTGGAATATAAAAGCACCATTAGGTGTGAAAAACAAAAGACTGACGAAACAATTCTTAGAGAAAAACCACAGCACGAATGAACTCAATTGGACCGTCCTCGACAAACCCAATTTGGCATCTACCACACCCAACTTGAACAAATCTCTTTTAAGGGTTCAGCAGAGGTGACGTTTAGGCTGGGGACAGTAGAGAATGGACTTAACGATGACATACCTTGGCTGTCACTTGCTTGATGGATCTGTGGCCCCCACTTACCCACCCTAGGACTGTATACGCTTATGCGGGACACTCACCTATTCTAATAATATTATCACATATGCTTTTGAGTATGTCAGGGGGATATTGTAACCTTAATACGTCACAGTTGCTTTCATTTCATGAATCCATCTTTTAGCTGGTCATCGATCCTTAAGTTTCGGTTCAATACACTTCCCCCTCTTAAGTATTTTTAGGGACACTTTTAGACTCTATACTTTGTTTGACCAGCATGTCCTTGAGTACTGATGAGCACGAGTACACCTCCCATGTGACTCGCATTGACCATATGGTTTTTACAACACTATCTTGCCTTCTCAAACGATGTGCCGCTGGTTCATTATCATTTTGAATCCGCAGCTCCTATTTCTTTTCAAAACTCCCTAATACCTAATTTTAATTATTTCCCATGACTTTACCACTACTCTGACATTATCACTACCTTGTTGGGTTGTTTTGTACACACCGAGGGTATGTCAATGTGGAAATTCTCCCAAAAGAACTCTCACTTCTGACCTTTTCTGTGCGTTTCTTCTATTTTGCTTTTTTCTTTAACATGCTTTATCCATATTGACCGTCTCTGACATTATTCACCTCCTCTTTCCTTGCTTCAACTTTATTGAGGGTGATTTTGTTGACAACGCGATAGCCTACATATTGTTTCTTTCTTGAGAGTATGTTTCCTCAAGTGGTAACATTTACATTGTTTACCACGTTTATAACACAACTTCTTTTGAGTTGGCACTCGATCTTTTTAAACACGGCATGTCCTCCTCACCGGTCATAGGTTCTGGGACCGGAAGACTACCATTCCTAACAACCTCTGCTTGTGTCTCAGGAAGTAGTGGTGATGTAGCTAACCTGTACCATTTAAGGTGAGCAGGCCTCGGTGCACGCTGACTATCCAGTCCCGCTAGCAGCGCTTAGTTTTGTTCCAGCCAACGGAGTGGTAAGTTTCAATTTGCTGACCAACACTCTTTTGAGTGCCCATGTTTGTAACCCTTTTTCACATCTCTGTATTCTTTGGCTTTCCGAGATTATTTTGCTAGCGGAGTGTCATGGCGATCAGTTCCTAACATGGGCTTGCCACACTGCCACCCTTAAGTCCCGGGATACTATAGTGTGCGTAGTCATCTTCAAGGTACCACAGCACGTTCCCTCGGGCGATTTGATTTTCGGATTTAAGGTCCTCCGCGTCTCCTATGCAGGGAGTGATAACACTTTCCTCTGGTGTATCACTGTCTATGGATGTAATCCTATGCACTCACTAGCTATACTGCAGCTAGATGTACTTTTTACTGACGCACCTATGTCCCAGGCATTTTTTCGAAGTCCCGGGATATAGGCACATGTGTTGGTTCCCTCATATGTAGCGCTTATCCTCTTTATACTGAAGATGTGTGGCATGCACCTTTTGGTTTTGCCCATTCTGCTGTTGGATCTCAGACAATCCAGGACCATGAACTTGAGTCTGTATTACAAGCGCTGAGTTCAGTCCTATTAGTCAGTTGATATGGCAATGATCCCCTACCTATATGAGACCATATGCATTGGGTACACTATGCTTGCCTTGTCTGATCTGTATTGTGCACTTAGGGGCAGATGTATCATCATTGCAGTTTGCGAGTTCTTAATAGCGAATTTTAGCGATTCGCTATTAAGGACTCGCAAAATGCAACGTATGTAGGTTTCGCAATAATTATTGCGATTCCAACATCCTCCTTAATTGCGAATTCCAAATTGCGATTTTCAATTAAGGAATACCTTCCCATTCATTCCTATGGGCCTATAGGTCCATAGGAATGAATGGGAAGACGTTCGCAATTTGCGAGTACCCAATAGGTACTCGCAAATTGCGAATGCAATTTCAAAGGTGCCAAAAGAACACCCTGTTGCACTCCTGAAATATGCATGTGTGCACATGCGGCGCACATACATGCCCTAAGGGCATGTATGTGCGCCACATGGCACTTTGAAAATTGCAAAAAAGTGCATTTTCCTAGGAAATCACAAATTACCACCAACTTGAAGTTGTTGGTAATTTGCTATGTCTTAAGGCCCAATCGCACAACTTGGGTGCTTCCAGAATTGCATTTAAGGAATCAAAATTTGCGATTCCTTAAATGCATTCACAAAATAGGGAATTGCAAATTTTGAGATTCCTTATTTTGCGATGGCCATTTGGGATGATACATCGCAAAAGGCTTTTTCCCGTTCGCAAACGTTTGATTCTGAGAATCGGCCCGTTTGCGAATGGGAAAAACGCTTCATACGTCTGGTTCTAACAGTTATTATGCATTTTACCCTTGCCACTCTGTTCGGCTGGCTCACGTGATCTTTCTTAATGCTAGTTACCTCTAGGCATCCTCCCTATGTATGACAAAGTACACAGTGGTTACTCTGTTGTTCCCCATTACACATATGATTTGGTATGGTCTGTGCCTCTTCATGCTTGTTGTTTAGCAAATAAAAACGTTTTTCACTTCGATATGATTAACTCCCCAACCTGCATCATATAAGTTGGAGATGCGCATGCACCTTAAGCATTCTTGCTAAGGACATCTGGGGTTTTGAGCCTAACATTTGCAGGCGAGTGTCTACCATTTTGACTATAGTTCCATTACATAGTCTCTTGGTGTCTAGGGACTATGGTCCACCAGCTATTTTTGGCCATTTGTGTGGGTGTTTTAGGACTCCCTAGCCTTCACAACACCTCTGAAACTTATTGACGGACGTTGTATTTTCTGTTTTAAACATATTGGCTGACTCACCTCAAGTCTCACATGAATTAAAACTGTGCTGTATGTTGTGTTCTCTGTTCCCTCACAGGTACCACAGGTGCATCCAACCATCTGGTTACTTCCGGATCACTGGTTCAATATTTTACTCAATTTACTGACACACTTGCCATTGTTTTATTTTTATTTTTTTTAATTCGTTTTACTAAGCAGTAATTAAAGAACAGTTGGAAGCGGCAAGCAGTAAAACAACAAATACATTATAGGCCACACGCAGGAGGCCTGCTCCTTCTTAAGTATCTTCAACTAAATGGACCTTGATCCCGAGCCCTACCAGCTAGACCACACTTGCCATTGTTGTCAACATTTTTTTTCACAGTTCTTTAGACATAATTCGGACAGCAGTAGCATACACTAGCTCATGAAGAAAGCGCAACGTTCTCTAGGCTACTGGCTGAAACATGTTGATTTAATTCATTACGATTCGAACTAATGGTTCTTGTCGTACATCTTGTTTGCTTTTTTGTTTTTAATCCTATCACAAGGCAGCTAGAATAAAATAATGTGGTAAACCTTGTAGTTAGTTTTAACTCGCTTCACTATTAGCACTGCACCCCTCACTACACCAAGCTAGCTCACATTGAGTCTTAGTGTTATCCCCTCTGACAATCAAAACATCCCTGAGCTCCTCCCTCACAGTGAAGGGGTTGTAGCCCACACCATGACTAGATTTCATAGTGCGAGGAGGATTCCCAATGATGAAGCATGCCACCTCTGGTGGGTGACGGAATCCGTCCTTTAAAGGGATGCCTCCTTTCCAGTGAGCCTCCTCTGTCTTTGTTCTCTCTTTCCTGACAGACCAGAGGGCCTTTGTGTGTTTGGTGATTACTATTGGGGAGTTTTCCCTTGCTGGTCTTTGTGTGTAGATACATTATGTAGTAATTTCAACTTCTATCTAAACGTTCTGGCCTCATAATACCATAACGCTCGGCAGTGAACAGCCAATTATAGCTCTTGCTGGCTGGTTAATAACTCCCTTTTCCTTCTTAATGCTCTTACCCTCACACAAGACCTGTCCGCTATGGGTGTTATCCATCACTCAGTACAATACCAGCCCTTGCACCAGTCATCACCAGCTGAACAGACATGGAATACCTGAAGCAAGGTGACCCCTTAAGCTGGCCACTCTGAGGACTGCACTTTAGTCCAGTCCTGAAGGTCCCAATTACCTCCACTCTATGCATGCTGCTTTACATCTCACAACGGCATTCAGATATGAGATACTAGTAACAAAGTCCATCGGAGCAGATCTTCCCGACCCCTTCTCTCGCTCAACATGCCTGCTCAGGACCATGAACTCAAAACAAAATATCAGACTGGCCAACCCAGTGCAGTAACCATATAAATAGATTATGATCATATGAAATGCCACAAAAAGAACTGCACAGTAGCTCTAAGCTGTGCACATACCAGAAAAGACACGATTGTCTCAACTTAATATAAACGTCTTTGACTTGTACTTATGTTAGTTGTCTATTTACTTATATACTATTGCGTGACCTCCTCTGATGTGTCTGTAAAACGTACCCTTTCCCCCGAAGTTTTGTCCTGAATTTTGACCTTCTGTCCTGAATTTTTGTCCTGAATTTTTACCATTTGTCCTGAATTTTGACACTCACAGTCCTGAATTTGCACACATGCCAGTTGCTCACCCTATTGTCCCCTAGTGGCCCACCAACCTCACACTGCTCACTGAAATGACTGTCAGACCGCTGCTTATCAAAGCGGCTGTGTGCCTGCTGGGGTATTTCTCGAGACCACATTTGCCCAGACACGCCTCCACATTCTGGCTTTAGGCAGGAGAGCAATAGCTAGGACCTGGAAGGCTGCAAACCCCCCATCTAGGCCACATTGGCTACGAAAGTTACTTAAATGGAGTGTGGCAGAGCTAAATGTAATGACACGTAGTTATCAACAGACAAAGAGGCAAGCCGACTCTAGTAAATGGGACTCATTATTCTTGTTTCAGCCAAGTCTGATGATGTTCCCCGTGACCAAGATACACAGCACACAACAAACACACATGGACATGGGTCATCACTGACTCACCAGACGAGGGGGTATACACACTTACTTGATTATTCTGGCCATGGGATAACAACGCATGAGCATCAAATGTTAAGAGATACGGGGACAGTTCTGTAATACATATGTTGTGCACATTGTATACAGGGAAATCGCACAAAACATGGAAAGGACAACTGTGGTCGCATCACTGGGGCAACTGGGGATAAGAGGGTGGGTGTATACGAGTTATGTGGAATAGACTTTAATGTACATACTTTTTGGGGATATACTGGCTCCGACATGATATGTGACCACAGCATGTATGCACATGTATACTGCTAACAGTGGTATCTATGAATGCCACTGAGTATGAATGAGGACATGAAAAATATTGTGAAATCTAATAAAAGAGGTATATAAGAAAAAAGATGAAGGGATTTGCCTCGCCTCTCCTGTCTGTACACTGGATTTGAGCATGCTTACGTGGATGTGCTTCATACTATATCTACTGGCAGAATCATGCCTATTCGTTTTAAGTCCTCATTTCTGGTGGTTTCTACTCATATGCTTTTTTCTCTCTTGTGCTGTCCTTGCCTCACTTTTTCTTTCAC
This sequence comes from Triturus cristatus, assembly GCF_964204655.1. Classification (NCBI taxonomy): domain Eukaryota; kingdom Metazoa; phylum Chordata; class Amphibia; order Caudata; family Salamandridae; genus Triturus; species Triturus cristatus. The sequence continues at coordinate 278,981,618 of NC_140594.1, read as the reverse complement.
TTTCTCTCAGTCTCATCCATATTTTGGTCTGCCAGAACACACTCTCTCTCTCTATCACTCTCTCTCTCTTTCCACTTCACCCTGCTCTCCTGGTCACCTCACCCTCTGGAGCCTCCCACTTCACCGTCATCCTCCTTTTTCTCTCTACCTCACCCTCCTCTTTCTCCACATTATCCTGCTTCTGTACATGTGTGGGTGCGTGGATATGCGTAATTGGACCCTGCAGTCCTGTACATGTTTTCAACATTTTGAGCTGCAGCACCAAGACCTGGATTATATAGAGTATGCTCATGAGCAAGCAACGATCTACAAAGACTTGGGGGATTTGCATATTTTAAAGAGATAGTGATGACCTCTAACCTTTTAAGGTTCTAGAATGTGCCTACTGCTGTACATTTACTCCAAATTAGTGCAAAAAGAATTGGAAGACCAATCACATTTGGCAACCTGAGCAGAACCAACCAAGCATAAAATGTAGATGTGTTTCAACCTTTAGCTGCCCAATGTGCCAACAGTATGGTTTCTGAAGTGGACTATAAATTTGGCAGCATGTTTCTCAACCAATTTTGATTGTAAGTTCTTTGAGCAGGATGTATTTTAAGGTGAATATTTGATTGTCAGTTCCATGAGCAGAATGTATTTTAATGGAAACAGTGGAAATGTGAAGTACATGTGAATGCCTCAACACTGAACTGTCTCGTCTAAATTGTGACTGGCATGGTCCCTCCTCTTTCCTCTTCCTTTTTTTCCACCAGTATCTCCTATTCCCAGCTCCACCCATCACTCTCCTCTCACTTCTAATCTACCACTCTCCCCTAACACTTCTTCTCTCCCCCACACAACTTATTTGCTCGTCACTCTCCTCTCTGATCACCTTCCTTTCTCATCATCCTCATCCTTTATCAGCATTATCTTCTAGCTTCACCATTCCCCATTCCTCTCCGTCAACTGACCTCTCATCACCGCCTCTCAGTACATATCTACCGGTCATCCTACTCCCATCACCAAATCTGCTCATCATTCTCCTCCTCCATCATCCTACTTTCTCAGACTCCTCTTTCATTCTCCTTAATCCACCTCGTACATCATATACATTTTCTTCTCTATTTTATGACTTCACCCTCTTACTCCTCTCTCATCAACCACCCTGATCCACGATTCGCCTGGAAAGGCCTGAATAGAGGGGCAGATGAACCAGAACTGCATTTTACCAGACCTCGAGACTGGGCGATGGGGCGAACTAAGCCAGCTAAAGCGATGGTGCCACTCAAAATGGCCCCAGAGCTGTATTTAGGGGAAGCAGGGGACCCACCGTGACCGGATAAACTGGACGTCATGTGGGCAGTAATCGAGACCTCCAGGGTCTTCCTGGAAACAAAGGTACATGCAGTACTCAAAGACATTAATGTACTCCAGCAAGACCTTAGGAAGCAGTCCAAGTGGGTTACCATTGCAGAGAGGTCCCTGGCTTACCTTCAGCCTCAGGCTTCAGATTTTCAAAGACCACTTTGGGACCTTAAAGAGAGGGTGCAATTCCTGGAGGTATGAGCCAAGGACGCAGAGTGGAGAGCCCGATGCAGCAGTATTCACATCATAGGTGTTTGTGGGGCAGCAAGGGTCACAACATGGCGGATCATTTAGATCAGTGGTTTAAGGAACTCCTACCAGCAGAAGATCCCCGCCCATTTTTCTCAATTGAACCATCTCATCGGGTTCTGACAGAGTGCCCCCTACTGGGGCCTCCACCATGCCCGATTGTTGCCATGCTCCTACATTTCACCCACCTTTTTCCTTTTTTTTTTTTTTTAACCATTCTTTTGTCTTATTTTTCTTTTTGCCTACCCTCATCTTCTCAATCAATGTGCTCTCCTCTAATCACCCTTCACTTCTCATCTTTGCATTCCATCACCATTTTCTCTAGTCAAGATGTTAGGATTGTTGATCATGTTTGCTACCCGATCGAGCCACTGTGGATGTGGGCTTTCGGGACTTCTGAAGAAATTACACCACCACAGGTGCAAGTTAACCAATAACTAATAACATTAGTGGTCTATGAGCTATGTGCTCTACCATTCAAAATGCCTGAAAACATCACACATATTTGATGCTTAAAAAGCGTGTTTTCTATCCAGATCAGGGACAAGAAGAAGATCAGGATTTTCATATTGATGGCAGGACATGCAAGATGGTTTACAGCACTTGCTTTCCAGCTCTTGTGTCAGAAATGAAAAGCTGAATAACACGTTTTGAACTAAGAAAGCTACAGTTTATAAGAACACCTTGGCGGCAAGTGCAGTAGCCCACTAGATTATCTTATCTGTTTAGGATCTGATGGGCTGCAGCAGTGTTATTATTTATTTCTATCTACTCATGTATCAAAAGAATATGTTGGGACAGAATAAATGCACAGTCACCACCCACCTAAAGTGTGGTGTTTGCACCTTAGGTTCTGTCTAATTATATTAGCAAGCTCACCTTTGAATGAGTACTCTGAAGTGTGAAAGTAGACAGGACAGTGACAACATGTTGCCACTGCTACCACAGGAGAACCACCAGTGCTGTTCTTCATATATTGGGAACTTGCATACTGCTCCCACCCAACTGTTTCTGTGTTGTGTTGTGTTAGTAAAATTTCGCACAAGTCTTATCTTCATAGAATTCAAAACATGTGGCGTTGGTGGTGTTTTATGTAGTGCAACAAGTTAAGAATGGTGTCAAAGCAGGATGAAAATAAAACAAACCACAACAAAGATATAAATACTCGTAGCATATTTTCAGTTACTTTCCGTGGAGTGACAAAATCTTATCACATTATTTCTGCTGCATGTTATATCTTAAGTACTGTGTGCTGGGAGCTTGCGGGTCTCTTTTGATATGATGAGAGCATCACATGTATCTCTGCTTTTCACATGTGAAAACAGTTATCTCCACTGATTCACTCAAGTATCCCCAGGTACTTGTGTTTTTTTATCAAAGTTAAACAATTAGGTTGAGAAAGCACGGCCCTCATGCATCATTTTGAAAAAGAACAAACAATGTTTTTCTACCTGTGAAAGGGCCTTGTGTTTGTATAAAACACTCTTGCCATTAATATATCCTTATAGAACTGTTGGTTTTCAGTGGGTTCCTCAGCATTGGTTTCCAAGATTTTCATTGCAACCTGGAATCTGAGTCATTCATTAATGAATTGTTCTCTATATTGTCTTTAGTCCGTTTCGGGTTGGGTGCTGGTCCCTCCTTAAATGCGATTTTGGTGCATGGTTTTGGTGTGTGTAGTCTGCTAGAGGGTATATATCAGTCACTTGTGCATGTAGCATGCTCCTTCTCTAGTTAGAGATTGGCTGGTGTTGCTATTTGTGTGGATATCACAGAACCAGATTGACCTCTGCTCAAGAAGCCCACAGCTGACCCCACCGACCTCAAGAACTATCGGCCCATCTCGCTCTTCCCCTTCTCTGCAAAAGATGCAGAGAAAACCGTCAACAGGAAACTGACACGATTCATTGAAGAGAACGCCGTCCTCGACCCGTCCCAATCCGGATTCCGAAGCAACCACAGCACAGAGACCGCCCTACTCGCCGCCACAGATGACATCCACAACCTCCTGGAGCAAGGCCACTCAGCAGCCCTCATCCTACTCGACCTATCAGCCGCCTTCGACACTGTCTCCCACCGCACACTAGTCGCCAGACTACACAATGCAGGCATACAAGGAACAGCCCTGGACTGGATCCGATCATTCCTCACCGGAAGAAGCCAAAGGATCCGACTCACACCCTTCCTCTCTGACCCCACGAAAATCACCTGCAGAGTCCCACAGGGTTCATCCCTGAGCCCCACCCTCTTCAACATCTACATGGCCCCCCTCGCAGCCATCGTCCGACAACACGGCCTCAACATTGTATCCTACGCCGACGACACCCAGCTCATCCTCTCCCTCACCAAAGCCCCAACCACTGCCAAGCTCAACTTCCAGAAAGGAATGCAAGACGTTGCAGTCTGGATGACCAACAACTGCCTGAAGCTCAATGCCGAGAAGACAGAAGTCCTCATCCTCGGTACCACCCCTTCTGCATGGAACGGCACCTGGTGCCTAACCGCCTCGGAAGCCCACCTACCCCCTCAGACCACGCCAAGAACCTCGGCATCGTAGTTGACTCATCACTCACCATGAACCGACAGGTCATTGCCCTCACCTCCCAGCTGCTTCAACACCCTCCGCAAGACCTTCAAGTGGATCCCCCCTGAGTCAAGGAAGACAGTCTCCCTCGCGCTCATCACCAGCAGACTGGACTATGGAAACGCACTCTATGCTGGCATCAACTAGTCCCTACTCTGCAAACTCCAGACAATACAGAACACCGCCGCCAGACTCATCCTCGGCATCCCCCGACACGAACACATCAGTCAGCACCTACAAAGTCTCCACTGGCTCCCCGTGGAGAAAAGAGACACTTTCAAAATCCTCACTCAAGCCTACAAATGCTTACACAGCAACGGACCCAAATACCTCGACAGAATCAACTTCCACGTACCCAAAAGAAACATCCGAACTTCCAACCTCGCACTGGCCGAAACCCCGCGCATCCACAGAGCCAGAGCAGGCGGAAGATCCTTCTCTCGCATTGCAGCCAAGACCTGCAATGAGCTACCAACAGACATCAGACGCTCCCCCTCCCTGAACACCTTCAGGAAGACCCTCAAGACCTGGCTCTTCTGCTAAAGAGATCTGCCGCCCCCGGCCTCCCCCCTCCTCAGCACCTTGAGACCCTCACGGGTGAGTAGTGTGCTTACAATTCCCTGATTGATTTTTGTGCATGGTGTGCCTTGATGTTGAAAGCAACTTCATATGGCCGTTGTATAGCATTTCAGCATTTTGTCTGGTTTATGTGAGATGTGTGTAACATAATGTTGGATGTGTGTGGGTTTCTACAGGCAAGTGTTTGAATGATCCCTATTAGGCTTACCTTTTGTAGTGCTAAACAAGGCATTAGGGAAACGGTCCATCCACATCCATCTGCACAGGAGACCTGAGGTGACATCACTGGTTTCCCCCCCAAAACCAAGAGAGAGCACTTCATTTCCCATCATCCATCAGCTCACCACCTCTTGCACTCTACCCCCTTTCTCAGGACCTACTTAATGTCACCAACAGTGCAGATGTGTATTGCTGGTACCCCATGGGCAAGCCATTCCGCACCTGTCCGTGCCTGGACCGAGCCCAGTGCCAGGAGTCCTGGTCCTCCCTTGCTGTCCACGGCTACCCTGCTGTGCTCCTCTGCGCTCTTAACTCCAGCCACTACTTACCGTACTCCTACCTCACAGCACCACACAACAGGGAGGGGGCTTTCACCTGCACCTCCTTCAAGCTCTCATGTAATCTCTCACTCACCACTCCTGTGCCAACAGCACCCCATTCGCTCGCACACAAACCAGCCACCCACCCACTCACTCTTACACAGACCAACCACCACCCAAGCAACACACCACACTAGCATGCATGCTTCTCAACACCCGCTCGCTCACCAACCCCCAACGGAAATATGGGACCTATTGCACGACCACGTTCCGGACCTGCTCTAAACGGAAACATGGCTAAACCTAATCTCTGCACTGGACATGGCTACCGCCATCCCCACTGGCTACAAGATCTCTAATCAAGATCGTCAGCAAAAGCTCAGAGGCGGAGTCACCATCAAATTCAAAGACACCATCCGCCACAGCACCTACACAGACACCCACACCAGCTATATAAAACACCTCCTGTTCAAGATTTGCATCACAGCCAACTTCTCCCTGGGTGGAATCCTCATATACAAAAAAACAGTTCCCCGCACCAATTTTGCCAGCGACATCATGGACTTCATCTTAAACAACATCAACACCAGCCTCTTCAGCCTCTTTGGAAAACTTAACTCTCACCTAGAAGATCGCATGGACCCAAACACTATGGCCCTTCTAGGAACTCTCTTCCTCACCCAGCATATTGCCAAATCCACCTACACTTCGGACACCTCTTGGACACGATTTGCTCCTCAATCAGTAGCATCACAGTTGACAAGTCAGCAACTAGGACCTGGACAGACCACACCCGTGTCAGTTTCAGCATGCCGATTCCTGCACCACCTCCGACCTACCCCGACCACACCCACCCGTTGCAGGTGGAAACGCATTGCAGAACAGGACTGGGTTGCTGCCCTTTTAACACACCAGCTACTTGCCGAAAGCCATCAGGCACCTCTGCAGTTGAATCACTGAATGCACTGATAATGTGGCTCTTGCCATTGGGTAGCAAGAGCGCTGTTCGGGCTCTTGCTACCAAATGGAAAATGAACACCAGGCCAGCTAGTACACAGAGGAACTCAAGCTGACGAAACACCACTGCAAGCAGCTGAAGCACACATGAAGAACAAGTATAGACACCACGGATAAAGACATCTTCAAATCCGCCCTACCACCACCACATACGGAACACCAAGTGCACAGCTCTTGCCAACTCCGACACAAACAACAGCAAGCAAGGAAATCGTCACCATCTTCAAAGATTTCACTATGCTTCCTGCCGCCTCCATCAACATCAACCCCATGGAAAATCTTTGCAACAAGTACTCGAAATTCTTCTGTAACAATATTGCCTTCATATATGGCAACTTCGACCGTTAACCGAACCCCATCTCCATCGCAGCTTGAACTCTAACCTCGTTCCTCACCATCAGCCGCCACTACCGTGAAGACCATTCACTTGGGGGCCCATTTAACCCTTGCACCCACCACGTTTTCACCAAGGGACTCCTACCAATCAGCAAAGCACTATTCTCAATGCTTCTATCGACTAGGCCAAATTCCTGGACACCTGGAAACAACCCATGTCACGCCTCTGCTCAAGAATCAATCCACTGACCCAGCCATGTTCTCTGGTGCCGCCGACCTCTTTGCCAGGGCCGGTTTTCGGCCGATTTTGTTACAGGGCCGATTTTGCAGCTATGCTGCAAAAACGGCCCTGTAACAAAATCGGCCCCCTGAGGCCCAAAACCGGCCCCCACCCGTGCGGCGCACCGGGGGATTGCCCGGTGCCCGCTACGGCCAGTCCTTATTTTAAAGAACAAAGGTCCTTAGCTTAAAGATAGATAATGAAAACATTTCAACATAGACTTCAATAGGAACTATGGATAGTCTTCCAATGTCCAGCCGGACAGAGGAACATTTATTTAGAGCAAATGCAAAAGGAATTAAACAAAGTGAAAGCAACAAAGAGGGTGAAACACGGGCACAATCCTGTACCGAGCTTACAAGAAGAAATATGAAAAATGAGAAGAAAACAAAGTAGCAGGCAAAAACTTTGGAGCAAGTGGTGGCTTACAATACAGTACAATCTTAAGTAAGCTCTAACCAGCAGTTACCACAATACAATTTACACAGTGGATAAATTGCGGTACTGTTTGAAAAGTCGACGTTTCGATCCCTAGCTCCTAATGCAATGGGATCATCCTCAGGACTAAACAATAAACAATTGCCTGATTTGATTTAGACGCCTTATGAGTGGGCTCGATGTGTGACAAGCCCAGGAAACATGGCACGTAGTGAGGTATTGGATCACCTTGGATTAGGGTATGTTGGTCGTGGTCTGGGAGGATATGATCACGTTCTGTGTGCCCAGCCGGGCACGGCTTCTACGGGAGCGACGCGGGATTCGAGGCAGCAAGCAATGGCTGCTGATATGCGAGGAGCTCAATGGAGTCTCTTAAAGACGACGTACGGTCTTCCGTTCCTTACAGCATGGTAAACCACTGGGAGAGGGCCTTAGTGTCTCCTGCACGCAGGAACAGCTACAATTCCTCCTGGGCCCCGCTTGGGCTGCTTGAGTTTTACCCAGCCCGCAAAGCTGCAAAGGGGTGCGTGGGCCCTAACGGAGGATGAGACTCTTCTCCCCTTTGGGAAGGGGCGGGCACAGATTGGCTCCTGAAGGGACTCACCCGCATAGAAGCCCCAGACAGAGTACCATACAGACAAAGATCAGCCTAGAGGCACAGAGAAAGGGAAAGATCTTGGTTGCTCCTACTGGGGTGATCATTAATTGGCCCCAGCAGGGCTGCTCATGCTGCCTCATCTGGTGATATCCTCTTAAGGGCGGGGTAAGCAGGCCCTCCCCCCGCTAGTCTTGTCTCTGCCACCCCCCACCCCCCAGGGGGATACTGCTCTGCCAAACGTTTCCCCCAGAGACAGGACCAGCCACAGTGGATTATTCCAAGATTCACCTAAGGAGGCCTGAAAGGAGAGGCAGAAAACCCTCAACTGCATTTCACCAGACCTCGAGACTGAGCGATGGGACAAACGAAGCCAGCTAAAGTGTTGGCGCCATTCACGAGGTTCCCAGAGCAGCATTCTGGGGAAGTCGGGGACCCGCCACAATAGGATAAACTGGACGCCATATTGTCAGCAATCAAGACCTCCAAGGTCCTTCTATAAACTAAGGAGAAAGCAGTTGCTGAAGACTTTATTCTACTCCAGCAAGACCATAGGAAGCTGTCGGAACGGGTTACCCTTACAGAGAGGTCCCTCTGTGGGACCTCAAAGAGAGAGTGCTCTTCCCAAAGGCATCAGTCGAGGACTCAGAGAGGAGAGCCTGACGCAGCAATATTCACAACATAGGAGTTCCCGATGGCAGCAAGGGCCCAGACAAATATGGTGGATCATTTGGAACAGTAGTTTAAGGAACTCATACCAGGACAGGGGCTTACCCCATTCTTCTGAATTGAATGAGGCCATTGGGTTCAAACCGGGTGACCCCCTCTGGGGGCACCACCCCATTCGATTGTTGCCGAGCTTCTACATTTGAAGACCCTGACTCAATCCTCAAGACAGCTCGGCACTCCAACCCAATCCTTTGAGACAACAACCAGATTCTCTTTTTTACAGACTACTTCGGGCACTTCAACTGGCCTCTTTTCTAGGAGTTAAATGTAAATTGAGAGACCTGGGCAGTCAGTACGCCTTCCTCTTTACCTCCATATTAAAAGTTATATTAGACACCAAGTCAGTCATCTTCTTAGAACCATCCAAGGTATGGGACTGTCTGGAGGCCGTGATACCAATCTCATTCAATCCGGGTGCGAGTGCATATTGGTGCGAGCGGGGATCCCCGTTGAGATAGGGTCACCAGAGATGGACACGAAGGGAAGATCTGTCATTCTTGAAGCATGCCTGAACGGTAGCCTCATCCTGTTAGGAAGCACATATGCCCCAACAGAACAATATCCGTTTTTACAGCAATTATATCTCAGTCCAGCTAAATGGGCACATGTCTGTTGGCTTTTGGGAGGGGATTTTAATACAGCATTGGACCCTATTCTGGATCAATCTTACCCCCCACTTCCTATGGTTACCACGGCTAGAAGTTTGAAGCTGTGGCTACAACGATGGGCTTGGAGAGGCGCCTAGCGGCATCAAAACCCAGGTGCCAAACTTTACTCCTTTTATTCCCCAGTTCATAAGGTCCATGCACGCCTGGATTGCATGGTCTGCTTGCACCCTATCTGCCTCTTTATTACCTCCCTAAATTACCTACGCAGGGAACTCTCTGACCACAGCCCCCTTTTACTAGGTCAGCAGTGGGGGAGGCCAGTATCCCAATTCCGACCTGGTGATTGCACCCCTCTACCCTTGAGGAACCACCATTCTGTGATGTCCCAGCCTGCACGATTCAGGACTTTTTTTCGAATGCAATGAAGGCACAGCTTCTTCCCCCAGCAGCATATTGGGAGGCCTTCAAGTTGGTATTCTGGGCAGAGTATATCCAGAAGCTGGTCAGAGTCAAGCCCATACTCCTCTGACACCCAGAACCTGCTGAGCATGACTACATACAAACAGAAATGTGAATGGCCATGAACCCTCAACTCCTTCCTTGAGTCCATGACGAGAAAAGGAGGTTCGACTTTTAGAGTACCTCCGCTGCTTAGACTTTGCGGCATATTCCACTAGAATATATTCAGAGGGAGACCATTCCGGTAGACTGTTAGCGTGGTTGGCCAATAGGGAGACTAAGTTGCCGCCATTGACCACACTCCAAGACCCGGAAGGCACCCATCTTCATGCACAACGGGCAATACATTCTGCCTTCACCTCATACTACGCAGATCTGTACCAACCCCTCTGGAGGCCTCAGCCGCTGACCTTGATACATTCTTAGAGCCGATATCCCTCCCCACACTCTCTCCGGTAGAATATGGGAATCTTGATTTCCCCTTCTAGTTCAGGAGGTGAAGGCAATGATAATAGCTTTGTCTACTGGCAAATCGCCTGGGTCGGCCCGCTTTATAAAGCTTTTCAAGGCACTCTAGCCCCCAAATTGCATCAATGATACTGCACTAGCCTCGGGGAGCCTCCCCTCCACACCAAATAAGTCCTCTTGTGTGTCATTCTTAAAATCCGGGAAAGACCCCTTAGATGTTGTTTCCTATCGCCCTATTGCATTATTAAATATAGACCACAAAATTCCGAGCACTATTTTGGCTCAGAGAGTACAGCAGATATTACCACCATTGATCCGCAGGATCAAAGTGGGTTTGTCCCAAGAAGGAATAACTCTGTGTGTATCGAACACCTGTACCGTATAATGGAAGCAGTGTAAACCTCATGGCCCCAAGCAACTGCATTAAGGTTCAGTATTCATAAAGCGTTAGACTCCCTCAACTGGGACTATTTATTTTAGTCCTGGCAAATGTGTGGCTTTGGCCCCTAGATTACCAAGTTAATCTGCTTACTGTATGCCTCCTTCACCACAAACTACAAGAACTCTTTTCGGGGGGGTGCCTTTCCAGCTCCATCCCAGTCAGGCTAGGTGCCAAACCGGGCTGCCCTCTCTTGCCTCTCCTCTTCGCAATAGCAATGGAGCCACTGGCAGCCATGGCACGGGTCAGGGAGGGGGGTTAATGGGAGGGGTGGGGGAGTGGCAAATTCACCTACTGGATGGCCCCCTGGCAGTATCATTGTACACAGACGATGCCTTCTTATACTGAAGGATGTCACATAAACTCCAACTCCAATTGGAGCAGGGGGGGCTGTGGGGGCTTCTAATTTTTAATATTACTGCTCGGCTTCCTAATTATAATGGCTTACATACAGTTGGTGGACCGATTCCTGGAGGACATGGACTTGGCCAACCCTCATTTGACTCAAGGCCCTCCTCAGGATCCTGTACCCTAGCACCCAACCGTCTCGGGACGCATCTCTCCTTCTGCGGGTAGCTTTCTCTTGTCCGATGCAAGCGTTCCTTCTAATCAACTCCCAAACGTCCTAGGTACCTACTGTTCCGCTGAACGGATTCCCAATGGGGGGGCACCGCTCAACTCAACAAACGCAAATATCAGAAGAGACTGGGCTCTATAGCAAATTACCCTGTTTCAGAACAGCCAATTAATGTCATTTGAGACCCAGACTGAACAGTATACTTTCCCCAACATCAATTCCTCCTTTACGCCGCCCTAAAAGTTGCTGTGGGTGACATTTGGGCAGCGCAAAAGACGTAACTAGATGCAAATCAACTTCAGAAACCAATACACGCAATTGGCAATGTTCGTAAACTGATTGGCTGGTTTAATAAGGCTCTAATCGCACACATAAATACATCGTTGTGACCCCTGAGAGACACCTGGAAAAAGGATTTTGATAGGCCACTCAACGATAAATAATGGTGTCACATAATGCTCATCTGAAGTTGAACTCATTTTACATTCTTCATGGGGCATACCTCTCCCCTAAACGACTGGCCCACATATATCCAGATGGCACTAATACTTGCGCCAGGTGCAGCACCCCTGGAGCAGAGCTAAGACAATTGCTGAGGGACTGCCCACAGATTCGACATTACTAGAACACAATATTATCCCACATGGAACAAGTCACAGGGATCGCAGGGATTACCTAACGGGAGGCAGGAGCCCTGGGCATCTATGCAAGACCACGCAAACAAAGTAGCAGCACGTACCCTGGATCTGGCGCTCATCCTGGTCAAGAAAATGGTCACAACATGCTTGAATCTAACAACCCCAACTCGTCCAGAACATTGGGCGAGCACCTTTAGCCGAAGGGCAAAGGCTGATGCCTTACACCATGAGGAAGTCGGGGATCTGTATCACTGCACAATGGCCCAAGGACTGGAAGCATCCCTTGTTGGCTGTGCCATTCACCCTCAGACTTCTCCTTCTATTCCGCAGATGTAGGACCCCAGCCCCATGCCATGGGGAATGTCCACTCCTCCCGGGGTCCGTGGGCTCGAGTCCCACACCCTATCTGACCCCCAACCTATGCTCCGAATACATAGGACTGGGGTAAATCGAGAGTACTCCACCCCCACCCCCACCCCACCGTAAGGCCAGGTCACCCACGGCCCTCCATTGATGGCCCTACCTCCCACCACCCCCTTACGCCCTATCACCCTTCTCCTCCCAGGCCCCCTTACACGAACAGCGAGTGGACAGAGAGCCTATGTTTGTTGAGTTATTCTGGTGAGTTGTAACACTTGAGCAGAACATCAACTGTATAACAGAATTGCACGCACATCTCATTGCTACTTGCATGCTTAAGCTGTATTAATGTAAAATGTAATAAATAAACGTAAAAAAACCAATACGTGAACGCCATCACTTCATCCTGCTACCATACACTGAAGATGCTCAGGAAGATGGCTATCAAGTAAAACCAGAAAAACCATTGGTGACGCCCTTGTCACCAGAAAAGTGGACTATGGAAACACCCTCTACGCTAAGATCACCAGAAAACTACAAACCTCCGTAAGCAGTCGCTTCTACTTCCACAAACCATCCAGACACCTACGCTCCACAGGGCTCATACTTGTACAGCTCCCAAACATTCACAGAACCAGACCAGGAGGACGAGCGTTCTCTTATAACGCCTCTAAAGCTTGTAACGACCTGCCACTACTTATCAGTCTCCTCCCCTCTTCTTGAATTCCACCAGAAGTTTAAGACCTGGCCTTTTAATTAACCAAACTACCAAAAGCAGGACTAGGTGCATACACCAGCTCAGCGCCATGAAACCCTTGTGGGTGACAGTGTGCTTTACGTTCACATAGCATATTTACACTAATTGGGTGTAATCACAGTAGGTCACACCATTACTCCAGATGGTGAGATTAGGAGATACCTATACAAACCTTTTCAGGGAGGGTATACAGACTACATCTCTATTTTATACCAGATGAGCACGATTAAACCTGAACATGTGCAGATTTTGCCAACTCTTCTTAGGCCGAGTGGCCAATTCTGATCAGGGGTTTGCGACCAAGACCCCCCAGGTCTCCATGCCTAAAACCCTAGTCCGGCTCATATTTTGCTTATGTCCTGGTGGCACACGAAAGGCATAGCAAGTTATTATGCTACAATAACTGACATGCTGTGGTCCACCTCCTATCACCCTACTGCTCTCCACCCTCCACGCAGGGCAGATCAGATGGGCCTGACGGGTCTTGTCTGCAGTGTACCTCTGCCTTGATAAGCCTCTGGTATTAGAGAGGTGTGTGTGCTCATGCACTACCTGTAGCAGGGGTCCTCAGACAGTGGGAAAACCGTGTGAGTGTGCTTGGTAATAAGTGGCAGGGGATCTCGGGGGGGGGGGGGAGGAGGAGGGGAGAGAGAGAGAGAGAGAGAGAGAGAGAGAGAGAGAGAGAGAGAGAGAGAGAGAGAGGTTGTCAAAGGTGTTTGTGTGTGTGTGCGCGTGCATTGTCTGTAGCAAGGGGTGGTTCAACAGTGTGAATGCTGTCTGACAGTGCTGTCTGGCAGTGGCCTTCACAGCGCGATGGGTGAAAGCTGTGTGTGCTATCTTCAGCAGGGACCATGGGACTCTGACCCAGTGGTGCTTGAACAATTTTCAAGAGTGGGGGTGCTGCGATCAGTGTTATGTCACTGAAGTCATTGGGATTGTGAAAAAATCCAGCTTCACACAAAGAACTAGTGTAGCAAATGAGCCACGTCCATTCAGCAGGAGAGTGGTAAGGTTGTGGTATCTAGACAGTGCTGCATTTGGCAGCACTCCGTCACAAATATATCACTAAATCATGCTGCAAAACCCGCTGGCTTTGCAGTTGGAGAAAGAAAAGTAAACATCAATCCCCATGTTAAAAGAATAACCTGAAGTTTATAGAAGACCACCTAACGTTAAAGGCCTCTTTATTGCTCATTCACCTTCTGAACTCCTGCATGGTTATTTTTAGGGGTGCTCCAGCACCCCTTGCACCTATACTTTGAGCACCTTATGCTGTGATACCCTGATAATAATCGGATTTTCTGATGTTGTTCTGGCTGTACATTTTGTAATCTTCGACAGCCCTTTCTGCACATTAAACCGCCTGCTGCACTTTCTGTCTCCTTAGTTCCGTGAGAATATCAAGGATGTGCTTCCCGGACTCCCAGGCCAGGACGATTATTACCTCCTGCGATGGCTCAGAGGTAAGCATTGGAGAGATGTAAGTTTGCGTGGTAGAGGGAAAGAAAGGCGGTATGTGTGTATGTGTTGGAGGGGTGGGGTGGGAGTTGTACAAGCTCGAACGGATAGAAAATTGAGTCTGTCAGGAGAGTTTAAAGGTTGGAGGGCGAAGCAGTGCAGACTATCTCCCAGAGATAAGCTTCATTCCCCCTTATCTCTAGCACCATGACCTATTCAACTCCCTGCAAGATGTTCAAGTTAAAGGGACTGTAGGAAGACAAAGGTCTCTGCAGTCAGAGAGAGCATTTCTCAGAAAACAAGAAACCTGGGCCTACAGAGGATGAGCTTCGTGTCTGACAGGCGAGCAACCTTCTGTAATGTAACTCGAGCTGAGATCATGGGGGTTCTACAACAATCTCACCTTCAGGAAGAAGCCAAAGACCTACCTTTACCAACAGCATCTACACAATGACATTGTTAGCTGGTCATACTGATACCCCACACTGTCCTCTTTGCTTGCCTTGTTTTGGGTCCACATCACTGCAATATTATGGACCCCACACTTACTTACAGAGACAGAGCTCCACAGTACTGCATCTTCTTGAGTGCCACACTTCGTTAAACCAGGTGTTGCTCCCCAGCACTACATATTCATAGGTTCCAAACTCCCTTACCCCAGATGGTGCTCCCTGGTACTGCATTTTCATAGGTCCAGATTTCCTTACACCAGACGTATCTCCCTAGTACTACATTCTCATTGGTCCCACACTTCCTTAAACCAGCCACAGTGCTTCAGGTGCTGCAGCCTTGTGAGTTCCACACTCCCTTCCTTACCCAGGGCATAGCTCCCATTGTACTGCAGCTTATATAGATCTCAGAGTCCTTTAGACCAGTCAAAGCCCCCAGTGTACTACAACCAAATGCACACCCTTGAATATGACCCTCCCTTACAACAGACATTGCTCCCTTGTTATTGCATCCGATGCATTTCACCATTCTTTACAACACCAAAGCTTCCCAGCAGTTCACCCCATGTGTCTCACTCTGTGGTATTGGCTTGAAATGTGGGTGTGTTAACTGGATGATGATGCATGAGTATGTGCGTGTGGAATTTAGAATGGTGGTAAATGCTAAAATGTAGATTGAGTGGATATTGTCAGCTGGGAATTGCCTAAATGCTGATTGGTGTTTCGTTGTGTTACTTCTCTATTTCTAGCTGTTATACTCAGTTCCATGTGCAATAAAATATTTCTTCCTCCTCATCCAATCGCATTTCCTTTGTTAAGCGCTTACCTGGATCTTAACATTCTCCTTTACAAGAGGCAGAGCTCAGGAACACATCCTAAAGGGTTCTACTCTGCCTTTCACGAGACAGAGCTCTAACTGTACTGTAGCATCATGGCTGTACACCTGTTTATTTCAAACTCAGCTGCCCCACTATTGCACCCCAGTGGATCCCTCAAGTTCTTACAGAACGCATAGCTTTCCCAGATCTGCAAACCTATCGAGCCAGTTATTCAGTACACTAGGCAAAGGTCTCACAGTCGTATTCCACATTAGGTCCCATAAATCTTTACAGCAGTCACAGCGCCTCCAGTACCGCAGCCCTACGAGACCTTACAGTTTTTTATATGATAGAGAGCTCCCCCACTACTGTAACATCTTGCCTTGTACATTTCATCATACCAGACACTGCTCCTCGTTTACTGTACCTTAATGGGTCCCACCATTTTTTGTACCATATATAGTGGCACCAGTACTACGCACCCTTGGCTCCTACCGTCTCTTACACCAGCCAAACATCCCCAGTATTGTGCCATGGGAGGGTCCAATACTTCCTTACACAAGACAAACCTCTACCAGTTCCTACACCTACTATTTATTTATTTGTCTTTTGTATAGCAAGGACAAGACCCAGATAATTGCACACAGCATAGAAATTACACTGTCGATATCAACATCAAAAGATGATCATTACCCCTGTACAAGGATGGAATACAATTAGATTTACAACACCCACATCATTGAAAATCGCCTAGGGGAGCCATTAAAGGCACTTTTGTGGAAAGGTACATAGTAAGCAATGGGGTTACAGAAGTATGGACAATATTTTGAATGGATTTGAATTGAAGCATAAAGATGCCTGTGCTACGTAATTGCTTTTGTACACCTGGGGCAACTATTTTAATTATTAGCTAGATTAGGTTTCAAATAGAGAGTTTCATGGATAAAGCTCGTCGGTTTAAGAATGCTTCTAGCTTCTTTTGTTTTTTTATTCATTACATTTGTTAATGTGCATTATCAATGTCCATGGAAGTTGTCATATGTGACATGCATGGTGATGTATGCTCAGCAATGACGCTTGTGAGCCGAGTACTCGGGCGAACATTGAGTTTATGATGATATCCTGCAAATACTTGCCTGATGTGTAAGGCAAACTGCGATTTATTTTTCCTCGCCTTGTGACCTGACATGACAACATGTAATGTACCATCTGTGAGTTAATGAATAAAAGACATGTTTAAAAGAAAAAAAGAATGCTTCTAGCTTCGACGATTAGCCAATTCATGGAAATCAGGATTGGTGATTGACTAGGCTAGCTGCAGCATGGAGTGTTGCTTTCAGTGGGGTGGTATGTAACCTTGGTATTCAAGTCAGGAATTGCCATTTTATAATCTTCAAAAACTAGAGATTAGATCACGTGTTTAAAATCTTCATTGGGTAAGAACTGTTTAATTCCACATAAAAAAACGAATTTGGAGCTGTGCGCCTTTTTTGTTAAGGGGTTTAGGTGGGCTTGAAGATAGACATTCTTATCCAGCATGAAGCCCAATGGTTTAGCAAATGTGTTACTGTACTCCCTAGAGCAGGGAAAGCTCCTCAGGGCACAGTCTCATGGGCGCCGCATTCCCTTCCACACAGCAGAGTGTTCTCAGTACTGCAGCCAAATGGGTACAAAACTCACTGATGCTAAAATATGCTCCACGTGGCCTGCAACATCATGGGTTCCACACTCTCAGCTGCGAAGTGTGATCTTCCAGGTGCTGTAAGCTAATTAGCTTCACACTTACTAATGTTAATTTGAGTTGTCTCTAAACTGTAGGATCACATTTCCAAATGGAAGGACCGAGCTGAGGTCTGCCCCTAATACAAGTCTATGCTCCTTATTTATATATGGCAATTCACCATAGCTAGGCATTTTAGCCCTAAAGGTTCACATGCCTTCAATAATTGATTCCAAGCAATGCATCTTCTGTTGCTACTGCATCATTCGTCCACCTCACCTTTCACCCAGGCAATACTCTTTCACAGTCTAGTCTTCAACAAACTGAACAGATTCCTCGTGTGCCTCCACCCTACTCACTACAGTACTAAACCCTTGAGACCTGTACCCTCATTAGCCTCCCGAGAACAGCCCCCACATATGGCTCCTAGACCGGCAACAACCTACAGAATCCTACAGGATTTACAGTAGGCTCTCAACATATTCTCATTCCTTTGATGGACTTGCTTCATGGCTTCTATTTTGCCAAGCGCAATGGCCACCTACTCCATGTCCAATGTCATCCATGACCCATCTCAGTGTTTTCTTTTGATCCTCAACCTCTGCCAAGATGAAGGTCCACGTCCCTTCGAGCGCCACAAATTTTAAGTACTCTTCAATTCTTGGGACCCATTTCTTCCTAGAGCACCTTCAAAAGTGTGCTCAAAATCTACCCCCTCCAACGTAAAATTCATCTTGCCCTTTTCTCCTTACCATAACTTATTCAGATCTGTTTCTAAGTGCTGTAAATAACGGGTGTTGCCACTTTAAAGGTAGCTGGTTTACTGACCTCCGAAGGATGGAAGGCTGGGTTGGCCTTGCTCTCTGCAGATAATGGCATATCGTTGATTCGAGCGGTAAACTCAGAGTCATTATGAACTCTGGTAATGTACCCAGTTCAGCAGGAGATAATCACACTGTAGCTGCTGTCACTCTCTACTACTTCACTTGCCACCTCCTCTGCATATCCTGCTTTTTGGGAGCAAGCACAGTGAAAGGCTGTTCAGCTTTATAAACCAATACTAATTGCCAGCCAATATATCCGAGGGATTTATTTTAGGTTTGTTTGTTATACTGTGGGTACTGTTTGTATCCGGAGTTGGAGTAAGTGGGCACGTAAAAACCTGCATGTTCTTTTCGTGTATTCTCGGTCTCTGTGAAGAAGATGCATATCTGATCCCTTCCACCCTGTCCACAGAACATTAAACGCATCCCCTCTCCTCTGGTCTAAATCTGGTCATTTCCGGTTTTTACATGAATAGTGGGATTTCTTTTGTAGCACTAAGATTTCCTTATTCTGGCTTTACTGTGTATTCCACTCATGTGGATGTTCAGTGGAGCTGCAGAACCCATCCTGTGGGTTCCAGACCCCCAGTCCTTTGTGGTTGGAGCCCGAGATAGTGGGATGGCGTCCTTTGGAGACAGTGGGTGCCCGTGTGATTTAGCTATATCCTCATGAGCTGCAACGGTTATTTTATACTGAGATCAAGCGCCCAAGTTCTATTTTATGCTAGTTTATTTATGGAGCACATTACGCAAAATGCTGCATATAGGCGCTATTCTGCAGTGTACTTCTAACTGAATTTAAGAGTGAAACATAATTGTTTTAAGACAAGATATAAAGAATCTCCGGAGCATATAGGGGTTGCAGAAATGCCCAATCCCTGCTCCTGGAACCCCCCACCTTCAGTGGAGAACGATACATGAGCCAGTGTTTCTCTGGTAGTGCCACTAGAATCTATAACTCTCCTAATCATCTTCAAAAAGGACCTCAAGCTCCTCCTATTTGACAGACATCTTGGTTAATCACCATCGATCAGGCTTAAGTACTCTCTCCACTGCGATGTGAACTACCTTCATTATATGACCTTACCATCTAAATCAATGCATTTACTGTGTATATTCTCTGCCTCTTGTGGTAACTCCTGCACACATCCACCAATGTAAACGTCCGAGTTCAATTACCCTTAGTGAAACCGGCTGTAACCCATGTATCTTGCTTGTTGTAAAGCGCTCTGATGCCTTCAGGCCATGTCCGTGCTATGTAAAATTGCAAAACTAAATAATAAATAAGTTCCACATGTTTGGTTTTCTGCAATAGCGCCCCTTGAGCAACCTAGACCCACTCATTTGAGTTAATCTGCATTATGATTGGCAGCACAAACTTTATTTCAGTATGCGAGTGTGAGAAAGTGCCATCTTCCTTGCATAGAATGCCCCCACTTTTTGCTGAATTGCTGAACGTACTTTGACTGAGTGTGCCCTGGGCTCCTGCCAATCAGGTGTCCAGGGCCTATGTTCCTTCCCTAAAATCTGTGCTGAAACCTAAAACCCAAATTGGCAAACCCTGGCCACATGTCAGCCCCTGGTAAATGGTACACTAGGTACCCAAGGCCTTGTGACCAGGGAAGGCCACTAAGGGCTGCAGCACTTATTGTGCCACCCTTAGAGGCCCTGTACCCTGACACAAACACGCTGCCCTTGCAGGCTGAGTGTCTGGATATAGAACAAAACAGTCGATATGGCACACATCCCTGTGTGCCATGCCCACAACAATACACTGCCCTGGCATACATCAGCCACCCCTCTAGCTGGGTGCCCTATGCCAGTGGTGTGGGTACAGGCACATGAGCCCTGTGCCCCTACAGTACCCAGGTCCATTCCTGGGCACTGTAAGTGCAGTGCTGCCATTTAAGAGTATATGGTGCTGGGAGATCGTCAACACGAACTCCACAGCACCATGATGGCTCCACTGAAGACTGAAAATGTTGGTATCAAACGTCTCAGGACAATAAACCCGCACTGATGCCAGTGCAGGATTTAATGTACAATGCACGACAGAGGGCATCTTAGAGATGGCTCCTGAACCTAACCTACAATCCACGTCTGGTCTGAAGGGCTGCCTAGGCTGCCACACAGCAGACATGTTGCTGGACCCCTAGGTAGAGAGCCATCCGCTCTCCTGGGCCTGCAACAATGCACATCCCGGGCGAGGTGCTAGGTCTCCTCCCTCAGGATGGGCAGCGGAAGCTTCAAAGGCATGCCGCCTTTGTGAGCTTCTCCAGGCCACTTGCTGTACTCAGCAACTGGCCCCTACCGGTTCTAAACCCCCACTCTGGCGGGAAGACTGGCCAGAAACCCCCAGGAAGGACAGGGGGTGTGCCAGCCTCTGCCAACCCCACCCCTTAGGTGGGGAAGGCGAGGTGAAACGCATCTCTGGGCTCTCGCCATCTTGAAGATGGGGAGCCCTGCCCAATCAGGACTAGGCCACTGCCCCCGACCCGCAGGAGAGTGGCAGGATAGGGGGTGTACCCACCCCAGGGCAGGGACCCAGTGGTCCCTGCCCTTTACCTACCTATAACGCCCCTAAATTTAGTATTCGGGGGCACCCTGAACCTTCCTTCCTTAGATCCAGATTCTGAAACAGCAAAGAAGATCAAGAAGAAAGAAGACCTGCCGTGCAGCTGCTAACAAGAGGAAGACACCAACTGCTTTGGCCCCAGCCCTACTGGCCTGTCGACCCTCGAATCTGCTCCTGCTAAATCCCGGCATCTCCGGTGGCCAGCAACCTCACAAACCCCGGAGGACCTGGCTACCTTGTGACTCTTAGCATCTGGGACTCCCACGAGCAGTGGCACTGCTCAAAGCACGTAACTGACCCCTGGCATCAGCCAGGAACCGCAAACCCTGCACACTCTGCACCCGCCAAGCCTGGCCTGTGCTGGAGTGGACAAAGACCACGAGGACGTCCCCCCGGCGACTGTGACCCCGAATCCGGCACCCAAGGACCCACCTCGATGCTCACGACGCCTGCAGCCTCAGAACCAGGGACCCCCCCCCCCCAAGCGCGATCAACAGAGGGTAAGATTTCCCAACACCAAAAGGCACCCCTGCACCCGGCGCCCTGCGGCCCCCTGTGCCCAACTCCTCGGTACCTACCTATCCTCCAACTACCCAACTTACCTCTCGAAGTGGTGGTCGCACCTGAAGAATCTTCGTCCCCGAGCTTGCAGCCTTTGTTCGTTCTTGATCTTCTCAATTGCAATCCATTGAGCGCCGGACGGCTCAAAAGCACCCTGCACCCAGTCGCCCGAGTGGCCCTGGCAGTGTAACTTCTACTCTAACCTACTTCCCCATTTGCCCTGAGCAAGTGACCAGGAGCCCAGCTCCCACAGCCACGTGGCCTGCTAGCCAGCAGCCACCAACCACGGGCCCCCTGCCTCCCATAGGATAACATTGGGCCTACCTCACTCTGCACCCGGCTGCCCCTGTGCCGCTGAGGGTGTAACAACTGTACTTACCTGACCCTGGGAGACCCCTGAGTCTGTGCCCAGCACCTTAACTCTGCCAGTGGAGTACTTACCCAAAAGCCGATAACTCACTTTTCTTCCATAGGGTAACATTGGCTGGTTTCACTTGAAAATTCTTCTAAGTGTGGAGTTTCTAAACTTTAAAATATTCACATAAAATCAACCGAGTAACGAAATCGAAAATACTCACCTGCTATTAGGAGAGATACTAGACCATGAAAAGTAATTACAAGCATACTTAACGCTAACTCAATTTTCTCCCATAGGAAACCATTGACTGTTTCTCTGTGAAATTTCTTCTGTAGATTTTTGCAAACTACAAATATTCTTTAAAAATCGTACCAACTGTGAAAACGTAATTACTTACCTGTTTTAGATAGATGTGCAAGTACTGAGCCTAGTAGCCCAGCACTGGATTACAAAAGAACATACTTTACCTGCAACTTAAATTTCCTTCCATAGGATAACCTTGCCTAGTTTTTGCTGAAAAGGTTTCTATGTGTCGATTTTGCAAACGTACAAATATTCGTTAAAAATCACCTGTATAACCTAAACGCATTCTCTCAACTGCTTACAGGTGGTACACTAGTGCTGGATCCAACACTGAGCTAGAAAAAGTAACACTTACCTGCTAAGTGAATTTCCTCCCATAGGATAACATTGGTGATTTCATTAGAAAAAGTTTCTAAGTGTTAACTTTTAAATTACCAAAATATTGCTTAAAAATCACAACAGTAACTAAATCGTATTTACTCACCCGTTTCGAGGAACTGTCCCAGGATGGAATCTGGGCTCCAGTCCTGGAGTTAGAAAAGTAATCCTAAAAGTAATCCATTGCATTTAACTTGAAATTCCCATTGAGCTCAATGTATTATTGTGTTTGGAATTGTGTTGCCTATTGCAACAAACTGTAACTATTGCATTCAAAAGTCAATTGCCTATTGTAAAGTATTTAATTAAAGCATCTCATTCTGAGAAAGTATATTTTGATACCTATTGTTGGTTCTAGAATAAAACAACCATATATTTTTATATACAAACCATTGGCCTAGAGTTCAGTTCTTGAGTGTGTGAGACCATTTGCTGACTGAGTGTGTACAACAAATGCTTTACACTGTCCTCTGATACTGCCTTACTGCTTGTTCAAGCTACCACTTTAGAGAGTATGGTTATATCTAACTTTAGCCTCTGCCAAACCTCTGGGGACTGTGGACTCTGTACACACTGTACCTATTGGGGAACAGTATATACAGAGCCACTTTCCTACAGCGAGTCATCGACCTAGCTAAGAGGGTGAATGAACTTTGCACTATTGTCTAAGACCTGTGCCCTAGACACATGCACACACATTGTGGGACCTTTTCTGCTTCGGTAACCTACTTCTAATTTCTGAGACCATTGTAAAGTTCTTTCAGTCGTTTTCCTGATGAGTATTTTAGATATACCCTGATAGAGACTTTTAGGTTAGTCCATTTTGAAATTTATTAAAAGGTCAAGGATAGTGTGGTGAAGGTGAAGGTTGGTAGGTATGCTGTCGATCGCTATCTATTTACATGTACCGGGACGGTAGTTGTTCTTTAAAATACAGTTGGCTTGATGGTTCAAGGCAGTAATGGTAAAAAGACACCAGGGATTCTGACCTTGTCAAAATATAATTTTCGATTAAAACGTTAAAATTTTCAAGTGAGAGGGATGACTCCGTACACTGGCAGATTTGGTGCTCTGCCTGGTTGTCTGAGGGTTGCCAAAGTCCTGGATGTGGAAGTCTTCTGGTCAGTTGTGAAAACACCAACTTTCTCTGTGTGGTAAATTGTTTCTCCGAACTGGAAAGCCTTGCTTTTTGTGCTGCTTGTCACAATTTTGTTATCGCAGGCACTGAACACGAATCCGCCAGTGTCTCTGTTCTTTTACTTTCCTCCTTGGCATTATAGACTGTTTGCTGTCAGGACATTTTCCCAGAAAAACACAGTTTGTAACGTGTCCCTGTGTGTTTATATTTGTTTGGGTGTTATTAAGGTGTATAGTGCAGTGATCTGAACAGCACGTGCTCCCCATGCAGCTTCTCTTCCACTCTTCTTCCTAAGAGCTCAGGCCTATCTATTGTCGTCTTGCCTGTGAAACTCCTTTCTCCAATGGCTAGTGCATTTCTCCATATGTCCTAGGTTTTCGTTGACATAACAGTTCTCTGATTTCATTTGTGCTCTTTTTGATAAGCTATTGCGATGTAGACATGAGATGCGAGGGATCAAATCGGATATGAAACGTGCAGAATTTCAGATATTTACCCCAAGCTAGCAAGGAGAAAATTAAAGATGGAAGAATGATTGTCCAGCAATGTGCATGCAAAGTTCTATAGCGTTGTCAAGTACATTGAGTGTCACAATTTGTAGCGTGATTCTCCCTTAACTCTTTGTGGCAAGTAAGTATGCAGACCCATTGCAACCATTTAATGCCACGTGGAAGCAGACTCTTCTTCTGGTTTCCAGGTAGTAAGCTTCCATCACACCCGTGACATCAATTTTGCATGCTGGCAGGCACCCCCTGCGACTTGAACCATCTGCCTTGGCAGGAACTGCATTATGGCATCAAGGCATGTATTGCTGGACACTTGATGTTTTTAGATAGCAAGCGGTATAATTCCTCTATTGGCTTTGAGACCTTGTTCTGGCAGCCCCTTCTGTGATTGTCACTCTGTGCACTGTTGATCCTGTGGTTTTCAGACTAAATGCTTCAGGATTCTTCTGCCTGTAATGTTAAGACTGCATGTTAGAGAACGTTGTATTGTCTGTCTTATCCTTGATTCCTCAATATCATGTGTTGATGGGCGTCTCAAGTGACACCCAGATCGCATGTTAGCAGCTCCTCAATGACTTTATTGTTTTGTATAGGGAAGGGCTGGTCCCCGTTGGCTTCCAGGAAATATGCTATTTGGACCTTTAGTGACTACTAGTCCATTAGTTGCAGTTTTGACAGCAAGGCAACTTTTAGAAATGTGGATAGCAAAGGGATACTGAAAATATATTTCAAGAGCTGGTGGTGCCTCTGTTGCAACTGGGGAGTGTGCTATGTTTATTGTATTACTTGCATGGCGTCTACTGGCAGCGCCCCTTGTTCTTGTACTATTTGTTCTGGTGGAATCACTTATAGCTTCCAGGCTATGTGCCGCTAAGTGCTTTCTTGGATTCCAAAGCATGTGCTCTATTGTTAAAATTGTACTGGGATCGCTGCCTTACTTTCAAGATGTGCGTTTTCAGCACCTGGTGTCTCCTTCAGCATTCTGCATGTCGTATGTGTTCCTCTGTCCTTTGGTCATGTGAAGGCAGGAACTCCTTATTTCTCCACCATAGTATCTTTGCTGATATCCATAGATACTAAATATCTCAGTCTCCCTTAAGAGTCATCAAAGATTGTTATGACTTAGAACTAGTATTACATGCAAGAAACCTTTTCTTCTACCATGCCATGTGCGAGCCTGCACCCCGTGAGATTTCCAAGCTGTATAATGATGCCACTGTCTGTGGCTTTAAAGCCGTGTACCAGTGAGTACCTCTGTGGAGTCCACGCCATGTACTACTGGTGTGTACAATTGCTTCCAGTGTGTATGCGGTTTTTGTCTACTAAGTTAGGGTTATTTCATAAGATATTTGCAAAAACTAATAAGGGTTGCTTGGTGTTGGGCTACATCGGGGTACTGTTTCTAGCAGTTAATAAGGGTTGCTTAGTGTTGAAATAGTGGTAACTTCAGGGTATAGTTTCTGGAAGCTAATAAAGATTGTTTTTCTATGTCATTTCTATCAGCGAACACTTGGTAGGTGATGTCTTGGTGTTATTTGGGGATACTGTTTTTAGCTGTTAACTTCTATTGGGTGGTGGTGGGTGTTCTTTTGGGTTATAATGTGACGCAGCTAACACTGTGTGGATGGTGTGGGCAGTTTTGGGCAGTTTTCTGTAGTTCACTGTAGTTGTATGTTGTTGGGGAGCTGTTACTGCTGTTACAGGCTCAATTAAACACATAATTGTAGTTGATTTGCTCGCCTATATTTTATCATCTAATGGTATCCGAAATTGCATTGTATATAGGCCGTACGCTGCAGTAACAATTGACATACATACAGCTGATTAATTACCACTGGGAGAAGTCACATGTGATAGAAGTGTCCTGCCCTCTGTCAGAGGTGATAGTAAATGTGGATTCCACATACCCACACAAAACTGCCAACACACGTCACAATCTGCGGCACAGATGTAAAGTAAGATATGGTTACCAAGTGGAAACAACTGAACCAATGTACGCAATGACGTAGTGATATTGATTTGTACGAAAATGTAATATGTAACTCTGTCTGACGAGTTTGTCTCCAGAATACGTTAAAAATGCAATAAAGATATTAAATAAAAAAAATAATTATAGTTGATTTGCTCATAAATAGTGCATTCTTCTATGGGTCACATGCTGTCTATTCACATTAGCCCTGGGCTTGCTGCCTGGCCGAGGTAGCATAAAGCATGGGATTTAATCACGATTGCTGGTTGGCAAAGAGTGAACGCTGGCTAATAAATTGGAAATTAGGGTAATTGAAGATAGATGCTTTGTTGGCATTGACCAGTGCAAAGTCTCACAAGCTGCTGTTATCCAAATTGTAATCTCTATTCTTATATTTCAGCTAGAAGCTTCAATCTGCAGAAAGCAGAGGCCATGCTGCGTAAGGTGAGATCTTGGAAGATTGGACTTTGGTCCTTGGCAGCAAAAAAATCAATAAAACACATCCTTATAAGCTGGGGATTTCAAAGCCACATATAATCATTTTATCTTGCCCTTCTTGCTCTCCCTTTGTCTTTAACACATGCCAACTGTGTGCCAAGTGGGATGGAGAAATGATACCCAATCCTGCCTTTATCTAAAGAGATTGTGAAATCTGCCCTTTTGGGGTTTATACAGAGGCACGAGATGAAAAGGAATGTCCCGGGCTGCCCCAAGTGTGGTACCTCCTCAGATCAGATAAAAGGGGAGGGAGAGAAAGGTCAGCAGTTTTATTGTATTATTTCTCAACCTGTTATCTACATTATCACATACTACAAAGTTAGGAAGTGTACTATGTGGACCATTATTAGACTGTATTGGAGCACAGCTGGATTGTGATTCATAAGCAAGGTGTTGGAGAGTTCATGGCACCGGGATTAAAGAGGATTCAGACATTGTTGCCTTGTGCACTTTGGCTTATCTGTGTCTTTGCTGCAAGTACTCGAATAGCTGGTGGTGATGCAAGTGAGATGCTGAGGTGCACTGTAAGACTGATGAAGCAATCTCTATACCGACTGGTAATCGAAGATAATAGTTTGGAACTATAAAGTGGACTACGGATGTACCCACTAGACTTTGCAAGGAATGGTACAATATGATGCGCTTTTAAGTGACATATACTGTCTAGATGTGTATTGTTGTGAAGGATTGAGATGCCTTTTACACAGTTTTCATGTTCCAATCACAGTTGGTAGCGAAAGATGGCTCCATGTGCTGAAAAATGGTAAAATGATCTTGTATCGCTTCACCTAGCCACTTTGTCTGTTTAGGGGTGAGTCAGGACAGGGTTGCAGTGCACTAGAAGAGCTCTCTTGTTCCAGGACAGGAGTCCTAGAAGGTGGGGAGGATGCCCCTCACTAATGTCCCTATTACACCCAGATGAGGGAATGAAGACGTTAGTAAGCACAGAGCCACAGGGATCTGCATTTATTCTCACTTTGTATTTTCTGTTTCACCAGCACGTCGAGTTCCGCAAGCATCTGGATGCTGATAACATCGTGACAAATTGGAGCCCTCCAGAGGTGAGCATGCATGCACTCTTTCCCAACATATCCCCTTAAGCTCCACCCATTCTTCTTTTATGTATCTCACAAGTCTCTCACTTTTGGAATGTTTTCCCATCTTTGTTGTCATACTATGTTATTTCCAACATTTGTTTCTCTCACTCTGCCTATCCTCTTGCTCTTTCCTGTCTATATAGCATTACTCACCCTCCTTTTCATAGAGGTCTCTTGGCCGAAGTATTAAGGCTTAGATAAGCCACTGGGATCAGCACTTTGATGGCATGAAAGGTTTGACTCACCATCTAATCCTTTACCCCTGGACAACTTCTTGGTTGGGGGTAAATAACAGGCAAGGAGTGGAACCTATAGAAACTGACAAGGGCACTTTCTGTTCCAGCCTCTCATTTCTCATGGCCTCGGAGATGAGAGTTAATAAGGATAGACTTGGGGCTAACAAGTGGTGTATATAGTCCTCCTTTCTAGGCCTGCTCCCTCAGTCTTCACTGAGACTCTCCCTTGTGAAATTCATATCTTTGAGTGAGAGATCATTGCGTTTTATAACCTTTATAGAATAGGAAGGTATTTCTTTCTCGCAGTCTTGTCATGGCTATTATGCTAATTTCGTCATTTGCAGGGGGTAGCAAAATAATTAATGTTGCAGTGTGCTGGTGTTTGCTCAAGGGTAAATACTATATAGATCACTTTTACTGTTGTCCTCCAATGAGAAGCAATAGAATTTTCACACAGCAAAAATCATAAAAGTTTCAAATATACTCATGCATTGCACATACACTTCTTAAGAAATTCTGTTATGTCCTTTCTAATCATGTTGGTAATTGCATATTACCAGCCTATTTTTATTAGAAAGAACAATATCATCTAGAATGCAATATGTACCGTTTAATAATACATATGCAAGAACAGTTCAAACTTTTCCAAATGTGAGCCCTAAAACCACTCTGCCTAGGGACTTAGGTGCACATCACTGATGAGCCCCAATAACGCCAAAATGTAATCACGGCTTCTCTTGTTCCTGTGTAGAGTGGACATGGGCTATCAATTTGACCAAGGCTTCTCCTTTTGGAGTGGGCCTAGGACTGATATTCATATGTATGCTCACTTTATGTAATTCAATAATGAAGCTAAAACCAATGGAATGGGATGCTGGCTAGAGGAATTGCCAGTTGTCAAGAATTTTTCATTCAAACGCCTCTATTAATCCCTTTTCTTTTGTGACAGTAAAATTGAAAAGGTTTGATCTTGATAGCTTCTGTCACTACAAGGGGCCGGTGGGTATATTACCATTACGTGATAGGTGATATAAATCAAAGGTTCCTCAATAAATTATGAACATGTCTTTGAGACTCACATTGTATGCTAAAGCAGTGGTGAAAGCAGGGTGTTCTTCAAAGGATCTGTCTCTACCTCCCACTTTTAACAGGACCTTTTGTTGTTAGTTCAGAAAGACTGATCTTGGACTTGGCCTCATGAAGCCATTCAGATGGACAAATGTTCACACTTCCGGGTGTTAAGCAACAATACTCAGTACCTCCTTCACGGGTGGTAGCCCTAATTTAAGTGCAACAACTTAGTTATCTGAGTGGATACCACGTTCTCTACTATGGCTCAGCAGTACCATTAAATTTGATTAATCCATGTTTCTTGATCTGTTTCACTCTCCTGTTCTTTCTCCCCATTTGTCTATAGCATGCATGCCTCATGCCTCTTCCTGTGTTTAGCCCTTTCTGAAAGAATAGACCAACTACTGTATCAATCCACTGGTTTCATTTTAGCCTCTGTTTTAGGAACTATTTTTTTTCTTTGTTTAAAAGCAATTCACACAATCAGTCCAGTTTTCGCTCGCTCCGAGCTCTGCTCCTTTTCTGTAAACTAGCCCGTAAATCTTGTTCTTATCTCGTCACATTTGCTGAGCATTCAAACACCGAGATCAGATGTCTGACGCTGTTTTCAGAAGGTGCATGTTCTGTGCCCACAGCCCCTTCCTGGTCGCTGCTTGTTTCCTCAGCTGATGGGGGTGTAAGCACAGGAGAGGTGTCTCCAGCGGCATGAGAAGGCTCTTCACACAGCTGCTCCCCCTGCCTTTATAGGTTGAGATCTTTGCTAGAATCAAACTCTTTGGTTTATTGCATGGTTTGTGTTCCTCATAAAAAGCAACCCCCTTCCCCCCCTTGAACTGCCAACTGCAGTTTCGACCGGAACACACATTTTACAAGTTTCAGATCTGTTTAGACCCCATGAAGCAGTGCAGGTGAGACTCAGTTTCATGTGATGTTGCAAGTCTGTTTTTAACGGTCTTCTGCCTGTAGTGTGCCCTGCAGCGCTGTGGGCCTGTTTTCCTTGACAGAGTCTGTCTTCTGTTGGAACCTGAGTGACGATTCATGTTTGTGCACATGAAGATTACTTTCTTAGACTCGGTGAAGTTTTATATAAAAAAACACCAAAGATGACCGCGACTTAAAGTTTACCCGCTTTACATGTAATTAATTCTGTTTGCTCGATAAACATTTTAAAAAGCAAACTAAATACCAGCGTGATTGTTACTGTTTTCTTATTGGCTCAGTGAAAGCAAACCGTTTACATTTCCCAGTGTGCATTGGTTGTCCTTCAAAGCTTGGGGCTTGACTGGCTCTCCATGGTAAGTAAGGGGGCCACCCTGCTACAGAAGTAAGCACTTTTGTTAATGAGAGAACACAGATGCGTGTTTTTTTTGTATAACAACTGTAACTGCAGAAAATAATGTTTGGCCTTTACGTGGAGCTGTAAATCTGCTTTCTATGACTCACAATGATCTGGGTCCTTTGATTTATGGTTCCAGTACTGCACAGTAGTGAGTGTACTTGGGCAGTCTATTATGCAGAAACTAGCCCCCTCCCCAATCTTCCTTTCTGGATTAACCCCCACCGTCTCAAGCTGCTTACATTTCTGTTAATGGTCCATCTCTTTATTGCCCTGAATGCCAAAAGAATGTGTACTGTATATATTTTTATGTGTTTGTGAGTACACAACTTTCCACATATGTTATGCGGTGCTCTTCTCGCTGGGTGTGTGTGTGTGTGTGTGTGTGCATGCGTACACGCGTGTGTGTGTGCGTGCGTGTGGTACATGCCCAACTCTGGCGAGAATGATGACTGGGCAGCTCCTCCTCGAGAGCGGAGGAGCGTTGCCCCACCTCCTGCGAGTGCAGCAGGCAAACACAAATAAGTAAAATGGCATGTCAATGCTATTTACTTATAAGCTCAGTTTGCGGGGCAGAATCCTTCGATTGTAGGATTAAAGCTGCCCCTGCAGTGTGCATGTCGGGTTGGCCAGCTGGTTTGCTACAGACAGCCCAACATGCGTAGTGTGCACCCTGCAATCCCGTTGCTGTGCAATAGCCGGGAGATTGCTGGCACAGGCCCCCAACCTCAAAATGAGCGCTGGGTCAGCCTGCTCCTACTAATCCTGGAGATGCTCTCATGGTGAGAGCAGCTCCAGGATTGGTTGTTGGCGTTCCACTGAGCAGGAAGGAAGTCCTTCCTTTTCCTGCTCGAGGATGCTGATACGGAGAGAGAAGTGCCGCTTCCAGGGCAGCAGTAAATATGGTTAGTTGGCGTTGTCGCGCTCACCTTATTTTATAGTCGTAGCCGCCACTGGATGAAGATCATTTCAGTTGTATTTAAAGCAGTTGGCTGTGGGTGGGCCTATCCCATCTGTGTTTACTTTTAACTTACTTTAATGTTCTCTTGTTTGGCTATAAAGTGGATGTTCAGCACTGCCTGTACATGCTATGCATTGGCAAGTTATTTTTTCAACCTTGGCTTGAAATGTGAGTGCAAATGTATTGGTCATTTCAATTGAAGACGTGTTGTCTATAATGGCAGTACACTACCATACCATGCGTACTCAACGTTGCCCCACTACTCTGCACCACTCCACACCAGTGCACTCCTATCTGCACAACTCCAATTCTCTCTACTGTACACCCCTCAACTCTCTGCCAATGCACTCTACCCCACACTACTCTATAGCAGAGTAGTGTGGGGTAGAGTGCATTGGCAGAGACTGCATTCTTCGCCACTACACTCTACACCACTCCACTCTATGCCGCCCTACTCTGCAACACTGCACTCTGCCACTGCACTCTAAGCCAATGAACTTTAATCTGCACCACTCCACTGCACACCAGTGCACTCTATGCCAATCCCCTTGATGCCACTCTAATCTACTCTGCACCACTGCACTCTACTCTGAAACCATCTACTCTAAGCAGCTGCACTCGGCACCACTGCACTCAGCATCACTCCACTTTACACCACTGCACTCTATGCCAATGCCCTGTACACCACTTTACTCAAAACCAATGCACTTTACGCCAAAGTACTATGCACTCTATGCCACTATACTCTATGCCATTGTACTGTCACTGCACTATATGCTACCCTATTCTACCCTGCATCACTGTACCTTATGCCACTCTGTGCCACTGCACTCTACGCCAATGCACTCCACGCCACTCTGATATACACCACTGCACTCTACAACACTGCACATTCTGACACTCTACTTTATGTCACTCTACTCTATGCCACTGCACTCTATGTTAATGAGCTTTACACCACTGTATTCTGCATCGCTCCACTCGATGCCGCTGCACTCTACGCCAATCCACTCTAAGCCACTCTAATCTACTCTGTACCACCGCACTCTACGTCATTTCACTCTGTTCTGAAACAAGGTACTCTATGCCACTGCAGTCTACTCCACTCTGCGCCACTCCACTCTGCGCCACTCCACCCTGCACTACTCCACTCTACGCCAGTCAACACAATGCCACTGTACGCTGCACTCTATACCACGCTATTCGACACCACTGCCCTCTACAACACTCTACTTTATTGCACTGCACTCTCAGTCACTCATCTTTTAAGGTCACCATTCACCTGGGTTCAGTTTGCACTACATTCACACTTCCGCCAACCCTCTTTTTATGCATCTAATTCTGAAAACAAGCACTGGCAAAGCCAACAGGAGTCACCTATTCGAGATCTATTGGCTTTGTCAGTTCTTTTTAAAAATGTTTTGCCATGTTGTACAGCAACGTGGCAGATGTGCAGCATGACCGAAAGTAAAACAAGCAAGCATTGGCAAAGTCAATGGTTCTTGTCAATACAAGCGCTATTGGCTTTGTCATTGTCTGTTACCGATGTTGTAAAGCAGCAGCACGGTTGCTGATCAACATGGCTGAAAGTTAGGGGAAAAAGTGCTATGATACTGCTATACAACATAGCTAAAAGACATTGACAGCGACAAAGCCAGTAGCTCTTGCATTACTGCAACCTATTTGCTTTTCCAATGCTGTTTTTTTTTACCATCAGTAATTGCTTATGTTTCACCCATCAGTATTCCTTAACCTCACTCCCTCTCATGTTGAGTTTACTTCTTTCTAAATGGTGCGGGTGGAGGGGCAGGGGGGGGGGCTCACTGTGTTCCAACTCCAGTGAAAGTTTATGTACAGGTCATGCATGTTTCTCCAACCGTTCCTTCAAATTGTGAAAAATGTAGTGTCTGCACTAGCACTAAACCATTAATGAAGTGCAACACAACTTAAGGGGTGCACCAGAGGCACAGAGACCCAACTTGGGTTTTATTGTATTTCTCGTGGAAAACTACCGAATGCGTTTTTCCAGCTAATTTGATAAATCAATTTGCATATCGGTTGACCATCTTTCTCTAAAGTCCGCTTGTTGATCAGAGTTTCCTTGCTTCTTGCGTCTGTTTGGTTTTTAATAGGTATATACTTTATTATTTACAAAATCCTTTTATATTTTTTTATATGGCACAGTGCTCTCCAAAGCTTTTGCCCTATGGAAAATATCGACCTTTTGATTGACAAAGACATCTACATCAATCAAGATCTTCAGCTTTTCTGAACCTGTTCCTTGAAACCACATAAGGCTGTCACTGAGGTCTTCAGAATGCTTCATATGCGATAATTATCACATATTATTAGTTTTTGAGCAATAGCTCACACATTCTGGCAGGTTTGAGCTGCCGAAATTTAAGAAACGGTGCAATCTTTATAGCCCCTGGTAATTACTGGGTGCAATAAACACACTACTTATATATTCAATTCTTTGAACACGCCTGGAGTCCCTGACTGCCTGAGGCACCCCTTTGGAAGATTCCCAGAAGGATGTCTGTTAGATTTGGGGGTCTCTAGTTGGCAGAGGTAGGTACCTTTGACCAAAGAGGGACCCCTTCTTCTAGTCAGGGTAAGGGACTACATTCCTAAAATAACCCCTGCTCACCCCCTTGGTAGCTTGGCACGAGCAGGTAGGCTTATCTCAGAGGCAGTGTGTAAAGCATTTGTGAACACATCCAGTAATACAGTGACAACACTACAGATGGACACCACACAGGTTATATTCTAAAAATAAGTCTTTTTATATAGACTTAACACTAGACCAAACGACAAAAATCCACTATACTGTACTCAAAAATAGACTTTAAAATGGTAGGAAATAGCTCAGTTCTCTTAAGATTGTAAATGCGACACTTTACTGTCAAAGTACCTTGGATGCGTAACCCAAAGCAAACAAAAGGGTCGCAGGGAAGGTGATGCGTCGGTTCTTTACACTCAGGAGAGTGGATGCGTCGGTTCCTTACTGCTGCACAGGGGAGATGATACTCACTTCCTTACTGTGTGGGGAGGTGATGCTTCGGTTTCTTACTGCTCTCCGGTACGATGCGAGAAGATGGCGCCTCGATGCGATACTTCTCTCGGGTTCGATGGCGTCTTGGTTACGATGCGACAACGTTGATGCGATGCGTGCACGCCCGACGGCCGTGCGGTGACTCGATCTTCGCGACAGGCCCTGCGACATGCTTCTCCGGTGATGCTATGACGACCTCTGCGGTGGCGGCACGCTTCTCTGGTGATGAGGCACGCTTCGGTGATGCGATGGCGACAGCGGCGGCACACTTCCTTGGCGATGCAACGGCAACTGGTGCGGCGACGACCCGCTTCTCGTCGTTGTGTCGCGCTTCCAGCTCCCAGCGACACGCAGTCTCTCAGAAGGCCCAGCACAACAGCAGGCACTTCAATTCCCAGCAAGGGAATTCAGAGGGGAGCTGGTTGGTGAAGAACAAAAGTTACTTACCTGTAATCTGTGGTTCTCCAGTATTGGTGTCTTTCATAGATTCACATGCCTGAATCATTCCCCGTCGTCGGAGTGGGAGTCCCACGGTACATAAAAAAGCAATAATTATGCATACAATAACCAAAAACGTTGGTAACATGAAACCAGGACGTAAAGTAGCCTAAGCTACAAGGAAAAAAACTTCCACACTTATGACTATCATAGTCATTATGTACAGTCCAAACTGCAGCCAATCAGGCGACAGCACCCACCAGAATGTTCTCCTCAGAGGCTCAGGCTCTCAGATTTTCTTGCACAGGAGTGAACCAAAGCATAATAGCCTAACCAGCCTCTGAGGGGAGGTGGGCGGGTTGCATGCGAATCTATGAAAGACACCAATACTTGAGAACCACAGATTACAGGTAAGTAACTATTCTTCTCCAGTATTTAGGGTGTCTTTCATAGATTCATATGCCTGAATCAGAGTAGATAGCAGTACAGAACATAATGCTCATAAGACGCTCCTTTTGTACCATAGTAAATACACATCATCAAAATGTATAATCATAGATAAATACATCTGTGTTCAACATATGCAGAACAATTTTAAGATATAGAACAGTATGGAGTAAGCGTCTTATAGAAAAGAGCATAGTGGAGGCAGGAGAACAGAGGCTCACCTTATTTGAAAAGATTGCGGAGAACAGCTTGTCCCACTGATGCATCTGCATTGCTTGAGGCTTCCAAACAGTAGTACCTGGTAAAAGTGTGTCTGTTGGACCAGATTGCCGCTCTACAGATCTGGTGAAGAGGCACACCGGCAAAAAGAGCGGTAGATGAAGAAATTGCTCTTTTAGAGTGCGCTCTTGGGGTTGCCTGCAATGGTCTTCCCGCTTGTTCATGGCATAAGCAAATTGCAGCAGAAATCCAACAAGCTATGGTTGGTTTGGAGACACAATGTCCTTGGCGCAATCTACCATATGCCACAAACAGTTGGTCTGATTTGCGTATTGTTGCTGTTCGTTGTAAGTAGAACTTTAGACATATTTTGAAATCAAGGGAATGCAAGGCCCTTTCCGCAGCTGTGAGCGGATTTGGGAAAAATGTCTTTAAAATTATAGGTTCATTAAGATGGAAATCCGCAGGGACTTTTGGCATGAACTTTGGGTTAGTGCGCAGCACTACAGATTTCAATGTAAATTGCAGAAAAGGTGGATCAATAGTGAACGCTTGAAGGTCACTAACTCTCCTTGTTAATGTCAGAGCCAATAGCAAAGAAACCTTCCAAGAAAGGAACTTTAAGTCCACTTTATGAATAGGTTCGAAGGGGTGTCGCATTAGTTGTGTAAGCACTACATTAAGGTGCCAAGATGGAGGTGGACGTCGTATAGGGGGGAACATCCGCAACAACCCCTTGAAGAATTGCTGAATGACCCTATTTGAATGAAGAGAATTAGCACCATCCTGCCGAAACCTTGAAATTGCCGCCAAGAACACCTTCAAAGTAGAATGGGAGAGGCCGGATCTCGCTAAATGAAGAAAGAACGGTAAAAGTTGTTCTGGTCTTGCCTGAATAGGGTGGATATTGACAGATTGACACCACATGCAAAACCTCTTCCATTTTAGTTTGTAAGTTTTATTCGTAGCAGGTGCTCGAGCATTAGCCAAAACTTCCTGACAGTCCGCAGGGATATTTAGGTGTGCGAATTCAAGGTAATGAGGAGCCATGCCGCTAATCTCAGCGATGCTGGGTCCGGATGACAGATTTGTCCGTTCTGGATGGACAGAAGGTTCGGTATTGGCCGAACCTGGATGGGTTCGCACTCCGAGAGGAGGAGAAGTGCCGTAAACCAGTATTGGCGAGGCCACCTGGGAGCTATGAGGATCATGCGGCAAGGATGTTTCTTGATCTTGCGGAGGACTCGTGGATCCAACGGAATCGGTGGAAAAGCGTAGACATATATCTGCGACCAGTTCATCGAAAACGCATTTCCGAATGAGTCTTTTGGGGAACCCAACTTGCAAAGAATGGGCATTTGTGGTTCTGGCTGGTCGCAAACAGGTCTAGATCGGGGTGCCCCCACTCTCGAAAGACTCTGTTTAAGGTTGGTTGATGTAGTTCCCACTCGTGGTTGGATGTTGTGGACCTGCTGAGGGAATCCGCCAGAACATTGGTGACTCCTGGGACATGAATGGCTGTGAGGCTGATTTTGTGACGAATCGCCCAGTCCCAAATCTCTTGTGCTTGCTGAGATAGTAGGGCTGACTTTGTCCCGCCTTGTTTGTTCAAGTAATGCATACTTGTCGTAGTGTCCGTTCGTATTCGTAAGGAGGTTCCTCTGATGATGGTTCGAAATGATTTCAGAGCCAAGAAAATGGCTCGTAACTCCAGAAGGTTGATATGCCACCTCTTTTGCTGGAAAGTCCACCTGCCGTTGACTGTCATCCATTGAAGGTCCGCCCCCCATCCCTCGAGGGAAGCATCTGTGGTTATGGTGAAATCCGGCATTACAACCAGAAATGCAAATCCTTCTCTTAAGTTCTTTATTTGGCTCCGCCAATGAAAGGTTTCCCGCATCCGAAGAGTGATGCGAACGATGTCCTCGAAAGATCCCGAAATCTAGAGCCATTGAAGGTAGAGTTCCTCTTGCATTGGCCTCATTCTGTAACTGCAGTTGCGTATCGGAGGGATGCAAGAAGAAATCATCCCTAGGAAGGACTTGTACAAACGGACTGAAACGCACTCTTTTGACAGCAAGAAGCGAGCAAGATTGCAGATCTTGAGTTGTCTTTCTTTTGAGACAAAGTCCTGGGTCAGCTTTGTGTCCAGTGTAGCTCCTAGAAAAGTCTTTCTCTGTGATGGAGTCAGATGAGATTTTTTGAAATTTATGGAAAGACCCAGAGACTGGAAAAGTAGC
The DNA here is from genome assembly GCF_964204655.1 of Triturus cristatus. NCBI lineage: Eukaryota > Metazoa > Chordata > Amphibia > Caudata > Salamandridae > Triturus > Triturus cristatus. The sequence continues at coordinate 278,943,964 of NC_140594.1, read as the reverse complement.
AGACACTTCTGAACATGTGCGGTTGTGGCTTGAAAAGAATTCGCCTTGATAAGGCAGTAGTCTAAGTAAGGGGAAATTTGAATGCCCTGCAGATGAAGGTGTGCAGTCACTGGTGCTATGACCTTTGTAAATACCCGGGGTGCTGAACAAAGACCAAACGGAAGGACTCTGAATTGAAAGTCTCTGCCAGCCACTCTGAACCGTAGAAATGTTATGTGTCTGGATAGGATCGGTACATGAAAATAAGCGTCTTGGAGGTCGAGGGTGGCCATGTGATCCCCCGCCGAAAGCAATTGTAGAATTTCTTGAAGTTTTAACATTCGGAAGGATAACTTCTTTAGGTATTTGTTGGCGCGAAGGTCGAGAATGGGGCTCCATTCTCCCGACTTTTTCCGAATGAGGAAAAATCTCGAATAAAATCCTGTTCCTCTTTGTAACGGAGGGACATTTTCGATTGCTCCCTTCCGAATCATCAGATTTATTTGGGAAAAAAGCTCCTTGAGATGAGCAGGAGGTGGTCCTTTGGGAGGAGAGTTTAGGGAAATCTTTGTGAACTCCAGAGCATGGCCTCTGGCTACTATATCCAAAACCCACTTGTCTGTAGTAATTCTGGACCAGTTCGAGTAAAAGTGGGTTATGCTTCCTCCAATTTTTGAGTAGGGCAACGGCAGAGATGGTGGCAGTTGGCTGACCTCATTGTTTTTTATTTGACTCCCGTCCACAAAAGGATTGCTTCCTTCTTGACTGCGAATAGGAGTTACCTCGCTGTCCACAAGATTGCTGTCTGTAGGGTTGGAACCTTTGATTAGTTGGAGAGGTTTGATAAGATCGTTGTTGATTATAACCTCCCTTTTTGGAGAAGGATCCACGTCCTTTGGCACCACGAAAGGACGACTTACGAAATTGCAGGCAACCAAGAGACCTCGCTGTCTGTCTTTTTTAATAGCCTGAAGGGCCTCATCAACATGTTGCCCGAACAGTGACTCCCCATCGAACGGCATGTCGATAATCTTGGTTTGGACCTCTTGGCGAAAAGATGTTGATTTCAGCCAACCTTGTCTCCTCAATACTGCTTCACCCGCTAATTGTCTAAATCCTGTGGATGCCACATCCACGGCTGCGTCGATGATTTCCGCAGAGGTATATTCTCCCTCCTGTAGAAGGTTCCGACAGCATGTTAATGTAGGGGGAGATGTCGGACCACATTTGCCGATCGCATCTCCCTAATATGGCTAGGGAATTTGCAGCCCGAAACCGTCTTCGCACCCATAGTGGAAACCTTCTTTCCAACCGTCTGCCATCCCTGTCAGGCGGAGCTGATATAGGTGAAGAGGGGTTCCTGGCCCGTCTCTGCGCCGCTTGGGCGATGACAGAGTCAGCTTTCGGCTGGCCGATGAGGCATGCAGGTGAATCACTTGGCGCCTAATATTTTTTGTCCAACCGAGGCAAGACTGCTGGAAGAGAATTTGGTGTTGTCATGATTTTTAATCCTTCCTTCCAGATAAAATCTATTATGGGAATTGTCCTGATCTGCTTTCGCGGTTGATTTTTAAAATCATAAAGAAAGCAGTCATCTTTCTTTGTCTCCATAGGGATGAGAAACCTCTTTGTTGCCCTCTCCATAAGGAGATGAAAACTTCCGATATCCACCGGAGGAGAGTCCACGGGGGCCGGAGCTGACGGTGATGGAGTTTGGATTTGGTATTCGTCCCACTCCGACAGCACTGGCTGGTCATCCACCTCTCCCTCTTCCCTGTCATCATCTGTTGTATTTGCATCATGGAATTGACGAGATGGCAGTGGAGAAGGTGGTCTGGGAGATTGTAAAGAGGATATAGAAACCCTTGGCATAGGTGTGGATGGAAGAGACTCCACCGATTCCGATGGAGGAAAACGACGATAATAGTCCTGCAACATATATTGCAAATTGTTAAGCAATTCCAAAGGCATCTGTGCTGAGGGAACTGTGACAGGAGTTGGAGCTTGATGCTCAGGACATGGTTCTTCCTCCTGGTCGTCATCTTGGTATTTTATAAACCGTTCTGATGGACTCCAGCAGTGCAGAATCTATCATCCTCTCCAGATTCCTCTTCCTCTTCTTCCTCCTCAGAATCTAATAATTGTTTAGGCAGCTTCAATGGTGACAGGGCTTCCAATGAGGAGCCACGACGTTGTAGTAGAGAAGCCGCCGTTGAAGGCAGGGCGGATGAAGCAGTAGCTGATGTTGCAGGCCAAACTTGTAAATCCGTGCAGGAAGACAAAAAAGGCGTCGACGTGATCGTCGACGATGGTGTTGGCGTCAAAAAAGTGAGCGTCGATGAGGAAGGTGTTTTCGACGACGAGGCAATTTTCGTTGACGAGAGGTTAGCCGTCGACGAGGCAATCTTCGTCGACGAGGAGGTCGCCGACGACGAGGTAATCTTTGTCGCCGAGGCAATTTTCGTCGATGACGAATCAGTCTTCGTCGACGAGGCAGCCGTCGTCGACGCGGTAGTCTTAGACGACGAGGTGGCCGTCGACGAGGAAGTCTTTGTCGACGAGTTGGCCGTCGACGCAGCAGTCGTCGACGAGATCTTCTTTGCCCTTACCGTCGACGGAGCGCTGACGAGAGATGTAATCTCCTTCGTCAACGAGATGGGTCTAACAGCAACGGAGACCAGCGTCGACGGAGACAAAGCCGATATCATGATCATCTTCGGTCTCGGAGACGAGAATGTAACCGTCGACGTAGATATAGCGTCGACGATCATAATCGTCGACGAAGGAGCCGTCGACGACGGCATCTTCTGCTGAGGTAATTCCTTGTCAGGAAGTCTTTTAGATGTCAGAGACTTTCCAGTCTTTCTCGGGGGCATAGCAGGCTTAGACTTGGAAGGTGGAGAAGCCTTTTTTGAAGAAGAAGTAGTAGAAGGCAAGCCAGAGCCTTTAGCAGGCTGAACTTTTCTCAACACCTTATCCCCGGGGGATGATAAGTCTTCCTCAGCCATCCTCTTTCTAGAGGACATAGACGACCCAGAGGCTGCACTTTCCACCTCAGATAATGGGTTATTCTTGTCCTTGACTTTCTGTAGCCACAGAAGTAGGCACCCTTCTCTATCCCTGAGGGTTTTCTGAGGGAAGGTCCTGCTGGAGCTTCCCACAAGACCTAAAGAGAGACCTCTTAGAAGTTGACATCTTGAAGATAAGTGTCAAGAATTCCTGTCATACGAGGGGAGGAAAACGGTAACCAGCGAAAACGGACTACATCTCCCAGGATGCTTAGTGGTTGAGAGGTTATGTAAACAGGAGAGCTGTTACATAACTCAAGGGAAACACGCCCTTATGTAAACAGGAGAGCTGTTACATAACTCAAGGGAAACACGCCCTTATGTAAACAGGAGAGCTGTTACATAACTCAAGGGAAACACGCCCTTATGTAAACAGGAGAGCTGTTACATAACTCAAGGAAAACACGCCCTTATGTAAACAGGAGAGCTGTTACATAACTCAAGGAAAACACGCCCTATAAAGGGAGGAACCGGGAGGTACAAGGCTGTCGGATATTGTGTTTACACCGACGTACCTGCTTCGTGAAGAGCAGTGTTCCGGAGTGGTGCTCCAGTAAGGCAAGAACGGAGGTAGGTCGAGTCGTTACTCCCTGGGCCGTGTCTTGCCCCATCGTCACCTGTGAAGGACCCGGAAGCTCTACCGGTCAACCATTGAGCTTCGCTTTTTGACTCGGCTGAGTCCAAGCGCAGTGGCGCTTTTGCTGGTTGGAGTCGTAACTCCCAGCCCGACCAGAGACACAGGGACTGCCAGCTGTAACGCACACCAGGAGGTGTTTGCCGCGTTACAGACTCGGAAGTCCACAGGATCGATCAAGCGGCTGCTCTCGGTTCAGTCTTCTTGCTTGTGATTGGGGTATCGGTGACACATCACCAGGAGGTGACTCCGCGTCCCGGTGCAGTCTGAGGAAGAGGTTGAGCGGCTGCTCCCTTCAGGTAGAGACCCCGGCTGGGTGTTTCCCTGACTCCTCGATTCTCCCCAACACTCTTCGTGCCCCTCACAGCCTACCGATTGGCATTGTCGGCCATTTCATTTCTGCCCTCTGTTGGCATACGCCAGGATCGGCGTATATGCAGAGGACGGTTAGGACCATCCGTGCTGTGGGCTGGTAACGTACTTAGCCTGGAGGATTCCAGTGACTATAACTTTTGTTTGTTCTTTGTATTTTATTTGCCTTCATTAAAAGAACTAACCCTTCACAAGTGGTTGCGTCCTCATTGTCGTGTCTGTTAAACGATCCTGAGACGTTCAGGGCGTTACAAAATATCCGACCTTAATAACACTAACTGTCTCCCGGTCGATAACAGACATGGCAACACTTGATGATGTGCTGGCTGCTTTAGCGGCCATGCAAGTTGAAGTGGCTGCCTCTAGGCAAGAAACAGCCGATGTAAAAGCCAGACTGGATGCTATCCAATTGGACCCGCTCACGCCCAGCACCTCCCTCACGAACCAGACCCCTGCGGTAGTAGTGGAAATGCCGGTAGCCATCCCCTTGGCAACACCAGAGAGGTACAGTGGGGATCCTAACACAGTGCAGGTATTCCTCACACAAGTGGCGCTACATTTATCGTGCAAACCAAAGGCGTTCCCCACGAGTCAGGCTCGTGTGGCTTTCCTTATATCCTATTTGGCTGGAAACGCGGCACAATGGGCCGTACCTCTGGTGAGCAGGGACGACCCCCTCTTATGTGATTGGGGTGCTTTTCGCGAGGAATTCCTGAAGGTATTCGACAGAAGGGCTGACTCGTACACGGCGGACCGTGAAATGCTTGAGTTGAGACAGGGATCCAACGACCTGGTGCAGTATCTCAACGCGTTCCGAAGGCTGGTTGCGGAAACCAAGTGGCCTGTTGCTAAACAGACGGCGCTCTTCCATCAAGGGCTGTGCGATGAGCTCAAGGACGCCGTGGCTCATATTGACCCTCAACCCAAGACATGTGAGGGCCTTATCAACCTGGTATTACGGCTGGAACATAGGCTAAGTGAAAGAAAGGGGGATCATGGGAGAAAAGGAAAATCCCTTCCATCCTATGTGACGGTGGGAAGTCCTGAAACTTCCACCGCATCCAAGGGAGAACCCATGGACATCAGCGCAATACGAGCGAGCCTCACAGCCACGGAGAAAGAGTCACGCCGTAAACAAGGATTGTGCCTATATTGTGGCAAAAAAGGCCACTACGTACGTGAATGCCCTGCCAAACCGAAGACGTCACGTTATCGGGCCAACCGGTCGGTAACAGCCGTGGTGGACATACCGGCGGAAAACTAGAGGACTCCAAGACCAGAGAAGGGGCATCTCGGAGTCACTCATCCATCCCTTCACTTTCCAACTCGGTCACTAAGGGACAACGACACCTGTTTATCACGGTGCACGTGGGAGTGCATGACCAGTGGATACCCGTTGTGGCCATGGTGGATTCAGGGGCCACTGGCATGTTTATGGACCACAACGAGGCATGCAGGCTAGGGCTAGTGCTTCTTCCCAAAGCAGTACCCGAAGACGTCTATGCGGTAGACGGAAGGCGATTGGTGACGGGGCCCATCGGACAGCACACAGGGGTCCTTCCGATGAGATATGGGAGGAACCATTTGGAACAAATCGATTTTAACATCATACGAGCGCCCCAATATGGCGTCATATTGGGATTGCCGTGGCTACAGAAACACAACCCCTTTGTGGATTGGCCAACACATCGCATCGAAATGACGTCACCGTATTGCATCCTGCATTGTGGAATAAGAACGGAATCCCTTGACGCAGATGAGAGCGGGAGTCAGACGGTGGCTACAGCGGCAGAAAAAGATGTGGCTCTCCCCCAGGCTTATCACAGTTTTGAGGATGTATTTGATGAGGTGAAGGCGGAAGTGCTACCACCACATAGACAGTTTGACTGCCAGATCGACCTGGTGCCAGGGCCCAGCGTTCCCAGCGGCAGGCTGTATGCCCTGACGGAGCCTGAAAACGTGCATCTCCGGGGGTACCTGGATAAACTCCTCAAGCTAGGATTCATCCGCCCGTCCAAGTCTCCGGCCGCCTCGCCACTCTTCTTCATCCCGAAGGCTAATGGGGAGCTGAGAGCCTGTGTGGACTTTAGGGCATTGAATGCGATAACCATAAAAAATCGGTACCCCTTGCCTCTCATCAGTGTACTTCTGGAACAGGTCAAGAAAGCTCGTATCTACACCAAGTTGGATTTGAAAGGGGCATACCATCTGGTGCGCATGAGGGACGGAGACGAGTGGAAGACCGCCTTTAAGACCAGGTTCGGCCTTTTTGAGTACCTCGTCATGCCGTTCGGTCTGTGCAACGCCCCGGCAGCCTTTCAGTACTTTTTGAATGAGGTATTCAGAGAGGAGTTGGATATCTACGTGGTCGTATATATCGACGACATCCTCATCTATTCGTCCAGTGTGGAGGAGCACGTACACCACGTCAAAGCTGTGCTCCAAAAGCTGAGGGAAAACATGCTGTTTTGTAAACTCAGCAAGTGTGACTTCCACGTCACATCCGTGGAATTCCTCGGAGTGATGCTGAGTCCAGAGGGACAGGAGATGGCAGAACGAAAGATCAAGGCGGTGAAAGAATGGCCGGTGCCCCAAAGCGTGAAGGACGTCCAAAGTTTCATTGGCTTCGCCAACTTTTACAGGCGGTTTATAGATGGATTTTCAGGAGTGGTGGCCCCAATCACACAGCTACTGAGGAAGTCCAAGGAGTTTGTCTGGTCCCCTGAAGCGAACAAAGCCTTTGAGGCCCTGAAAAGCGCCTTTGGTAAGGCGCCGGTGTTGGCTCACCCCGATCCGGATCTCCCCTACGTGGTGGAAGCGGACGCGTCGGATGTGGCGCTGGGGGCTATCTTGTCCCAACGCAACCACGACACAGGGGTGCTTCATCCCGTTGCGTACATGTCCCGCAAACTCAACGACGCCGAACGCAACTACCATATTGCGGAGAAGGAGCTTCTCGCAATCAAGGACGCCTTCACCGAATGGAGGCATTGGTTGATGGGGGAAGACATGTGGTATCGGTGTACACGGACCATCGGAACCTACAGTTCATGACGGCCACTAGACACCTTTCTCCCAGGCAGCTGCGGTGGATGATCTTCTTTGCGGGGTTCAACTTCCGCATCACATATCGGCCGGGGACGGAAAACCGGAAGGCGGACGCCCTGTCCCGTCAATCTGCAGTTAAGGAACCATTGCCTGCAACCGAGCGTTCCATCATTTCCCCGAGGATGGTATTGGGGGTTATCCAACCGGATACTTTCCTGAGGGGAATAAAGAGAGGGATCAGGTCATTCGCATGGCGGAGGTGGCTCCTCAGTCACAGAGAATGGCAGCTGAAGGACGGGATACCCCTGAAGGGCAGGTGCCTATTGATACCCACGCCTAGGCTAAGGAAACAAGCATTCATCTGGTGCCATGACTCTCCATGCGCAGGTCATTTGGGCTTTGAAAAAACGGTGGCTAGCATGGGAAGGCATTTCTGGTGGCCAACCATGAGAGTGGATGTCAGGAGGTGGGGACAGGAGTGTCCTACGTGTGCTACCATGAAGGCCGACCATGGCCGAACCCAAGGGCTCTTACATCCACTTCCGACCCCGGATAGACCATGGGATAGCATATCACTGGACTTCGTGGTGGGCCTACCGGTAGACCAGGGGATGACGGCAATACTGGTGGTGGTGGATTACTTGACGAAAATGGGGCACTTCATCCCCTGCAAGAGAGTCCCTACGGCCGGGGAATTGGCGTCACTACTCCTAAAGAATGTGGTACGACTGCATGGATTACCTGGGGTGATCGTGTCGGACCGGGGGTCGCAGTTTACTGCGCAATTCTGGAAGACTTGGTGCACTGCGCTGCATGTTAAGGCCGCCCTGTCCACCAGCTACCACCCTCAAACGGACGGCCAAACCGAGCGCCTGAACCAAACGCTCAAACAGTATCTGCGATGTTTTGTGGACCAGGGCAGGGAAGAATGGGTCGACTTGCTATGGGTTGCAGAGATAGCCTATAACAACGCCACTCACAGCTCCACACAGTCATCTCCGTTCTATAGCAACTATGGCCAACATCCCAGGTTCTTGCCATTTCTACATCCGTTCAGAGAGGACAGGATTCCCGCCACAGCGGACAGGGTGGCACACATAAAAGACACGTTGATGCGCTCAAGGGCTGTCCTAATAGAGGCCAAGAGAAGATACAAGGCTGCGGCAGATAGGAAGAGAAGGCCCGGGCCACTGTACCGCACTGGAGACTACGTCTGGATATCCACAAGAAACATGAGGTTTCGAAAGAACAGTGTGTTCCATCCCAAGTACATGGGCCCCTATCGAATTACCAAGTGTATGGGTCCCGTGAACGTGAAGGTGTGCTTGCCCCAGTCATTGCGGATACACCCTGTCTTTCATGTATCATTGCTCAAACCAGCACCCTCCAAGCCGTCTGGGACACCTAGGCCGGTATGCGTGGAGTCGGAGGTGGAGTATGAAGTGTCGGGCATACGGGCGTCCAAATGGCGCAGGGGGAAGCTGTGGTACCTGGTTGCGTGGAAAGGCTATGGCCCGGAGGAGCATTCATGGGAACCGGCTGAAGGGGTTCATGCTCCGCGCTTGGTCTCCTTGTTCCATCGGCGTTTTCCTGCCAGCGCTGGACCCGTGGGGAGCCGCTGAGAGGGAGGATGTACTGTCAAGAATTCCTGTCATACGAGGGGAGGAAAACGGTAACCAGCGAAAACGGACTACATCTCCCAGGATGCTTAGCGGTTGAGAGGTTATGTAAACAGGAGAGCTGTTACATAACTCAAGGGAAACACGCCCTTATGTAAACAGGAGAGCTGTTACATAACTCAAGGGAAACACGCCCTTATGTAAACAGGAGAGCTGTTACATAACTCAAGGGAAACACGCCCTTATGTAAACAGGAGAGCTGTTACATAACTCAAGGAAAACACGCCCTTATGTAAACAGGAGAGCTGTTACATAACTCAAGGAAAACACGCCCTATAAAGGGAGGAACCGGGAGGTACAAGGCTGTCGGATATTGTGTTTACACCGACGTACCTGCTTCGTGAAGAGCAGTGTTCCGGAGTGGTGCTCCAGTAAGGCAAGAACGGAGGTAGGTCGAGTCGTTACTCCCTGGGCCGTGTCTTGCCCCATCGTCACCTGTGAAGGACCCGGAAGCTCTACCGGTCAACCATTGAGCTTCGCTTTTTGACTCGGCTGAGTCCAAGCGCAGTGGCGCTTTTGCTGGTTGGAGTCGTAACTCCCAGCCCGACCAGAGACACAGGGACTGCCAGCTGTAACGCACACCAGGAGGTGTTTGCCGCGTTACAGACTCGGAAGTCCACAGGATCGATCGAGCGGCTGCTCTCGGTTTAGTCTTCTTGCTTGTGATTGGGGTATCGGTGACACATCACCAGGAGGTGACTCCGCGTCCCGGTGCAGTCTGAGGAAGAGGTTGAGCGGCTGCTCCCTTCAGGTAGAGACCCCGGCTGGGTGTTTCCCTGACTCCTCGATTCTCCCCAACACTCTTCGTGCCCCTCACAGCCTACCGATTGGCATTGTCGGCCATTTCATTTCTGCCCTCTGTTGGCATACGCCGGGATCGGCGTATATGCAGAGGACGGTTAGGACCATCCGTGCTGTGGGCTGGTAACGTACTTAGCCTGGAGGATTCCAGTGACTATAACTTTTGTTTGTTCTTTGTATTTTATTTGCCTTCATTAAAAGAACTAACCCTTCACAAGTGGTTGCGTCCTCATTGTCGTGTCTGTTAAACGATCCTGAGACGTTCAGGGCGTTACAATAAGCAAAACAACAGAAAAAACTGAAGTACTGAGCAGAGCTCAAAGAGACTCCCTTCACACGACGTGCGGTAGAAAAATCTGAGAGCCTGAGCCTCTGAGGAGAACATTCTGGTGGGTGATGTCGCCTGATTGGCTGCAGTTTGGACTGTACATAATGACTATGATAGTCATAAGTGTGGAAGTTTTTTTCCATGTAGCTTAGGCTACTTTACGTCCTGGTTTCATGTTACCAACGTTTGTGGTTATTATATGCATAATTATTGCTTTTTTATGTACCATGGGACTCCCACTCCCACTCCCACTCCGACGACGGGGAATGATTCAGGCAAGTGAATCTATGAAAGACACCCTAAATACTGGAGAAGTCTTGTATCCCTGAGACTTGAGGCAGGAGGCAAGCTCAAAGCTCAAGCCCTTGGTGATACTTATTCAAGTTGATGAAAAGCATACTCAGTCCTCTTCTCCTTTCTTTGGCAATGAAGCAACCAGTGCAGGCCAACCCCCAAACACACAGCACAGGGGTAGTCTACTCCTTCAGCTTCCTGGTTCTTCTCCTCAGCAAAGGTTAGTCTTGATTCCTAGAGTGATCTAAAGTTCTAGGATCTGGGTCCCCCCTTTTTATACACCAAAATCCTTTATCTCTGAAGGCAGAGAGTGTCTGTACCTAGTCCAAACCAGTTCTGGGTGCATTCTGCCAGTGTACACCTTCTTCCTTTGTCAGTGTGGGCCAGACTTCCACCCTCTGGCCATTGATGGTCACCCACTGCCTGTACTTCTTAGTGTTATCAGGCAGCTGGGTCCTGGGGACCACCTCAGTCTCCTAAAGAGACTAGGGACATCTCTGCGGGACCCCACCCACCTTGGGCACCCATCTCCTCCCCCAGGGCTTCACTAGCCAACTGCTAGGGTGGTGCACCAGTTGGTGCTGTCTTCCCATACAAGGGACATCTAGCATCATAAGAACAGTGGCCCACTAGACCACACTTAAAACAGGTCTTGGGCCCCTCGTGAACAGGCTTATCTGTCGGGCCCCTTCCTTCTTCTCAGGGGAGGGTGGGACCCCTTCCTTTGGTTCCCTTGGGGATTACTTTGGGGCCCTTTCTGGAACTCCCTCTGTTTACCCTTGTCCCCCCCACTCTTCTGCTGGGGACCCTGCCCACCTTTAGCGAAGTCTCCCACATTTGGACCCAGGTGCTCACCCAGCGCTCTGCCTCCTCAGCAAGCTTCCTAGGGTTAGTCAGCTTACTATCAATCAGGTGCTGGCGTAGCTCTGGAAAACAGTTATTGGACAAGTGCTCCCAGGCAAACAAATCATAGAGCGCCTCACAATTATCCACTTTGCTACCCTTCGTCCAACCATCCAATGCTCTGCAAAAGAAAGACACATATTCTACCCAAGTGGTAGACTCCAGTTTTCTGCAATTCCTAAACCTTTGTCTGTATAACTCTGGGGACAAACCATATCTGATCATTAGGGCTCCCTTCATGTGGGCATAGGACACCTGCTTCTCTGTAGGTAATCTAACAAAGTGTCCCTCCCATCACTAACAAAGCGGCTCCACAACCCCGCTCCCCAATCCTTAGGGACCCAGTGTAGGAGAGTAGGGTCTGCTTTCTATGTTCACCCCCACTTTTTGCTTTTGCTTTACTGGTTTTCGACTTACATGTGGCTGTGGGCCTGCTAATCAGACCCACAGCCCGGCTGTTTTCTCTTTAAATTAATACTATGTACTTTAGGTGCATAACCCAATTGGATAGGATCACCTTATTGGCCCCTGTACAGTGTACCCTAGGTACCCAGGGCATAGGTGTACCCTAGGCCTACCAGGGGCTGCAGCATGTATTATGCCACCCCTGGCCTGGCCTTCCATTATGACACAACTGGCTGATCACTCAGCTGGGGCAAGGTCGTGTAACCACCCCTTGCTTAGGTGTAGTATTCCTATACCTACCTTATATATAGACACATGTGTACCTATCAGTCACTCCTATGGCAGGCCTTAACAATCCTGGAGGCAGAGTGCTTGGTAACATGTGAGATAGTGCTCTAGCATGAGCTGAGCTTGTCTGCAGCTTTCGGAAGCATGTCCTTATAGCTGTTCTATGATATAGCCTACCATATACTCTTAAAGTGCCTTATAATCTTAAACGGTTATGGTAACTATGGTTTGGCTTTATCAAAACATGTCGTGTAAGGTGTCTAACACTTTGGAATAATACCCCCATCCCATTTCTGGGGATGAGGATATTATCCCTCCCTTCTAGAGGGAGAAGACATGTTGTAACCTACTTACCCGGTTAAAGTTAACCAGAGCCCCAGCATCACAAAATGGATGCTGCTGCCACAGACACCAGTCTGACCTCCTGCTGCTGGGAGTGATCCCGGCAAGGGAGGCTCGGACAATGGGTTTCCTGCCTTGGGAGGTGCTAGCACCACCCCAGACAGGCCTTAGTGTATTGGGGCAGGGAGGGATGAATAGAATGAGAGTGGGAGTTGGGCCTCAAGACTTTAGATTATCCTGAACCTGCAACTTGAACAGAAACTCTGGACCTTCGACATTCGACGAAAGAAGAAGACTGAAGAATCTCCCTTGTGGCCAAGGAGTGGCTACCCTGTGCAAACAGGCACCATCAAGAGACTACCCTTTGCTTTGCTCCAGTTCTACGAGGGACCGACTGCAGAGCCCGACCAGAGCCTTGACTTCCAGACTTCTCCGACCCTGATCCACATCCACAGCCGTGCGGAGATCCGTGGAGGCGACGAGAGACGTGGGACCGGCTACCTGGGAAAAGTGGCTAGTATCTTCAAGCGCAGCTTCTGAGGCACCCTCGAAGTTGTGCACCGGGGATTGAGAAGCCCCAACCCCAAGCACCATCTGCACCGAAGACCAGCCCCCCACACTCCACGAGTCCTGCGTGGGGCCCTTCTGCATTTTCCTGCTTGCCGCATCTGTCCGGTTGCTTACCCGCTGGCTAGTGGCCTTTGAGACGACGCACCCTGAAATTTTCAGCACTGGTTTGGCTCCTCCAGACTGGCTCCAGCTTCTCTGCAAGGAAGAAGCACCCCAGACCTTCCTGGTCTGCACCAGAAGCAAGCCCTCCGTTCTTCGTGGGTTCCGCTTGCCAAGGCTTGGTGAGTCCTAGTCCAACTTCGACGCCGCCGACAGCAAGAGCCTTCGTGGGACAGCTCGCCTCCTGGTCCTGGTCGTCCTCGACGTTCCCTGGTCCTCGTGGCTGCCGCGACAAGCTTCACCTTCACCTGCAATCTTCACGACATCGCCTGGTTCCTTCCTGGTTCCACGTGGTCACTGGCTAGTGACCTTGACTCTGTCCCCTCTGCTTGCAGGTATACTTTCTTCCTGATCCCAGCCTTGGGATCCACCCGACACTCTTCACTGACTGCCTGTCAGCATCTTTCTTCAGGCATCCATAGGAGTCGACGACGAAACCCGACGCAACTTCACCCCTATGCACCCGCAGCCTGTGGGCTAGGTAACTTGGGTACTCCGGTGCTCATCAGGATAGTGACTATCCTTGTGTCTAGTTTTCCAGTCTCGACTTCCTAGCTACTCCGGAAGTGTCCTAAATCTATCTAATTCAAAACTGTACTATTTCTATCGATTATACGCATTACGCATGAGTGTTTCCACTCTGCACCTGAATCCCGTGGGCCTCCCACTTCCTAACCTTTGGTAGTATAGTGTAGCCCCAGCGATTCCCTAGGCCTAGGCCTATCCTATTTCTGTGACAGTGGTCCTTATACCACTTACTTAGTATATGGTTTGCGTGGCCCCTAGGGCCTGACTGTATTACTTACCTGTGTGACTTAATGTATGCTTAAATAAGACTGTGTTGTACTTACCTCTAATCTCATAAAGAGTGCTGAGGGTTTGTCTAGAATAAATACACTTTATTTTATATATATATCTGTTGTGGTGTCCTTTCATTTGGTATTCGAGGGATTATATATGGTATCACAGCTGGCTTCACATGCCATTCAGAGTTTAGCCTAAGACTGCTCTTGTCCATGCTACCACTAGGATAGCTGGTCTATAAGGTTGACTTTACAACCAATCACCATAAGGGTATTTGGACTGATATAAGGTGTACACTAGAACTAGTGACATCATACATCAGGCCAACTTCTCACACCCAGTGCGCCAACATTGCAGCTTCATAAGCCCTAAACCATTGACCAATATCCTTATTCTTGTGGAAATGTTTAACTACTTCTTTGGGGATGTAGGCTCTTGCTTCTACAGGCACTGGCGGTGCGCTGCCACTAGAGGGAGGAACCTCCAAACTTTTGGCCTTGAGTTCCAACTCCTCAACACTCTCTCATGTTCAAAATGCATTTTCTTTTCCTCTAAGGCTAACTTCTTCATTTCTAACTCCATCCCAAGCTCTATTTTCTTGCTCTCTGTCTTTCTGACCATCCATTTTGAGCCTAGCTAGCTCCAACTTGTGCACCCTCTCCCTCTCTCTATCCTCCAGCTCTCCTGGGGACAGACCCTTGGAAGAAACACTGCTGCCCGCCCTGGAAGGTACTTTCTCCCCGGTTGGGCCCACTGGCCTCTCAAGCTGCCCATCTAAATCCTCTGCCTCCACCACCGGCTCCTCAGGATGCTCACTGGCATTCCTATATTCCAACCAGGCCCTCAACGCCTTTTGGTATTCCTCTTTCCTGGTGAGGCCTTTCACAGAGATTTTAAATTTCTTGCACAAAGCTTTGAGATTAGGTACAGTGTAAGCATCAATTCTCACTTCTTCCAATTCAATGTCTACAGATGCTATGGATGTTGGCTTACTCATAGTAGAAAAGACTGGCAGTTCTCAAGAATCAAAAACAGAAAAGTTCCAAGGAAATACTCTACCAAAATGTATGTGGTTGCGTTATGGTCTGCACTCACTAGTAGTGTACACCAATCACTGTATATGAGTCACAAATGCAAGTCCAAATCCTCCTTGCTGCCCACCAATGTTAGATTTGGGGGTCTCTAGTTGGCAGAGGTAGGTACCTTTGACCAAATAGGGACACTAGCGTCTAGTCAGGGTAAGGGGCTACACTCCTAAAATAACCCCTGCTCACCCCCTTGGTAGCTTGGCACGAGCAGGCAGGCTTATCTCAGAGGCAGTGTGTAAAGCATTTGTGAACACATACAATAATACAGTGACAACACTACAGATGGACACCACACAGGTTGTATTCTAAAAATAAGTATTTTTATATAGACTTAACACAAGACCAAACGACAAAAATCCACTATACTGTACTCAAAAATAGACTTTAAAATGGTGGGAAATAGCTCAGTACTCTTAAGATTGTAAATGCGACACTTTACTCTCAAAGTACCTTGCATGCATAACGCAAAGCAAACAAAAGGGTCGCAGGGGGGGTGATGCGTCGGTTCCTTACACTCAGGGGATTGGATGCGTCGGTTCCTTAGTGCTCCGCAGGGGAGTTGATGCTCGCTTCCTTACTGTGTGGGGAGGTAATGTGTCGGTTTCTTACTGCTCTCCGGTACGATGCGAGAAGATGGCGCCTCGATGCGATACTTCTCTCCGGTGCGATGCGTCAAAATGGCGTCTTGGTTACGATGCAACAACGTTGATGCGATACATGCATGCCCGACGGCCATGCGGCGACTCGATGATCTTCTGAGCCGCGACAGGCCCTGCGACACGCTTCTCCGTTGATGCGACGGCGACTTAGGCGGCGGCGGCACGCTTCACCGGTGATGTGACGCGCTTTTGTATGCGATGGCGACAGCAGCAGCGGCGGCGCGCTTCCTTGGCGATGCGACGGCAACTGCTGCGGCAGCGACACGCTTCTTGTCATTGAGTTGCGCTCCCAGCGACACGCAGTCTCTCAAAAAGCCCAACACAACAGCAGGCACTTCAATTCCCAGCAAGGGAATTCAGGGGGGAGCTGGTTGGTGAAGCCTTGTATCCCTGAGATTTCAGGCAGGAGGCAAGCTCAAAGTTCAAGCCCTTGGAGATTCTTCTTCAAGTTGATGAAAAGCACACTAAGTCCTCTTCTCCTTTCTTTGGCAATGAAGAACCACTGCAGGCCAACCCCTAAACACACAGCACAGGGGTAGTCTCCTCCTTCAGCTTCCTGGTTCTTCTCCTCAGCAAAGGTTCGTCTTGATTCCCAAAAGTGATCTAAAGTTCTGGGGTCTGGGTCCCCCCTTTTTATACACCAAAATCCTTTGTCTCTGAAGGCAGAGAGTGTCTGTACCTAAACAAACCAGTTCTGGGTGCATTCTGCCCCGGTACACCTTCTTCCTTTGTCAGTGTGGATCAGGGTCCTCAGACACACCACAGGAGGTGGAGCCAGCATTGTGGAAGGCAGGCACATCCCTATTCAGGCCCAGGTGCTACTCCTCCCACCACTCCTCATGAAGATAGGTCTATTCAGACTTGTGATGACTCACCATGTCTCCTGGAGTCCCCAGCCCCTGTCACTCAGACACCAGACATGGAATACGTAAACTAGCAGAGGCAGGCTTGGATAGTTAAGCAAGAAAATACCTACTTTCTAAAAGTGGTATTTTCAAACACAGAATGTTAAAACCAACTTCACTAAAAGATGTATTTTATCATTCTGAGTTCAGGCATACTAAACTTGAATTTCTACCATGTTCCCTGGGTCAATTGGGATTATAAGGTGTTATAATCAAACTGCCCATTCTGGCCTTTGGGAGCAGGTAGCCTTGCAATAGTGAAAAACGAAAATGGCTGTAATTCACTATTAGGGCATGCCACACACATCAGGGCATGTCTTACCTTTTACCTACAATGCACCCTGCCCATGGGCCTACCTTAGGGGTGTCTGATATCTAGAAAAGGGAAGGTTTGGGGACTGGCAAGTGGGTGCACTTGCCAAGTCAGCATGGCAGTACCAGACTGCACACAGGCTCTGCAATGGCAGGTCTGAGACACACTTTACAAGCTGCTCTGGTGGGTGGCACAATCAGTGCTGCAAGCCCACCAGCAGCATCTGATTTACAAGCCCTGGGCACACGCAGTGCACTGTACTAGGTTCTGACAAGTAAACCAAATAAGCCAATCATGGAGTCTCTAATCCATACATCAATATACCATAGGGAGCACTTGCAGTGTGGCACTGAATGGCAGTGGCACAGTGCCCAAAGCATCTACAACCAGCAAAAACATAAGAGGCAACAGCACAAAAATGGAAGGGAGACCCACGCCAATGGTGCCAGGTCTAACAATGTCCCATTGACATAAAAATGTGGGAGATGCCTAAAGCAACAGAGCTTTGTACACTACAGGATATGAAAGAGAAACCATAAGGAGTCATATCTACTGCCCGCAGGACTCCATTGGATGAATAGAAATTTGACATAAAATATCTCACTGTAAAACTTGACAGGAGTCTTATGGTTATAACATCATCTCCCATTGGCCCACTATGTCCTATATTGAGTGGTCCTGAAGAAGGTGGATCGATACCATTTTTTTACCAATCAAAACGTGCATTGACTGTCTTTATGAGAGATCCTAGCCCTCAACAAGGGCAGAAATTTGCTGTTGCAATTTGTAGTGTATGTGAGGGTGGCTGGGATTGGAATGAATAATATATATGACAGAATGTGTTTTCTGTGAATAAATGAGTGAGTGCTTTGTGATATGGGGTGAAAACGGTTACATGCTAATATTTAGCTAAAATGTACATTGTAAAAAGCTTTTTAGAAAAAATGTGTATAAAGTTTTGTAAAAATTTAGTTTGCTATCTAAGAAATCAAAGAATACATGGTTAAAATAATCAAAAACAATATAGTGATATGTAAGCTGTAAAGTATATTAGTATGCATTTATCTATGATAAAAACAAGCAAAAAATATACTACGATACCAAATATAAATGGTTTAATTTATTTTTTGCTCAGTCCACTGTGTACTTAGAGCTCTTATAGAAGATATATAGGTCGTTTGGGATATCTTGCTCTGTCTTGTCTTTTCCCTTCCCCCTTATCCCCGACTGAAAATAAAACTAGCATTTGCAATGCAATAGGTCTCGCATTTACAAGTGTTTGAGCTATTCTCATTGTAAATGACAATGCCAATAGCTGAAACTCTGGCAAATGCAAGACCTATTGCATTGTAAATACTATTTTTGGAAAAGCGCCCCATGCCGCGCTTTCACGCTAATGGTGGCCACGCCCCTTTATTTAGGCCAGGCTTGTCTAAAGAAAGGGGTGCGGCCACCGTTTAAGTGAAAGCGCGGTATGGAGTGCTTTTACAGAAAAAACATGTTTGTCAAGTTGACAAACAAATGCACTTTTTTGTAAAAGTGCCCCATGCTGCGGTTTCACTTTAATAGCGGGTGCGCACCTTTCTTTAGACAAGCCGTGTCTAAAGAAAGGGGCGTGGCCAACATTAAAGTGAAAGCGCCGTATGGGGTGCTTGTAAACCAAAAACAGAACAAATAGTAAGAAAAAAAACATGCAGCCGTGTTCGGGCTGCATACAACAAACTAAAGGCACAGCCACCACTGTATTAGCGTGGCATGCCGTACTTGGGGAAAAAATAAAGCCGCCTTGGGGGAGTGAGTGTCAAACCATTTAACCTAATAGTGCTCGGAGGCTGTAATTAAAGCCTACAGAGTAACACCATATGTAACAGGGGGTGTCCGGATGGGAGGTTAAAAATATGAAAATTGACAGATTGTAGGTCTGGGCAAATCTGAAATCGGTCCATAACCATTTGTGGTGCAGCCTTCTGGCTTGTGCTTGCCTTTATTTGTATATAGCGCAAATTCGACCCGAAGGTATCCGAGCACTTTACATGAGCACCAGTTGCATTACAGACTGATCAAATAATTTTTTGTTAGGCATGGGGAGATTACGTGATTTGCCCAGAATCACAGGATGTTAAGCGTTCCTGGCAAGACTCGAACCCGGTTCCCTAGCTTCAAGGTCCGCTGCAGTAGCTGTTAGACCATATCCTCTCCCCTAGAACAACAGTTAATACAACTTGAAATGTAATAAGTCATAAAAGAATAACGAGGGGAAGGGAGGGGTTTTTGAGCACGTACTTGATGGCAACCATAGCACAGGGCTCAGCTTTCCATAAGCGATGAAACATCACAAATGACAGTGACATTCTGTGCTTCTTGTTCTATTAAATACTCACCCCACTCCCATGAAAAGTACCCTTCAAACTCACTGGAGTAGCCTGAAATTATAGAATATTTTCTTGTCAGTTGACTTTGAAGCGTGCATTTTTCACACCATTAAAGTCCGATTGCAGATTAGGGTTAATAGATCCCACATCTGGTGTCAGAATTCTATCCCCCATTGACTTGTGTCACTCTTAATGGATTAGCCGCAGGCCAGGAGCAGTGCAGTGGGCGGTCAATAGCTGTCCAGTTAAATCAATGGGATTCTGAGTGCAGTTTATTTTCTTGCATTACATCGGTTCGTCGAGTACTACTTGTGCATAAAATGTTATGTCACAATATAAATGAGAAGCATGCAATAGATAAATGTAAAAATTTAGAAACAGAGGGATACATTTATTGACTCAATTGCAAATGTCTGTTTATATTTCTTATTCCTGCATCAGTAAAGTGAACAATGATTTGGATACCTTTAGACCTTTATTCTTGTGCTTTACATGTGACTGGGGACCCTTCTCAAAGTCTGCCAGGCTGGAAACTACTCTTTTAAACAAGTCAACAGCATCCCCATAGACAGGGCTTCCCCGCATCCAACACAGACAAGCAAGGGGTCGGAAGTGGCAATGGCGGCAAGCACGCGAGAGCGGTGCGTGCGTGCATGCCACAGCGAGCCATGTGTTTTGCATTATCGTGCACGCGTCTGGGCACGATAATACAAACCAGATGTTACAGACAACAATGGGAAGTGGGCGCAGCAAAGGCGGGACATGCGCCCGCCTTTGCCCAATTGCGTGCTGTATTTTTGAAAAAAACGCACACTAAAGCCAATTGCAGCCGACAAAAACAAAAGCACACGCACGAGCGTGTGGTCAGCTTTCTGAAGCCCCTACACGAGGTCTCGCGCTGCGCGAGCAATGCTATGCACTGCAATGCTAGGCGCGAGACCTAAAAAAGTAGGGGATACGTCTTTCTTACTTGATGCAATAAACATTAAACAGTGTTTGCGCAGGCATAGCTATTTTAGGGTCACTGGAAAACGAGCTTGCAGAAGGAAACTTCTCGTATTGAGGTGCAGAATACAAAGTGCAGAGCTTTTCTATCAAATCCCAATATAATGTAATAAGGATTATCTAAAAAATAATGTTTCATATTTCAGTATTTGGCATATGCCGGTGCCTGATAGCAGTCACAGACTTTTATATTATCTACAACCAAAAAGACAAAATGCAAAAAAAAATGTTAAACGGGCAGCCTGCAAGTGTGATGTCAAACACTCCATACACCATCCAATGAAAGGAAATATTCAAGATACATGCTGTATCACAATCGTGATCAACTTATGGGCCGGTTTTCTTCTCAAGATCTACCTAACTCTCTAGCCTTACTATCCCTGGTCTACTGGTCTATGTTTACATTTTTAGCAATAGGTTCCAGTACAGAGGCCATGGTCTAACAAGCTCTGTTGTCTTTACTGATTGTCGGGGCTCAATATTGTATTGTAATTACATTTATATATCGCTTACTACCCCTGACGAGGTGTCGAGGCGCTTTTTCGGCGAGTAGCACGCTACTCCGGAACCCATAAAGGATTAGCGTTGAATTAGTCAGTGGCGTAGTTGGGGAGGGGGGAGGTGGTAGGGCGGACCGCCCCAGGCGGCACGAGTTTTGGAGGCGGTGGCCAGCCCCCCTTCCCCCGCTCTTACCTGCGGTCGTCGCGGCTGCATCCCCCCCACTCCCCCCCTGCTCTTCGATCAGGTTGCAGCGGGTGGCAAACGCAGGAGGCCTATCTAAACCACTGTATATTGAAATATGAAAGTAATTTGAGTGGTATAGGTTAGTCAGTTATTGGGATTCAGAAGGATAGAAGGGGGGGAAAAAAGGTTTGTATTTATATAGCGCTTGTCACCCTTGATTGGGTGTTGAAGCGCTTTTTTGGCGAGTAGCTCACTACTCCGGAAACCCGTAAAGGATTAGTGGTGAATTAGTATAGTGGAATAAAAGTCATTTGAGTGGTGGATATTAGTCAGTTATTTAGATTGAGAAGGATAGCGGAGGGATAGAAGAGGGAAAAAGGTTTGCATTTATATAGCGCTTGTTACCCCTTTTTGGCTGTATGCTGAGCTGAGGACCCAAGTAAGGCTCAGACTTTGTATATGAATGTTCAATCAAGGTTTAACATGTCAGAGTAATAGAAGATGCAAGAGGGTGAAGACTGAGGGTCGGAATGGAGGGGTGATGAAAGCATTTCTGAGGGCATTCACCTTATCCAGAGCCGATGCGGAAGCATGTAATACTCTTCATGTGGAGGAGAGTGTTGTACGTCTCTGTCATGATTGAAAGATCGATCTATAGAAATATTTTATCGGCAGTTTGACTATCGCTACATGGTCAAGTTAATCATACATAGGTAACTCTAGGTTTACTATTCCTAACCCCACATCTACTTACCTTGACAATCTAATGGTAGTCGATACTGTGGATGCAATATTTTTGTATGTCCAAAGTTCGACCTTGATCTAGTGACCCCCACCAGGGAGTGGGGAAGAGGGGAGTCTGTGTGTGTGAGAGGAAGAGGGTGCATTTGCTGCACCAGAACTCTAACTCTTAATTTAATCAGCACCTCTCGCCTTCTTTGTTACAACCACATATGTTTAAGTGTCACTCTGAAATAATAATTTGAGGTATATTCATTTTCTTTTGACAGTAGATCCTCTTGTTCAAGAAGACATTCTTATTGATATTCTCTTTCCAATAAATGGTCCGAAAATTCCCAAAAGAGACTCGAATTGCCAGGTTTCCTTCCATGTGCTCTGTGAATGGTGATCTTTTTGTCTGATGGATTCTTTGTGTTTTTTGTCTCCTCCGTTGCGCTGCTGTGGATACTTCACCTGAAGAGCTGGTTGTGTCAATTCTTTTGGCTATTTGATTAACCACCTTCTGCGATGAGCGCTGCAATTGGCTGGCATCTTTTGAAGGGGTTTTCAAATGACTGTCTTGCTCCCTTGATCTTTGTGATTGGCTGCCTTGCCTGATGGTTTTGGTTGACAACTGATTTTCACCGATGGACTATGTGTAAAGTGACTTTCCCCTAATTGCCTCTTTAAATGACTGCTCTGCTTGATGGCTCTGCGAATTACTGCCCTCCACCGACCGAGTCTGTGATAGCAAGATATTTCCTCCTCGATACAAATGTAATGTGAGTTTTTGATAGGTTCTGATATCTAAAGCGCTCTGTGAATCGTCATTTTGTCTGGCCATTATACCTCTGACTGATGTTAAGGCCTGTATTAGACAGGACCACTGTCTTCAGTGACAGGGTCATGACTTTCTTGAAGTCTGCTTTTCACTTGATGAAAATCACAGTAAAGTTGCATTAAGGTAAACTCCGTGAGCACAGATATTTAAACAGGATTGACGTTTACATGCACCCTTTAAATTGTTTGTGCCATGACGCCTTTGGATTTAACCCACTCAACTTTAACTTCAGATCACCAACATTTCTAAAAGCCCGTGGTAGCCAAATATTTCGGAAACTATGAATTCCCGTCTCCTATAGCTTCAGCTTGAAATCTCTAATGAAATGGGCTGGATTGTTCTCTTCTGGCGGCCTGAATCAGTGAATGTTGGGTACGCTGCGTTGTTGGAGCAGGGTCCAGATGACATTTGTTGGTTCCGACAGTCTACGAAACCGTGAATGTTACTTTGTTCTTTGTAGTGAAGGCTGTACCAGTTCAGATCTGTCGATCAATGAATGTTGTGGTGTGCGCACTGCTCTGTCAAGGTCGGCTCTATTTGTTCTGACAACCTTTGAATCAGTAAGTGACGAATGTTATATGTGTATGCTCTGCTGTCTGTGCTATGCCAATGTGAGATCTATCTAAAGGTATATGTAGAACTCTATGCTTTGTAAGAGATGAGATTGTAAATGTTGGAAGGAGTAATTTGTTTTTCCATTGTAAGAACGTCAATAGCCGAAACGTCTGTCAGTATTAAACTGGGTTCAAATGTTAGTGGTACAAAGTTTTTATATTGATTTTTTTCGGTGTGTCAACAGTTACAAAAGAGCTTTCAACTCCGATTTGATCTGAGAATTTAAGCAAGTAGGATTGACAAATATGACCTGAAGAGATACGAGTTTGAGGTTTGAAGGAAAGACAGAAAAAAAGCATGGTCACTGGAGGAGTGACTTGGGAACTATTTTGTTTCAGCTGCCTTTCGTCGGCTGGCCTTTAACACTGTGATGTATCCAGTACAGCATTTCCTTCTCACACCAGTTTTAAGCTATCCGTGCACTCCGGTGTTTCATCAGGGTAACAGTTCTGATGAAACGCAGGTACCACCTGCGCCTTATCCCTGGTGGTCAGTGGTAGGCCGTAGGTATCTGTGCGCTCGATCTGGCCCTTTTTCTGTCTGCCTTCTATTTTGACTCTGCAATCTGTATTTTATTGTATTCTGTTGTATTCTGCTTGTATTCTGTTTTTATTCCTTGTATTTCCTTTGCATTGTTGTGCCCTTGGTTTTCTCCGCCCGTTCTACTCTCCCGTTTCCCGCCGCTGCGGCCCCGCTCCCCGCTCGCCCATTCGTCCCGCTCCTGCCTCCCAGCTGCTCCTCCCTCGCACCTCCCCTTCTTATGGTGGCTGCTGCGCCGAAGGTGCACCTAAGGCAAGCCCGTCTGCGCCCATCCATTCCTGGACCGCGCCCAGCGCCAGACCACCTGGCCCCAGCGAACAACACCTGATGCCGCTACGACACCAGCACCCTCCACGCACTCAACGCCGACCGATCACACACCTGCATCCGGGCCACCCCATGGACCCTTCTCCTGCCGGAACTGTAGGTACACCAGCCTCCAAACCACCATCGCACCCACCGGGGTAGGTCGCAACAGCCTCCGATGCCTTCTACTCAACACCCGCTCCGCCCGCAAACACGCCATCGAATTCTGGGACCTACTCGACTCTACCTCCCCAGACGTCGCCTTCCTGACGGAGATGTGGATGAACCCCTCCTCGGCACCCGACATCGCCATAGCCATCCCTGACGGCTACAAGATCACCCGCAGGGACCGCACCAACGGAACAGGAGGAGGAATCGCCATCGTCCACAGAAACAACCTCAGAATCTCGACCAGCACCGACGACCCGCTTATCACCGCCGAACACCTGCACTTTCAGATCCACACTGATCTCCAACACCACCCTCAGAACAAACCTGATCTACAGATCACCCGGCCCCCGGCCGCAGTTCAGCGACTCCATCGCCAACTTCACCAGCATGCACGCCCTTGCGTCCACGGACTACATCCTCCTCGGAGACCTGAACTTCCACCTCGAACACCAACGACAGCAACTCTACCACCCTGCTCGACAACCTCGCCAACCTCGGACTCAAACAGCTCGTCACGACTCCGACCCACTCCGCTGGACACACGCTCGACCCCATCTTATAAGCCAGCAACCACGTCACCTTCAGCCACACCACCGAACTCCACTGGACCGACCACCGCTGCGTCCACTTCACCTTCGAGAAGCCTACCACGCACCACCGCACACAACGGGCCCACCACCACAGCTGGAGCAAAGTCACCGAAGACCAGCTAGTCACCTCCCTCGCCGGAAACCCACCAATGAACACTACCGACACCGACTCCGCCGCCCTCAACCTCAGGCAATGGATTGATGACTGCGCCAACACTCGCTCAAGAAACCCTCGAACAGACTCACCGACAGAAAAGCCATCGGGTTCACCGCCGACCTCCAGGCATCCAAGCAGGCCTGCCGTAGGCTCGAGAAGAAGTGGCACCACGAACAGACACCGGACAGCAACACAGCCTACAAGAGCGCCATCCGCAGACACCACCAACTCATCCGAACCGCCAAAAGGACCTCCTTCAAAGAGCACATTGACAACAACGCACACAACAGCAAAGAGCTCTTCAACATCGTGAAGGAACTCTCCAACCCCATCTCCAATTACGACATCCCACCATCACAAGACCTCTGCGACTCCCTAGCCACCTTCTTCCACCGCAAGATCGCAGACATCCATGACAGCTTCAGCAACCAGGCCCCCCCCGACAGACAGACACCTCAGACTCACAGCCTCCCAGCCTCATCACCCCCTGCTTTCCTGGACCCACGTCAACGGCAAAGACACCATCAAAATCATGAACACCATCCACTCCGGTTCATCATCTGACCCCTGCCCGCACCACATCTTCAACAAAGCAAGCTCCACCATCACACCCCATCTCTGCAAGATCATCAACAGCTCCTTCGAGACCCCCACCTTTCCGGAGAGCTGGATGCACGCCAAGATCAACGCCCTACTCAAGAAACCCAAAGCTGACCCCCAAGGACCTCAAGAACTTCTGGCCCATCTCCCTCCTCCCGTTCCCGGCGAAAGTCATCGAGAAGATCGTCAACAAGCAACTGACCTGCTTCCTCGAACAGAACAACATCGTGGACCCATGCCAGTCCGGATTCCGCAGCAACCACAGCACTGAAACAGCGCTCATCGCCGTCAGCGACGACATGATGGACAACGGAGAAACCGCGGCCCTCATCCTTCTGGACCTCTCGGCTGCCTTCGACACTGTCTGCCACCACACCCTCCGCCCACGCCTCCACAACGCAGGGATCCGCGACAAAGCACTGGACTGGACCACCTCCTTCCTCGCCGGCAGAACCCAGAGTGTCTGCCTCCCCCACTCCACTCTAAAGACACCAAGATCATCTGCAGTGTACCCCAAGGATCGTCCCTCAGCCCGACACTCTATAACATCTACATGGCACCGCTCGCCAACATTGCCAGATCGCACGACCTCAACATCTCATACGCCGACGACACCCAGCTGATCCTCTCCCTCACCAAGACCCTCACCACCGCCAAATCCAACCTCCACGAAGGAATGAAGGCCATCGCCAAATAGATGATGAACAGCTGCCTGAAACTGAACTCAGACAAGACAGAGGTCCTCCTCATCGGATCCACCCCCTCCGCCTGGGACGACTCATGGTGGCCGGCCGCATTGGGAGCTGCACTGACGCCCACTAGCCACGCACGCAACCTAGGAGTCATCCTGGACTCCGCATTGTCAATGACCCAGCAAATGAACGCCGTCTCCTCCTCCTGCTTCAACACCCTCCGAATGCGCCGCAAGATCTACAGATGGATCCCCACCGGTACCTGAAGGACAGTCACCCAGGCCCTCATCAGCAGCAGACTGGTCTACGGCAACGCTCTCTACGCAGGAACCTCAGCCAAACTCCAGAAACGACTACAACGCATACAGAACGCCTGTGCACGCCTCATCCTCGACATCCCCCACCACAGCCACATCACAGCCCACCTGAAAGAACTGCACTGGCTCCCCGTCAACAAGAGGATCACCTTCAAGCTCCTCACCCACGCTCACAAAGCTCTCCACAACACCGGACCAGCGTATCTCAACGAACAACTCACCTTCTACACCCCGAACCGCCAGCTTCGCTCCGCTGACCTCACCCTCGCCACCGTCCCCCTCATCCGCCGAGCGACCCCCGGTGGCAGATCGTTCTCTCACCTCGCTGCAAAAACCTGGAACACCCTCCCCATCCGCCTACGCCAGACCCAGGACCTGCTGGCCTTCAGGAGACTCCTCAAGACCTGGCTGTTCGAGAAGTAGCAGCACCCCCGCTTCCCCCCAGCGCCTTGAGACCCTCACGGGTAAGTAGTGCATACTACAAATGTACTGATTGATTGATTTGATTCTGAGACATGGAAATCTACCCGCAGGACGGAATGTGAGCAAAAGACCAGCCTGAACTGTTATTTTTGCTTTTGAATTGAATTTAGATTTTTGACTCTGAGAACAGAAAATTCATATCTAGTTTCTAGACCACGAGGAATGAGGTACTGTTACTGCAAATGTGTAATGAAGAACCTGGAATAAATATCTATGCCTTACATTATTGAAATTATCTGTGGTAAGCCTAGCAAACATTGCATGCCTTCACTAGGGTCCTACAGCTGGCTCCTGAGGTATATGATTACTTTCAAA
Organism: Triturus cristatus; assembly: GCF_964204655.1. NCBI lineage: Eukaryota > Metazoa > Chordata > Amphibia > Caudata > Salamandridae > Triturus > Triturus cristatus. The sequence goes on along the minus strand of NC_140594.1, from coordinate 278,916,917 downwards.
GCCATACCCATTGTTCCCAAGGGAGTATTTGCAAATACACCTGATTGCTTGCCTGCCCAGTGCAAGTAGCACTGTACTGTGTTTTGCGCGTCTGTCCCTACTCTGGTCACAAAAACATTCACCCTTGCTGATGTAGCAATTTCTAGGTTTATATGCGCTAAATCACACATTTATTTTCTTGGCTGCTAGGTTAAATCCTTCTTCTATTAATCGTTCAGCTGATAGTTATGTTTAGTGCAACAGCACCAAGATGCTTTTTAGTCATTGTACTTTAGAATTGTAAATAATATTTCCCCTTATTCTCCAGTGTTCTAGTGAATTAATGTATAATAAAACTATTGTGATCAATTACAACAATTAAAAATGGTCAACAACGTTCCAATCTTTCAATTTAAAAAACATTTCTATCCTCAATGGCCCTTAAAAGGCAATAATTGCAAAATTCTGAGCTACTACTTTGAAATGGTTCTCCTAAGACGCATTAAATCTAATGCCTCTATTAAGATGTACCTGCACGAACCGTTCTCCAGTCCTCTTGAAAGAAAAAGTAAATGTTCAGTATTTGTAAAGTGCCCGAGGGTGTCAAGGCTCTGGGGCCCGTCGGGAAGATTAAGCGAGCTATTGCCCAGAGTCACATGGTGCAGGGCTGATCTGCCGTCAGCAATCGAACCGTGAGCCCCGGGTTCCGGAGTCAGCAGCCCTGGCCGCTGCACCACACCTCTTCCTAAGTTCTTCATGCAAACTGGCCGTATGGATAACATATGTTCTAGTGTCTCACTATATAAATTTGATTGCCCGCCGTGTTGCCCTTTTGTCCTGTTTTGGTGTAGTGAAACTAGATTATCGCCTGGTAAATGTAGCACTTCATAAACTCATACATAAAAATACACAAATACATTTTCACTATGTCTATTGTGACAGTAAGGTCATTTGACAGTAGCCCAGCAGGCTTTACCACTATGGCCAAGTCAAAAGGTTTACTAAGGACCAACCTCTGGGAATAGCAGACTTAGTGATGGAACTGGGGATAACCAACCACAGGGAATAGGAGACTTAGTGAGGGAACTGGGACACTGTGGCACGGGTAACCCCTCAGCGTTCCCGAAATATGTCATTGTTCCCTGAGCACCCTTTGGTTATTGATTAATGGTTGAGACTACTGGGGAGAAAAAGTGGTCTCTACCTTGAAATGGACTTGTTGCGGTTGACTTATGCAGGTACTCCAAGACTAGGATCTTCACTGCTCTATATTTTGAAACTGCACACAGCAGTTAAAATATTTTAGTCACTCTCTAAAGGTCCCTAGAGTCTTGGGTTAGGATTAGGACTGTCAGTGAAACATGAAAGAATGATAAATTAGAAACCCATCAGTCGCAGTCAAAACATTCTTTCATTAGTGGATACTGAGGCTGTGGGATTTTTTTTTTGCATAGAAAATAGTGATCTTTTTTCATGTAGTGCTTCGTACCACTCTTCTATATTTTTTAAGCAATGTAAATAACCAGTTCTGCTGTTATTCAATGTAATTTTAGTCCTTTTACGTATTTTAGCTAGGTCGACCTTGGTTTTATTTGAAATGGTGGCCTTCAGCTTACCACATAGGTCGATTGTGAACTTTTATTCACTTTCATTAACATTAAATAAAGTAGGACAGGTCTTCCCTCAGCTGTCACACTAGGGTTGGTTTAAGCTGGAGCTGGTTGTCCAGTGCAGCTTCAAACCAGACAGATGAAACTTTCTTCTGCAGTCAGGGTGAGGGGAAAAGGTACAAAGTGAAAGCAGTTCTGTCTAGTGGAAACATGTATCCAAGTCATTAAAAGAAAACCCACTTGAGGGAGACGGATGACCATAAATGTTGGCAAAATGGTCACAGGCTGCCATTCCTGCTAGCATGGATCTCAAGCAAGAATTAACTATCTGTACCCCACATTCATGGTAACAGGCCGTACTATGTGTGGCCAGTCACAACTTTACACAGTGGGGGTTGGTAGATCTCACCCTTGGGGTGCAGAAAAAGTGCACCGCCAGAAGACAGGCAGTTACTCATATGCTGAGAGGAAGATGCCTCTCTGTGTATGAAAGAGGGGCAATATGAGTGTTCCTCTATCAGACTGAGTTGGCACCTTGATGCCCCCAGTTGAAAAACACTGCCACAATTATTATGCAATTCATTAATTGATTGTTTACATAAGTAAATGCATTTTTTTGTTTGTAAAGAGTTTCCACAATACTGCACTTTATCCAATAGAAAATATTTTGTTGATAGTTAGAAGGCAAACTGTAGTTTGGCAAACAGCTAAGAAAAGAAGGTGCCAATGTAGAGTGTTTTTTCTGTTTAATTGCAACTTATTTTGTAGATGTCTACACCTTTTGGTTCTAGGAATAAAGGACATTTTAAAAAGTTTAATGCACTCTTTAAAATCACAGGAAGCACATCTTATGAGAGATTGGTAGCCGGGCAACCCAGTCTAATTCCATATATAACCTCTTGCTTTTCCATCATTGCATGTTTCATATGTTCACATGCTTGAATCCGTCCCTGTTGGCAGACTGGAAATCCCCAGTACATTTAAATAGCAGTAAAGTACTAAAATGGCCATAGGCCTACACAACCATGTTTGTTTAGTAGCACTTCCACCACATTTGAAGAAACCCGAACTTCATCCAGTGAGGTGAGGCTTCCACAGCTCAGCTTTCTACTGCACATTGTGTGTGAGGTTCCTTAGGCAGAGCTCTGCCCTAACCTTTCAGTGAATTAAAACATGTTTCTTTCTTTATCTACCCTAGGATTGATCTACTCCTATCTTAATTCTACCATGCTGTTGAGTGTTTTTTAGGGAAATTTGATATTTTCTGGGGCAGGGAGACCCATTACCTCCAGTCAACTGCAACCAACTGTCACTATGGCTGATGGAGAGAAGACATCTATCTTTCAATCCTGTTCCTCCTGTGAGTTAAAGAAGATTTACACTGATTAACATACCTAGTGTATTTACTCTTTATCCTGTTCATAAGGCTTCACACTGTGACATTTGTAAAACCTTTACTTCAAAGGCTCCAATGGACAGAGAGAGGAGGCTGGCATAATATCTAATGGGTAAAGAGAATTTCCCTCCTTCTAATGGGGAGGCCCTCTCTTTAGGGGAAGATTCAATGAAAAGTGTCCCATCAAACTCTTCCGCAAAGATAGCGCAGAAAAAGAGACTCGTACAGTTTCCTTAATTGGATTTATTTGGCCCAGTGCTTGCAGCCACCTCCTCACAAACTAAACATGGAGCTGGAAAATACCCCACAAGAGAAGATTCTCTGTCTGTGCAAAAAACTGCAAATAAATGTCATTCAAATGATGACCAACTTTCTACTAAGAGAAAAAAAACCACAAAGCATGCCGTCAATGACAACTTAAAAAAAAATCTTGACTCAATAATTGAGGATGAATAGACGGTTGTCATTGGCATCATGCATGTCTCACCTGTCACCTTCCTCTAAGCTGCCAGCATTGGGAAGATGTCAATGGTGAAACATTTGGCTCCGGACCTGTCAACCGTAACATCACTGACGCCGTCGATATTTACATCATCGATGTCAACACTGTCGGCGATGATACAGTCGACGTCAACACCTTCGACTATAGCACAGTTACAATAGTATTCCCTTAACCAGTATTTTCGCAGGTAAAGTTGACATTTCCTCTACCATCCCAAACTCTGGAATCAGACCAGGAAGAGGATGCCAGTGACCTTGCATCTGAGAACGCATTCAGTCCAAAGCATTTGGATGTACACTGCATCCCAGACTTTGAAGTATGGAATGGATGAGAATGAATCATACCATGATTATGGCTAAAAGCAAGATTGTGTACCTCTTCGAAACAGTGGGGAACCTGAGGTAGTTCAAGTCCATGTGGCTGTGTTATTGAAATTGCAACAAACAATGGACACTGAACAGAGATTGATCGGCAGTTATTAATCTCCTGAACTCGCAATATCGATTGTATACGTACCTGCTGCCTGGCCACCTACACCTGCTTGCTAACCATCACCACCACCACGCCCTTACCTCCAAGATAACCATCGACCAGATCAGTTTGTAAACCTTCGATCCCACCAACCATGAAGGACTAGATTACGAGAATATGGCTAATTCTCTGTATTCCAATATGGAAGATGAGTAAGGAGAATGAACACAAGGAGGAGACGGAGGTCTTAATGATGGAGATGACTTTATCAGTCCAAAGTAAGATAACAAACTGCCCAGTCCACAGGATTTTTCGGATGATATATCCCATTTTCATTCCTTAATTGAAAAGGCTACCAGGAAATTCGTCCTGGCAATGATGTCAGTGGAACAGCAATATTTCCTTTATGACTTTAAGGAGCAGCCACAAAAGTCTATAAAATCCATACCAATCCTGGATTTTTGTCTGGTCTGAACGGCTGAAGCTAATGTAGACACCTACTACGGTTCCAGCTGTGATACCACTTCTTGTGAAAAAACACAGCACCCCAACATGTCTACCTGGCCATCCAAAGCTGGACTCATTTATAACTTTGAGCAGGGTCAAGACTGATTTGTAATTGGCTGGGTCCAAACTGACGTGGCATGGTGCGCAAAATCACTATTGACTGGGATACCGGCCAGAGTAATTACCAGTGGCTGAGATTAATTCAAGCATTCCATCCATCACTGTTTGTGTACTTCAGTGTGTTGCCCTGAGTTGGACGGGTACGCCCAGAACTTGGTTTCCGTGCACACTGTGACCCTGTTGGAGCCAAGCTATTCCTAGGTGATGAACTCTAATCAGGTCGAAACCGGTCCTATGTATCTTGTGTTCTAGTTTAAGGAAGGCCTCGCCTGGCAGTTCGGGCTGGACTGTTCCCATTGGAGCAGGGTAAAGACTGATTTGTATTTGGTTCAAATAACGATGGACTGGGATATGGCGCTGAGTAATTACCAGTGGCTGAGAATAATTCAAGCATTCCATCCATCACTGTTTGTGTACTTCAGTGTGTTGCCCTGAGTTGGACGGGTACGCCCAGAACTTGGTTTCCGTGCACACTGTGACCCTGTTGGAGCCAAGCTATTCCTAGGTGATGAACTCTAATCAGGTCGAAACCGGTCCTATGTATCTTGTGTTCTAGTTTAAGGAAGGCCTCGCCTGGCAGTTCGGGCTGGACTGTTCCCATTGGAGCAGGGTAAAGACTGATTTGTATTTGGTTCAAATAACGATGGACTGGGATATGGCGCTGAGTAATTACCAGTGGCTGAGAATAATTCAAGTATTCTATGCATTACTTTTTGTATACTTCAATTATATCTTCGGCTGCTCAGAGGGGATCTAAAAAAAACATTATACCATCCTCTGGCCAGCCATACAGAGGTACAAGGTGTTTAGACAATCTGGGCTGAAGAATTAGTTTACTGGCTATTACTTTTACTGAGGCGGCTGACGCACTGGGTATTCTAGGACGTTATGATTGCCAGATGTGGCATGACATTGCAACATTGCCAGATGTGGCATGACATTGCACCATTGCTCAACCTAATCAGGGAGGATAAAAAGGAGACTGCCAGAGCTATCCTCAAAAAGGGAGAAAATATTTCATCAGCTATAATTGGATGGAGGAGCTGTTTTAAGGAGACTAGGCTGGGTCAGATCCACAGAATTCCCACCCTGAGGTTCAAACGAAAATCCTGGACATGCATTGCGATGAGCTCATCTTGTTTGGAAAACACGTAGATGGTGCCCTTAAAAGGTATGGAAAGTCATCAGTAAGAAAGAGAAAGGCCTTTCAATCACGCTCCAACGAAAACCAAAAAAGAGCTTGACTTACTGCCTTTGCCCGGCTTTCCATCTCAAACACAGAAGATGTGGTGGGTAGAAAGCGAAAAATCCGTTTTGCACCTGCTTGGGAGTCTGTCACACCTTACCAAATGTGTGAGGCAATTTGTTCACACAGGTCATACATTGGAATTTTATCAAAGACCACCTGTCTGCCTGCCCAAGAAGGAATATCATATCAATCTGAAGGAGCTACAAAAGGAAATTCTCCTTCGCATCCTCAAGCAAGCAATATAAAGGGTCGCAAAATCCCAAAGAAATCCGGGATTTTACTCCAGATTCTTCTAAATAAGAAAGCAGACGGGACAATGGAGATGAATTTTGAACCTCAAACAGTTGAACAAATACCCAAAGAAACAATTCTTTTGGATGATTACACTTCAGGGGTTCTTCTTGATGATCCAAGAAGGTGATTACCTGGCGTCCTTAGATCTTCAAGATTCATACTTCCATAAAGCCATCCACCGGAAGCACCAAAAATTACCTCACCTTTCGGTACCAGCACATTATAAACAATTCAAGGCGCTCCCTTTCCGGCTCAAATCAGCATTTTTCATTTTTGACGAGTGTCTTTCACCAGTTGCAGCTTTCCTAAGGCAACAGGGTCAAGGGTATACCCGTACTTAGACCACTGGTCCATCAAAGCTTCCTCAAAGAAAGAGGCAAGGGCTTCAATGGCTTCCTGCATCAGTCTTTTTCAGAGCTTGGGTCTCGTACTGAACTGAGAAAAATGATCACTCAAGCTCCCCATGATAATCCACTTCCTAGGTGCAATACTCGATACTCAGTCACAAAAGGCTTTCCATCTGTGGAAAGAGCAATACAGCTTCAAGCCCTGGCAAAGAGTTTATCTGCAAATCATTCAGTCACAGTCAGACAGTACAAATCCTTTTTGGCTCCGATGTCATTGTGTATAAACCTTGTTCCCTTTTGCAGACTCCATATGAGACCTGTACAACAAGTACTGGACACCGTCGTTCTACGTAGCCAAACAGGGGAGAACACGGTCTCAGAAGAGGCTCAACTACTATGGGAATGGGCCATTTCTCATAAGATCAGCATTTCTGTGGAACACCTACTAAGTCACCAAATCAATGCACTTGGTCGAAAGCTATCCAACTGCATGAGTTAGAGTTACGCCAGGACCAAGTGCATTATGTGTTCCCCACACTGCACCAGTACTTCAGAAGATGATTTTGGCATCCAGGTACCACGGGCAACCTAGCGTTTTAAAGAAGGCAAAAATTGATCATTGCACTCTGATCGTCATTGTTCCAGTGAAGCCACACTAATACTGGTACAGTAAACTCCTACGGCTGTCGGCACTTCCAGACATTCCTCTGAAATTGCACTCCAAACATCTCTCCAGATACCAGAGAGAGATAATACAGCACAATCCCTAGTCGCTGAACCTGACAGCATGGTAACTGAACACTTACAGTTCGGCCACTTGGATCCACCAAAAGACTGTAGAAACATCCTAGCACAGGCACTTGCTCTGCCAACCCCAAAAACTTACAACGCGAATTGGAAACACTTCTGTGTCTGGTGCAGGTGAAAAGACTTACCCATTTCAAATACAACTTCATCAATTACTGCTGTACTTATTAGATCAGGTCAAGAGTGGACTCAAATATTCTTCATTTAGAGTCCATCTGGCTGCAATATCACAATTTAGAAGAACAGATCCATAATCATCTACTCTGTCTCCCAACGGATCTTAAGCAATTTATGAAATGACTTTTCAGGGTATTTCCACCTGTATGATGCTCTCCTCAGCCAGTTAATGGAACCTCCCTTTGAACCCGTATACAGGATGCATTTAAAATTAGTTTCAAGGAAGACAGTGCTGCCCCTAGCAATATCATTAACAAGTAGTAGGGGAAATGCAAGCAAAGAACCATTCCGCTGGTTCACAAAGGACAGAACCATCCTGAGAACCACAGATTCATTTGCAAGTTTCCTACTGACTCATGCTTTGAATGAATCAGTCATTCTATGATATTTCTTTCTGATCACATCAATGTTAACCGCAAAATCACTACACTTATTGGAGTTACATACATACATCAGGTTCTACATTGTTAAAAGAAAGAACATACGCTCATCGTATCGGCTGTTTGTGTCTTTTGGAAAGCCAGGAAGAGGTGGTCCCTTTTTAGGTCTCGCCTAGCGACGCAGCGCATGCGCTGCCCGCGCCTTGCCCAGACCTATTGTTGTCAGTTTGTCAGTGGAAGGGGGACAGGACATGTGCATGTGCTCGTGCAGAGGACAGGAGTTCTGCATGCGTATGCACATCTCCTGTCCGCGCTCGCGGCGGGGGTACAGTAGACACGCACACGCCCGGACAGGCGATGTGCACGTGTACAGCGTATTGCAAATGCTTGTTGAGACAGGCACGGGCCGCAGTTCCTTTGTGTTTCTTGATGTATGGACGCCCTTCCAGTTGAAGGTATGGTGGATGAATGGAGGCGTATGCATGGATCCTAATACACTTCCTCTTTCTGGTGCTGGGAGCGCTAAAACTATCTGGACGGTGTTTGAGCGCCTGTGATTGCATCGAAAGGTTTTGTGACACTGGTAAGAGAGAAGGTCCGAAATGGAAATTCCCATCTGTGTCTTCTAAAATTCTAGACATGATTTGTTTTAATGAGGGGTTTGAGTTTTCAATGTTGATTAAACTGAGTGGGAAATTAGCTTTGGAAAATTGCCTCCGGAGGGCTTGAAATTCATTTGACCTTTCAATCAAGTTAGATACCTGGATCGTTCATCCGCAGATGGTAGGCAACCTGAGTTTTTGGACCCACATGTTATAAATTACTCAATTCCGATTGGAGGAAGAAGTTTTTTCTCATGTATTTTGAGTCTGTATACCCGCAGCCCATTGAAAGGCTGGCCAATATAGGACGGCTGCCAATGCTGGCCGTGGGGACCTTGTCTTTGCTTTCTTATATATAACAAGCATTTGCAATGCAATAGGTCTCGCATTTGCGAGAGTTTGAACTATTGGCATTGCAAATGATAATGCATTTTATTTGTGTGTTTTGAAAACCTGCAAGGGCGCACTTTGTACTTATAGTCCTTTCTTACGAGATGCAAGGCTGGCAATAACGAAGCCTCTTTTACTGCCAGCATTGCTTCTCGTAAGCGAGGACTAGAAGTACAAAGTGTGTGTTTACGCGCCGCTTGCAGCTTTTCAAAACACATAAATAAAAGGCATTGTCATTTACAATGCCAATAGCTCAAATGCTTGTTCAAACAGGGGATAACATATTGTTCTCAGCCTGTTCTTTTCTTCTGTCGCACGAAGGCCAAGCATCCACAGAAGAGTGAGGGCGCATTCCACCAGGATTATGGCTATGACTGCAGCACTAAATGCTGGTGAGCCCTTGCAAGACATCTACTATGCAGCCATCTGGAAGTGCAGGCACACCTAAAACAAAGCGCTTTCTCCTAGACATAGACACAGAAACCATTGCATCAGTAGTTAGGCAGTCCATATGTACTGCTTACCTTTTTGTATTCAAGCATGGGAAAATATGAAAAATCGAATGTTGGAGAAGAAATTAGTTACTTACCTGTAACTCCAGTTCTCCAACGCTAGAATCTTTGATATATTCACGTCGGACCCTCCCACCTCTCTGGTTGGAGGCTCATTCATTACATACTCTTACCGCACTAGTGCTTTGAGATGCAAGCTATGGTGGCCTCTCTGGGTAGTATGAGAACTGACACTTTTACCACTGGGTTTCTTCATATTAGGTGGATGTGCTATTAAACGAACACTATTGTTAACTCGTACGTCCATTTTAACACTGTTTAATGCTATTTGAATGTATTGGGTATTCCCAGCTTGATGACAAAAAATGATTCAAGCATGTGAATGTATGAAAGATTCCAACATTGGAGAACTGGACTCACTGATAAGTAACTAATTTCGTCCCCTACACTCTTCATTGACTATATGCATAGTGATGTCTCAAGCCAGCGGCGGTTTCTGGTGCTGGGCGGAGGGGCTGCACACTTCTAGTTACTAGCATTATGGATGGTAATTGCAAGAAGCAATCACCATCCATTTTCCATTATAATATAGGCATAACTTGCCTTATAATAATAATCCACATTTGTAAAGCGCGAACAATCACCCGTAAGGGTCTCTAGGCGCTGGGGGCCGTCAGGAAGATTAAGCAAGCTATTGCCCAGAGTCACATGGTGCTGGGCTAATCTGCCGCCGGTGCCGGGGATCGAACCGTGATCCCCAGATTCTGGAGTCAGTCGCCCTGGCCGCGGCGCCACATCTATTCCTCGTCCGTTCGCTGAAATGTATGGCAGGCAGCGAGGCGTGCACATGCACTTTTACACATGTGTCAGTTTTTTATGGTGGCTGGGCAGGTGGTATATTTCAAGCAGCTTACGGGCTGACGTGCTGTCAGCCCGGGTCTGCAAAACTTGGGGTGCCCAGGGACCGCCCAGTTCTGACGCAATGCAGCATTGTATTTTTAAAGCAGCCCCGGGCGTGCGCAGAATCAGCCCTGTACTCTTTGGGCTGCTTCTCATTTACAAAGCTGCCTCTCACCAACCCATCCCTTTCCCAAGTCATCACAGCGTGACGAGTTGGAGAGGTGTCACTACAGCCATGGTTCCCTTTAAGCCGCGCATGAGCTGATGGCGCAATGTGTTTTCCCTCCGTGCACTGTAGCTGAAGCAGCGCACACTTCGTCTTATTCTCTGGCTGCCATACAATACTCGCTAAAGGCTTTAAAGTAACCCCTTTTTGTCCGATTAGGAGTTTGAGGAAAGCAAGCATAGTCAGCTTGAGTTAATGTTTTTACTGATAGGGTAAGTGTAAGTTTGTTTGCTGTTTTATGTAGCGCAAACTCGATCCGAAGGTATTGGATCATTTTACAGTCAATTCAGGTACGGCTGAATAAGTGATTTTGCTAAGAATCACAGGATGCTGATCCTATGCCGCAACGCGACTAGAACCTCGTTCAGCTCTTGACACCACATCCTTTCTCCTGCTGGGGGATTGAGCTGATCTTTATCTATAACACTCACCAGTCAGCAGTTTGTGTCTGGGGTGTAAATTGGGCCTGGAGGTGTCTGCTGCCCAGTGACTGTGTACAAAAGAAGGACTATAAATGTACAGATCAAACTGAGAAAGTTAGGCAATTTGTTTGCCCTTATATGCTACCACAGGGAATAAGTGACTTCTTCGTTTGGCAAATGGATTGAGTAAAAGTGAAATTGAGAGGCTAGAGGTAATGTGTAAAACAAATGTGGTGTGTCATCTCTCATTAGCTACTAGCTACTTGGCTGATGAGGCAAAGGCACACTAAATAATAATAGGTTCTGTCACACTCCATGATTAATTCAATTTGATCATTTTTATTTTGTAACTTCTTGATGTGGCAGTAAAATGAGATATCCGTTAAGTACTGTTTTTATGAAAGTGTGTTATTATTTTTGATTTGTTGTAATATTGGTTTTATCGGTTATAAACAAAATAAAATAAATTTGACTGACAGATAATTTGCGGGCGGTGGCAAAAAGCTGCCAAAAAAGGCCTCTAAGCAGAGAACTATCAACGTGGTTGAGGAGGCCTTTTCCTCTTTTGCATTTCATCAGTTATCAGGCCCTGGCAGGGTGCAAGTTACTGGTCCAGTGAGCAAGAGATCTCCTCTGTCTGTGTCCGATGATCAGAAAAAGCTTCAAGCATAGAGTCCTCAGTGCTTGAGAAGAAATGAGTTTTGCACATCTTCCTTTTATATAAAAGCACTTTAGACGCAGCAACCCTTCTCTGTATATTCAATATCATACAGATCTCGCATTATAACCGCTTCAGAAATTGGCTTTATTGAGAGTAGCCTCTGTTTGTAAAGGGATTTCAGTGATGACAAGCTGCAGCACATATAATGCAAATAATGTGCTGTTAAACACCGCTTTTGGATTTTAGTTTTTTTATTTTGAGAGACCATTAAAATGAAAGGGAACACCTGCATTGGAGTGGCCCCTAAATCAGCAGGGAAATGCTAGCAAGCGCCCCTAATCCTTAATGTGAGAGACATGACTGACCTCGCGTTCAGAAACACTAGGAGAGGATGTGTTTGTCCAGAGCTGCAGATTTTGGAACTGGTGAACCAGGTTCGAGTCTCTGAATCGGCTCAATATCCTGCGATTCTGGGGAAATCACATAATCTCGCCGTACCTAAAAATCTGATTTGTGCAATCTAACTGGTTAGGCACAATCCTATCAAACTCTCATCTTCCATTGTTTGAACAATACTGCTTTGAAGCATTTATATAACCCTTTGCCTTTCATGACAAATCTGAAGCTAAATCTGTGCGGAGACAGAATAGAATGAACTCGAAGCAGCAGCCTTCAATTCACTCACTTCCTTTAGTTGCTGCCTTGCCTCCGAATATCCCAACTGCAGCAGATGGTTTAAAAATATTGTGAAATTTCCATTTCTGCACATTTTAACAATTTTGCTGTGATTACTTGAATCTCTCAAAGTGTAGGATGAGTTTCAAAACACAGACACAGCCTTATAAACAAATAATTTTATTTCAATAAGCTCAGTTCACAGCAGGAGCAATGCAGACAAATCATATCTGAAGCAGGCGCAGGTAATGCTTGCATATCGGCAATACATTGCCAGGTATTTGTGTGCCTTCAAACACTGATTGTGTTAATAACCAACAGGCATGATCGTTATGACCAAGCTTAGGCTTCACAAATTAGGCAATTAAGCCCCCCGCTTTCTTGTATGAAAAGACTTCTTGATGGAAGAGGTGCTAAGGGAATTCTCCAGGAGTAGTTTTGCACCATTTATGATGAAAACAGCACTGAAAATGGCACCAAAATGCACCACTTAAAAAAAAAAAATGGCTTGCTGGCAAAAATTCATTTATTATGCTTACTCTCACCTCTGTCAAATTCCACCAGCCGCCACTGCAAGATGCAATCTCATTCATCTAAGCCATCAAGGTAGTAATCACCTGGATGAAAACACGTCTGTTCATCTTTTACACAGCATGATCTCATCCAGAATATCTATGTAGAGTTGTCAAATATTTGGTTTTATATCTTAAGACAGCCTCCATGGCTAGAAAGAGGATGGGTAGTGTAAGAAAGCAAGCTGGTCCACCGGAGTGTGTACATGACCAATACTAACTTATATCTGCCGAGGAAGTAATGTTTATGAAGTGCTAGCCGGTTAAAAAATGGTAGCTCCCTAAACACTAATTGGAATATTGGCTCACTGACACAATATCGGAATCAACAATATTGTGTAACAAAAATATTGTGTCAAAAATATCATTTACAAAAATATTATTTGCAAAAATATTGTGTCCCTATCCTTGTAATGGTAAGTACAAAAATATCGGAAAAAAATATTGTTTCACACTAATATCGTTAAAAAACATACAAAAATGTAATATAAAATTGTTTAAAGTAGTAAATCTTTTATATTTTAATATATACTATTAATATAATGTGAAATAAATAAATCTCACTAATATTTAATACTGTATGTGTGTGTGTGTGTGTCTGTATATATATATACATATATAAAACCTACTGGTGTTTGCCTGTAGGTAGTTATAGTTGGGACCTAGCTTCCATAGGAAAAGCATTTTTTGACTTAACTATAACTTTGGCGTTGTTTGACCAATCCTCATGAAATTTCCCAAAAAAGTATCAAAGTAGGCAGTGTGTGTCATGGAAAGTTTGGGGGTGATCTGTGCACTGAGAAATAGGGGTGCGAAAAAAAGGTGCATTTGTAATGTTAATTTGCATAGGAACGCGTTGTCGAACCTACAACCCGAAACGCAGTTACACTGATTGTGCTTTTTAGGTCTCGCCTGGCTATCGCGTAAGCGATCGCTCAGCGAGACTTATGTAGGGGTTTCAGAAAATGCTCCCAAAGGCTTCCCAGGTGGATCGGGTGGCGGTTACGCGCACAACCACGCGCATTCCATTTGCCACCAGCTACTTCGTGCGCGTGTGCCGCCTCACGTATTCAGAGAGATTTAGTAGGGGGCACAAGACCTTAGGAATGCGGCTTATGGCCAGTGCATGTGAGGCATTCAAGAGCGAAGCTGGCATCGGACTTGAAAGCAGCAGACTGCTTTCGCCAGCGCGCGCTCGGCCTCACTTCCTGCATCCCCTCTTACAACAATTAACTTTTGTTATAACTCACACCCCATATGCTCGTTCCCTCCCACCCTTCCTTTGATGTCCGCTTTTCTTGTTGTTTACAAACCACGCCACACACTGCTGCATGCCACACACTGCTGCACGCCACGCACTGCTGCACGCCACGCACTGCTGCACGCCACACACTGCTGCATGCCACACACTGCTGCATTACACGCTGCTGCATTACACACTGCTGCACGCCGCACACTGCTGCATGCCGCTCACTGCTGCATGCCGCACACTGCTGCACGCCTCACACTGCTACACAAAACACTGCTGCACGCCTCACACTGCTGCACGCCTCACACTGCTGCACGCCTCACACTGCTGCACGCCACACACTGCTGCACGCCACACACTGCTGCACGCCTCACACTGCTTCACGCCTCACACTGCTTCACGCCTCACACTGCTTCACGCCTCACACTGCTTCACGCCTCACACTGCTTCACGCCTCACACTGCTGCACGCCGCACACTGCTGCAGGCTGGCACACTGCTGCAGGCTGGCACACTGCTGCACGCCGCACACTGCTACACGCCGCTGCACGCCACACACTGCTGCACACCACACACTGCTGCACAATGCTGCACGCCGCACACTGCTGCACGCCGCACACTGCTACATGAAACACTGCTGCACGCCACACAGTGCTGCATGCCTCACACTGCTGCACGCCGCACACTGCTGCATGCCGCACACTGCTGCACGCCGCACACTGCTGCACGCCGCACACTGCTGCACGCCGCACACTGCTGCACGCCGCACACTGCTGCACGCCGCACACTGCTGCACACCGCACACTGCTGCACTCCACACACTGCTTTTATGCGAGTTTATGCTACTGACATTGTAAATGACAATGCCTTTTATTTGTTTTAAAACCAAAACATAAATAAAAGGCATTGTAATTTTACAATGCCAATAGCTCAAACTCTTATAAATGCGAGACCTATTGCATTGCAAATGCTTGTTGTTATTTGGTGGAAATCCGTCCAGTAGTTTTTGAGAAATTTGATCTGAAAGTTATAGATATATCTATGGCAGCGAATATTTTATGGTGGTTTTGCGATGAATTGTGAATGCTCGCGCCAACGGGAATTCTCTGATTGGCTGGACGCAATGTGAATAGAAAGTTGCGGCTGCCATTTTTTCGTCCGGGAATGTTTGAGAAATGGGTGTGTTAGTGACACAAGTTATGTGTCCAAAATAGATCTTTTCATTGCGCGATATTTGTGATGTTGCCGCGACCCCCTACCTACCCCCCCCCCCCCCCCCCCCCCCGGGTACCAACATGGGGACATCAAGACTACTGTTTATCATTGTGAATATTGGGAAAAATATAAAAAATGTATATATTTGTACACACTTTCCGGTCACTGTCAGACTCATGTATGTAAACACAAACTCACTCAGACATTATACACCCATTCACATATCCACTCGCATACTTATACATCCAGTCACATACCCGGGCCTATACTGATGCACTCATTCACATACCCATTCAGGTACTTATGCACCCACTTACACACTTACTCGGAGAGTGATGCACCCATGTACAGATCCACTCAGAGAATCATGCACCCACTTACAGACCCACTCACACATTTGCACCCACTGAGACACTTATACACCCACTCACAGATTCACTGAGACACTCATACACTCACACACCCATGTAGTCACTCCCACACTTTTTCACTGATCGTCTCAGAGACTTATGGACTCAATCAGTCACTCATACACTCAGAAACTCACACACCTACTCAGAAACTCACTCAGATATCCACACACCCACTCACTCACCCAGTCAAGGCTCATGCATCCACTCACAGACACTCAACCTTCCAGTCACAGACCCACTCAGACACTCATGCATGTACCCATTTACTCACCCACTCAGACTTATGCTCTCACTCACAGATCCATTGAGACACTCATACACCCATTCACATATCTACTCAGACATTCATATATCCACTCACAGACCCACTCGGACACTCACACAGCCGCTCATAGACTCACTCAGAGACTTACTCAGAGACACTCGGAGACTTGGGTACCCAGGCACAGTCATACTCAGAGACCCACGCACCCACTGTCAGAACCACTCAGACACTCACAATGGCAGTCATAGACCCACTGAGAGACTCATGCACTCACTCACAGATTCACTCAGACACTCCTGCACCAACTTACTCACCCGTTCAGACACCCACTTAGACACTCATGCACCTACTCACAGATTGAAAGAGAGACTTACGTAACCAATCACAGACGCATTGTGACACTGATGCACCCACTCATAGATGTACTGAGGCAGTCACGCATTTTGTTACAGAAGTATTGATAGACTGATGTATCGTCTCAGAAATCGAAATACTTATACAGTGAATGAGACACTTAGTGATAGTGATGTATGCAGTCATAGATTGCACTTAAAGTTATTCACTGTGGTATAGAGATATTAAGGGAGTTGTATATGCTTTTATACAGTTGTTTAGATAGTTATGTGTTTATTGTGTTGGTTATAATACATTTTGCGGTTGTACGTGTTGAATGTGGTGGTGGCTATTGAATGCCTGCATTTGTTTTGTAATTTTGTGACCTATTCGCAGTGATCACGGGTACCGGCGTTCTTCTTGAAATGCCAGGCGTCGCCGCGAAAACGGAAAATCGGTCTAAATGGTTGTTTTTATGCAAACTCCTTACACATTTTGTTTTACTTTAAACAGTGCACTAATAAATCCCCAGTGTCTAAAATACAGTAAAATGTGTGTGTATATATGTAATAAAGCAGAGATTGGTCTGGTTACCGGAGTTGTTGCGACTCTCGGTGTAATCGTGAAAACGCGAAGTAGGATTCAAATGGTTTCTTAAACTTACTAGAAAAATGTGTACAAATGTTTTTAAAGCAGTGATGCGGTTAGTAATGTAATTAATGTTTTAAGTTAAAACTTTTGAATGTGGTGTTGGTCATGAATGTCTGCTTTTGTTTTGCGATTTCTCAACGTGATCACAATCATCGCAACGTCGTTGCAAATATTAAAAATCTGGAGAGAAAAACTACGCTTTTTAATCCACTGAAGAAAATACAGGCTTATAAAAATACACCTTATAGAGCCATTTTAGATGTAAAAAATACAATTTAAAAACCTTAAAAAGTTAATGAAAAAATCATAGGTTACTTTGACATTGTAGTTGGGAAATAGAATATGAAAAACCTTAGCAATTCACTGAAAAACCCAAAGGTTACAGGGACGTTATAGTTGGGAAATACAATTTTAAAAAACATAGAAATTTACTGTAAAAACCAAACGTTACGTGGACATTATAGTTCGAAATTAGCATTTAAAAAACCCTTAGAAATTCACTGAAAAACACAAAGGTTACATAGACGTTATAGTTAGGAAATGGAGTTTAAAAACCCCATAGAAATTCACTGAAAAAACTAAAGGTTACAGAGACGTTATTGTTAGGCACTCAAGTTTCACTCGTATAAAACAAGAGAAATTCAGCAGTTCTAGTTAGCGGAGCTAACTATACCTTGCGCCCCCACAATGCACTGCTTATGGCCTCACATATTACATCACTCATGACCTGGTCAGTGGCATCGCTGATGACATCACGAATTACATCGCTCATGACCTCATCCACAAAATCTCTTGATGCACCCACTCACCCCCAATATAACCTTTTACACCCACTCCAAATTACCATTCCCAAAACCATTGATGGAACCCATACCAGTACTTACACCCACTCACTGATTCATAGATCCACACACACACACACACACACACACACACACACACACACACACACACACACACACACACACACACACACACACACACACACACACACACACACACACACACACACACACACACACACACACACACACACACACACACACACACACACACACACACACACACACACACACACACACACACACACACACACACACACACACACACACACACACACACACACACACACACACACACACACACACACACACACACACACACACACACACACACACACACACACACACACACACACACACACATCCAGTCAGCCACTCATACACCAACTCACTCACTAAAACAGTCTCTGATATATCCACTCATATAGCCACTCACAATCTGCCAGTCACCCATAGAGTTACTCACACACCTACTCACTCACCCATAGAGTCAATCACACAGCCACTTACTCACCTATACACTTATACATCCCCGAACGTCGCCTTCCTGACAGAGACGTGGATAAACGACTCCTCCGCGCCCGACATCGCCATAGCCATCCCAGACGGCTACAAGATCAACCGCAGAGACCGCACTAACTAAGTCGGAGGAGGAATCGCCATCATCCACAAGAACAGCATCAGGGTCTCAACTAGCACCGACGACACTCTCAGCACCGCCAAACACATGCATTTCCAGATCCACACAGACCCCTACTCCACCCTCAGATGCACCCTCGTCTACCGACCCCCCGGATCCCGCCCCCAGTTCGGCGACTCCATCGCAGACTTCATCAGCACGCACGCCCTGACCTCCACCGACTACATTCTCTTCGTAGACCTGAACTTTCACCTTGAGAACAACAACGACAGCAACACCACAACCCTGATCGATAACCTCTCCAACCTCGGACTGAGGCAACTCGTCACTACTCCCACCCACTCCGCTGGCCACAGGCTCGACCCCGTCTTCTCCTCAAGCCCGCACGTCTCCTTCAACCACACCACTGAACTCCTCTGGACCGACCACCGCTGCATCCACTTCACCTTCCAGGAACGGATGTATGATGTTACAACGCATGCTTTTACAACGCATGCTGTTACAACGAAATTTTTACAACGCAAATGCAGTGACAACGCAAGTCTTTACAACGCAAGTCTTTACATCGACTTGCACTAGATGGCGTGCTAACATTAAAAAAGTGTAATTTACTATTCTAACTCCAGTCCACGTAACAGTAGGGAAGGTGTTTGGATAGTAAACTACACTATTTTTAATGTTAGCACGCCATCTTGTGCAAGTCTATGTAAAGACTTGCGTTGTAATGGCATGCGTTGTCAATGCATTTGCGTTGTAACAGTTTCGTTGTAATGGCAGTGCGTTGTAAAAGTTGCGTTGTAAAGGTTGTTCCCCTCCAGAAACACACCACTGCACCCAACAGATCCCCCGCCGCTGCTGGAGCAAAATCACCGAAGATCAACTACATGCAAACCTCGCTCTCAGCCCATCCACCATACCCTCCAACATCAATGACGCTGCCCACAGCCTCAGATGCTGGATCGAGGACTGCGCCAACACCCTCACCCCGCTGAAGAAACCCCCACAGAGACACCAGCAAGAGGGCAAGCTGGTTCACCCCAGAACTCCTAGCCTCCAAGCAAGCTTGCCGGAAACTAGAGAAGAAATTGCACAGTGAACAGACTCCGGACAGCCACGCAGCACACAAGGATGCCATCCGCAACCACCTCCACCTCATCAGGGCTGCCAAGAGGACCTCCTTCAAAGACCTCCTCGACAACAACGCACACGATAGCAAGGAGCTCTTTAACATCGTGAAGGAACTCTCCAACCCCTGCTCCAACACCAACGACATCCCGCCGTCGCAAACCCTGTGCGACTCCCTCGCCACTTTCTTCCACCACAAGATAGCAGACATCCATGACCGCTTCAACACCCAGACAGCCCCAACAGACAGCAACACGACAGACTCTCCGCACATCATCGACCACGACCCCCTGCTAGCCTGGGCCAGCGTGACACCACCAAGACCATGACCACAATCCACTCCGGCTCTCCCTCAGACCCATTCCCGCACCACGTCTTTAACAAAGCAAGCAGCTCCATCGCACCCCACCTGCGCAACGTCATCAACCTCTCCCTTAAGACCGCGACCTTCCCAGAGAGCTGGAAACACGCCGAGATCAACACCCTACTCAAAAAACCCAAGGCAGACCCAAGAGACCTCAAGAACTTCTGGCCCATCTCTCTGCTCCCGGCCAAGGTCATCGAGAAGATCGTTAACAGACCGCTAACCCGATACCTCAAAGAAAACAGAATCCTGGACCCCTCCCAGTCAGGGTTCCGCAGCAACCACAGCACCGAGACCGCCCTCATCGCCGCCACCGACGACATCAGGACCCTGCTGGACAACGGTGAGACCGCAGCACTCATCCTCCTAGACCTCTCCACCTCCTTCGACACCGTCTGCCACCGCACACTATGCGCACGCCTCCACGCAGCAGAGATCCGAGACAAGGCTCTGGAATGGACCACCTCCTTCCTCTCCGGCAGAACACAGAGCGTTCGCCTCCCCCCATTCTGATCCGAAGCCTCCGAGATCATCTGCGGCGTACCCCAGGAATCCTCCCTCAGCCCGACACTGTTCAACATCTACATGACCCCGCTCGCACACGTCGCCCGACAGCACGACCTCAACATAATCTCCTACGCCAACAACACTCAACTGATCCTCTCCCTCACCAAGGACCAAACCAAATACCCTCCGCATGCTCTGCAAGATCTACAGATGGATCCCGACAGATACAAGAAAGATAGTCACCCAGGCCCTCGTCAGCAGCAGACTCGACTACGGAAACGCCCTCTACGTGGGAGCCCCGACCAAGCTCATCAAACGACTACAACACATCCAAAATGCCTCGGCATGACTGATCCTTGACGTACCACGCCACGGCCACATCACCCCCCCACCTGAGAAACCTGCACTGGTTCCCCGTCAACAAGAGGATATCCTTCAAGCTCCTCATCCAAGCACACCAGGCACTCCACAAGACCGGCCCTGCCTACCTCAACAGACGACTCTCCTTCTACATCCCCAACCGCCAGCTACGCTCCGCCGACCTCTCACTAGCCACCGTCCTGCGCATCCGAAGAACTACTACCGGCGGAAGATCCTTCTCCCACCTCGCCGCCAAGACATGGAACACCCTCCCACTGAGCCTACGACAGACCCAAGACCTGCTGACCTTCAGGAGGACACTCAAGACCTGGCTGTTCGATCAGTAGCGGCCCCCCTCCCAGCGCCTTGAGACCCTCGCGGGTATGTAGTGCGCTTTACAAATGACTGATTGATTGATACACGCACCCACTCACTTATTCATACCGATAACACATACTCACTCACCCATACTGTCATTGACACAAGCACACACTCCCCATAGAGCCACTCTCACAATCACTCTCGCTCACTCACACATACAGTCACTCATCAATCTACTTGCCCACTCCCAATTGCGAGTAAAAGTTTATCAGGTCGATCTATTTTTAGCACCTGCGAGTCCCTTCTGGTGAGTAAGCTCAGGCTGGCAAGGAACAGGTGTTCTGTTCATGCAGAAAGTGAGTGAGCAATAAAGATGCCATTAAATCTTGTTTTTATCTTGACACATTTGCTGTCTGTTAAAGGAATGAGATCAAATGTCAGTTTGTCTTTTAACTAATTGCTGCTTGGAAAATGAGGTGTATTTTTCCCCTGTCTTACTAGAGTTAGAGGTCTTTGTCAAGTGAGCTGTCTGAAGATGTCAGTTATTTTTCTCTAACACAACATTTAAATTAATAGCCTGTAAAGTTATATTACAAATATTTAAAAAAAATCAGGAATTAAAAAAGCAAATTTGTGATGCAACAGAGTTAAATAGGAGAAAAACAAACCAGAATACTTTACTTGGTCATGTGCAAGTGACACATACTTGCAGAAACTCCATTTCCAAACATTATTTTTGTGCACTAAATAGTTTTATTAGTAAAGCTGCTTGTTAGAGATAAGGTTTGTGGCCATTTCCATGTAAAATCTGCTGATTACAAATGACAGTTTGCCACCACTTTATGCTTTAGTTATGTATTTATTAAAAGTGATTTTAAACAGGATTTCAGGAACATTCCTGCCCCCACCCTGATGAAAAAGCTATTAATGAACTAAGAGGTAAATCAGGGGTCATGTGTATCCTATATGTGACTAGATTTGTATTATATATGGAAAGAAAGTTTAGTTTAATAAATCAAACAAAATGTTTTTTGTACAGCAGACATGCTGAACTCACACATTTGAAGGTGCTTTCATATGTGACAATGAAGAAAATGGCAGTTCAATTAATTAAATTATTTGCTCATGATCACATCATATGAAACCAGTTTATGGGTCAAGATCATTACAAATAGGTCGAGTAGTTTCTATAAGTCACTAAACCTGCAGGTCTAGTAAAATCTTTAAATTTTTTCAGGGCCTGCTCATATAGTCCAACACTCACCTATACTGCCTTTCACATATGCAGTTACTCACCTATACTGCCTTTCACATATGCAGTTACTTGTCCATATAACATATAACACTGACACATCCATTCACTCACGACACGGCCATACACACACTCAGCCCCTCACAGATGCACTCACTAACCAATATAGCCACTGAGACACCCACTCACTCATCCATGCAGGCAGTCACACACACCCTCACCCACCCACACACACTCATACTGCCATTCAGGTACTTGGACAACCGATCAGTCACCTATACATCCACTCACGTACCCCCCACTCACACACCCATTCATCAACTTACACACCAACTTACTGATAAAGACATTTACATAACAAGTCACTCACCCATACATTCAATGAGACACCTAATCACTCACTTACATAGTCAGTCACGCATCCACTGAATCATCCATACAGGCACTCATATACTCACTGATTCACCAATACACCTTGGTATATATATTTGACTTTCATAAACAGTTTAAAAACAGTCCTAGTCGCTGGATAATGTCATCAGTGATGTCATCAGAGATGTCATTTGAGATGTCATCAATGATGTCATAAGTGAGGTCACTGACCATGTCATGAGTGATTTAATATGTGAGGTCAAAAGCAGTACATTGCTGGGGCGCAAGTTATAGTTAGCTCAGCTAACTTTAACTACTGAATTTCCCTGGTTTTGTTTGAATGAAACTTGAGCCCTAATATAACATCTCTGTAACATTTGTTTTTTTCAGTGAATTTCTAAAGTTTTTTAAATTCTATTTCCTAACTATAATGTCCCTGTAACCTTTGGTTTTTTTCAGTGAATTTCTAAGGTTTTTTAAATGCTAATTTCTAACTATAACGTCCCTGTAACCTTAGTTTATTTACAGTGAATATCTATGGTTTTTTTAATTCGATTTCCTAACTATAACATACCTGTAACCTTTGTTTTTTTTCAGTGAATATGTATATATACAGACAAATATAATGGAATACAATTATTAAAAATATATATTAAACATTACTTAATTTTTTTTGTTATAAAACCACACATATATATATATATATATATATAGTATTGTATTGTAATTGCATTTATATAGCGCTTACTGCCCCTTACGAGGTGTCAAACCGCTTTTTTTCGGCGAGTAGCACGCTACTCCGGGACCCATAACGGATTAGTGTTGAATTTGTATAGTGAAATATGAAAGTAATTAAAGTGGTGGCTAGGTTAGTAAGTTATTTATTGGAAGGATAGACGAGGAAAAAAGGTTTGTATTTATATAGCGCTTGTTACCCCTAATGAGGTGTTGAAACGCCTTTTTATTTTTTTTTATTTTGGGCAGCAGCATGCTACTCTAGAAACCCATAAAGGATTAGTGGTGAATTAGTATGGTGAAATATGAATTTGAGTGGTGGATACTAGTCAGTTATTTAGAGTGAGAAGTATAGCCGAGGGATAGAAGGGGGAGAAAGGTTTGCATTCATATAGCGCTTGTTACCCCTGAAGGGGCGTTGAAGCGCTTTTCTGGCGTGTAGCACGCTACTGCAGAACTCATGAAGTAATTTAAGTGGTGGGTTTGTTATTCAGTTATTTGGATAGAGAAGGGTAGCGGCAGGATAGAAGAGGGAAAGAGGTTTGTATGTATGTAGCGCTTGCTACCCGTCATGGGGTTTAAAGCGCTTTTTTTGGTGAGGAACACGCTACTCTGGAACCCATAAGGATTAGTGTTGAATTAGTATAGTGAAATATGAAAGTAATTTGAGTGGTGGATATGTTAGTCAGTTATTTGGATTGAGAAGGGTTGGGGAGGGGTCGAAAAGGTTTCCATTTATTTAGCGCTTGTAACCCTGATGGGGGGTTGAAGCGCCTTATTGGAGAGTAGCACGCTACTCTGGAACCCATAAAGGATTAGTGTTGAAAATTAGTATAGTGAAATATGAAAATAGTTTGAGTGGTGGATGTGTTATTCAGTTAGATAGAGAAAGGTAGCGGAGGGATAGAAGAGGGAAAAAGGTTTGCATTTATACAATGCTTGCTTACCTCTGATGTTTTGAAGCACTTTTTTGGCGAGTAGCACGCTACTCTGGGACCCATAAAGGATTAGTGGTGAATTAGTATAGTGGTATATGAAATTTGAGAAGTGAACATGTTAGTCTGTTATTTTGATTGAAACGGATAGTGGAGGGATAGGAGAGTGAAGGATTTTTTTTTTGGAGGTCTTAGCAGTAGGAGGAGACTTTTGGATGAGTAAAAAGAGGTTGTAGAGGGGAAGAGTCAGAGGGAAGAGTTTAGAAAGGTTTGTTTTGGGGATTGTATAGTAAAGGAAGTGTCAGATGATGCAAGGAGGGTAGAGTAAGGGATATTTTGGGGATCGTAGTAGTGGTATAGGGTTTGGGATAAATGAGCGAGTGGGTGTAGAGGATATATTGATAGATGTATAGGTTGAGAAATAGGGTAGTGCATTGGAAAGAGTAGTAGAAAGAAGTTTGAGATGAATCAGAAAGTTGGGTTACTAGATATATTGAGAGAAGTATAGGGTGAGAAATAGGGGAGTGCATTGGATATGCTGAATTAGAAGAAAGTGATAAATATATAGATCCAAGAGTACATTGAAAGTATATAGATGCATAAAGGAGGTAGGTATATGTAGATTAAAGATGGAGGTACAGGATGAAGAATAGGGCGGTGCATTTGATATGCTTTTCAGGGGGAAAGTAACAAACACAGAGATCCAAGTACATGGTCGCACTGAGCTCAGCCTTTTTCGTCTTTTTCTCTTCAAAATTCTCCAGTGAAGTTTTGTAACAACTACTTAATTCAACATTTTTCATCTCGCCCTTACATTTTGAGCCTTTTTTGACCGAAAGGTGTGGCATTTTTGTCAAATAAAATGCCTTTGTTTGACAAGTGTCCTGCCTGTGGGAGAAAAAAGGCCAAATCAGACCCTCACAATGTCTACTTTCTCTGCCTTACAGTAGACCATGTTTCTGAAAGTTGACAGCACTGCAAGAAGTTTTCAAGCACATTCTGATAGTAAATAAATAGTAAATCTGTATTTGTAAAGCGCAAACTACTCACCCTTCCGGGTCTCAAGGCGATGGGGGCCTTCGTGGAAATTAAGTGAGCTATTGCCCAGAGTCACATGGTGCTGAACTAAGCTGCCGCCGGGGATCGAACTGTGAACACTGTACTCCGAAGTCAGCTGCCTAGAGCAAGGAGAGGGTCAGTCCTCTACCAGGGCTCTGCCATCTATCATGGAAGGTCCAATTAGAGGGTTCCAGCCCAAAAACGACATTGTTCCCGGTCAACGTCAAGAGGGTCAACATCGGGACAAGGTACTGCACCCACTTGTTCTCTGTCCAGGGCTGGTGTGACATCGAGGACAAAACTAAGAGTGACGTTGAGACAGGATAGGTCGACGCCAAAGACTCTTATGCCCGTGTCGGCATCAAGATGTGCAGACCCATCAACGTCGAGGAGCAGGTCGACAACACTGAGATGCATATAGACGTTCAGACGTCGACACAAGCTGACGTCGCAAAGCATATGGGCGTCAAAGGCACAAAAGGAAAATAGGAGGAATAGGAGACACATCTATTAATCTCCAGACTCAGAATTTTTGAGGGCATACTCCCCCTCTTAACCGATAGTATTACCGGACTCTCCACCACCGTCTCTGCCACAGCAGCCGCCACCACCTTCTCCATCACTACCTTCAATGCCCCTTCCTTTGGAGCCAGTTCCTCTACCTGTGGAAGGTCCTCTCCCATGGCCTTGATCGCGCTCAAGAATGCAGCATTGTTCGCACCATCACAAATCGCCACAGACCCAGGCATTCGTCATCTCATCGATCTTCCAGGAGCTCTTGCCATCAAAGTCATATATCTCGATTGAGAGCCAGATCGCGCACAAGATCTAGTCATCGTTCCAGATATACTTCCTCCACTTCTACAAGAAGATATTCGCAGACTGTTAGAAGGGGGGGTTTCCAGTTGGCAAAGGTAGGTACCTTTGTCCAAATAGGGACCCTTGCTACTAGTCAGGGTAATGGGGATAAATAATTTAGATAACCCCGGCTCACCCCCTGGGTAGCTTGGCACGAGCAGACCGACCTCCCAAAGGCAATGTGTAAAGTATGTGTACTCAAAACACACAGTAACACAGGCATAACACAGCAAATGGACACTATGGTCTCAGGAACTGATGCATCTCTTTGTTTCTCAACGCTTCCCATCTCTGCGTTTTTTTGCCCTTGTGAATTTTGACGCATCTACAGGTACTTTGTGAGAAATCACACATTCATAGTTTTCTATGGACCCAGTTGCTTGAGACCTTTGAAAAGTCAAATTCTTATTAAATGTATGTTGGATTTTTGTTGTTTTGGTCTTGTTGAGTTTAGATAAAGAAACTTTATTTTTCCTAAACTGGTGTGGGAGAAGATAGGAGGAAGAAGCAAAACTTATGGGGATAACCCTGCAAGAAGGGCCAAGTCCAACACTGACATTGTTAGATTTTCCACCACCTCGCATTTCTCCGGTGGACGACATCCCCACCTTCCATGAGGTCGTTGTAAGAGGTGCTTCAAAGCTTATTATACAGATATCAGTTCCTGCACCTTCTACATCAGTTATATTTGAGACACTTCACCACCGGTCAATGTCAAGACCTTTCCTTCCTTTAGTGCCAGGCCTCTTAGAGCCAGCAATGGAATTGTTTTTGACTCTGGCCTCGGCTAAATCTGCTTTGTCAAGGCTACAGGAAAAATATAGACCTCCTGAGCAGGATCCTCTCTTCCTCCTCTGACCCACCTCCGGACTCAGTGGTCATATTAGCGGCCAAAAAATATCATGCAACTACTCCTGCTTCCTCTTTACCACCTGATAAAGAGAGCAAGAAGCTGGACTTTGTAGGACGCAAAAGTGTGTAGCACAGCCGCAACCACCATGAAAGTGATCAGTGTAGCTGTCCTCCTCAGCAGGCATGATAAAGCACCCTGGGACTCTATTCAAAAGTTTGTGTATGATCTTCCCAGAGACCAAAGTGAAGACTTCCTAGAGAAAGTCAACCAGGTCCCATCAGATGCTCAGCTGGTTCTTCCTTGTTGGCGGCACACGAATATTGTCACGGCGTAGCCTTACGAAGGCATTCTTGGCTCCATGTTACAGCTCTTAAACGTAGTCGCAATGGAGGATCCTCAATCTTCCATTCTCAGGTTCTACCCTCTTGGGCAGCCACACTGATGACGAGATAGCTCTGATGAAATCGGAGATGGAGACTCTTAAGGTGGTCGGCCTACAAAGGCCAACAGAACAGATGTTTTTTCAAGCACTACCAGCGCCGGTTTTACCCTCAGACGGTTCAAACCCCTCTCTGGTAACAAGGTTGCCAGCAACCACAACAACAACAAACGTATCTGTAGCAGCAGCGAAGGCAGCCTAGAGTAAGATCCACCCAACAGCCTGCCCAAGGGGGTAAACCGACACACAGGCTCCAAGCCATGAATCTTTCCTTCCCCCATCTTCCGTAACCCACTCTGGTAGGTCGAAGCATCCTTTCATTTTCTGGAAGATTGGTAAAAAAGCACAAAAGATGCCTGGGTATTGAATATTGTTAGAAATGGGTATTGTCTCAGATTCACAATTCCTCCACCGACCACACCACCAAAACCATCCAATCACCATCTGCAACCGCTTCGATCGGAAGCCAACATCCTGCTACAGAAGCATGCAGTGGAGGTCGTTCCTCACAAATAACAGGGAACAGGCATTTACTCCAGATATTTTCTGGTAAAGAAGAGAGACCAGAATGAATTCAGACCCATTCTTGGATTGAAATTAGCCAACTAATGGATTCAGTGAGATAAGTTTTGGATGCTGCCATTTCATCAGATCTATCACCAATTACACCAGGGAGATTAGCTCCTCTTCATAGACCTGCAAGATGTGTACTTTCATGTACCAATTGACAAGAAATATCGCAAATTCTTGAGGTTCGTTGTAGGGCACGATCATTATCAGTTCCAAGGTCTACCATTTGGCCTCAAGTTAGCACCCATATCTTTCCCGAAGTGCATGGCAGTAGTAGCTGCCCACCGCAGGAAACATCAACTCTTTGTCTACCCCTAACTAGATGATTTATTTAATGAAGGTGTCCACTCCGCAGGAAGCCCAGCTGCATTAGAACTTGATATGCAATATCCTTCCAACGGTTGAGTCTTCATATCAACTACAGCAAGTCAACCTCGACTCTGGTTCAGGCTCTACAGTATTTAGGGGCTTCCATTGACACCATGCTGGCTAGAGTGTGTCCTTCAGAGGAGAGACTGTTATTGATCCATTTGAAGTGTCACTCTCTCATGAAAGCATCTCATCCTACCGTGAGGTCACTGCCCTCTCTCCTTGGCTCCATGGCCTCATGTATCTTCCTCACTTAATACACGACTCCACATGCATCCTCTTCATGAGTGTCTCAAGTATCAGTACCAATTGACCAGCTACTGGGAGGACAAGATCATTTTCTCTCATGCAAAGCAGTCTCTAAAATGGTGATGCTCTCCAACCAACCTGATTCAAGGGATGCCTTTTCACCAACAGGTTCCCTCTCGGTTCATAGTAACAGATGCATCACTACTTAAATGGGGAGCCTACATGGATCATCTCCAAATTCGGGGCACATGGTCTCAGAAAGAGATGACCTATCATATTAGCCTCCTTAAGTTCAGCGCAGTCCGCCTACTCTAAAAGCTTTTCACCCATCATTCAAGATCCAGACCCTGCTTGTTCAGACCGACAATTCAACAACTATGTTCTACCTCAACAAGCAGAGGAGAACAAGGCCCAGATACTTACCCCACAAAGCCCAGACAATTTGGAAATGGATCATAGCCTGGAACCTGCGGATCACGGAAACTCACCTCCCAGCTGTACAAAATGTTCAGGCATGCGCCCTCGGCAAAGTTTTGCAAGAAAGCCACGAATGGGTCCTTCACGACGATGTTGTGCAAGACATCTTCAGTCTGTGGGGTGCTCTGCACAGCGACTTGTTCGCCACTGCAGAAAACAAAAAATTTCACATCTTCGCCTCAAAATACTTCGAACCAGGCACTCTGGGGAATGCCCTATGGATCAACTGGTCCAGGAAATATCTCTACTCCTTATCGCCGATTCTACTGATCCCTTCAGTCCTCATCAAACTTTCCTACTCGAGTGAAAGAATCATCTTAATATCCCCAAGGTTGCCATGTCAGTGCTGGTTCACGGACCTTCTTCAACGGTCAGAGTATCCACATCTCAAGATGCCCTGCAAACCAGACCTGCTAACAGCGTTCGGAGGCCAGATGGGTCACCTCAATCTTTCCTCCTTGAATTTGGCAGCATGGCTCCTGAGCTAATGCAGTATGGACACTTGAATCTGCCACAAACTGCATGGACATCCTCAAGGAGGCTAAATGGCCATCAACCGACTCGGCATATGCCTTCAAGTGGAAGAGATTAAGTGAAGATTCAGAATATCCCTTGGCCCTGAACCTTTTCAACATTATATCACATTCCATATGAAAACTCTCATTGGTGTTGCAGTTACGTTGGGCAAGCAGCCGCTCACCGTAGAGTATACTTTGAAAGAGGGGTTTAGGATGGCTACTCTTAGAAGTGTTTTCGGCAGTAACTTTCCTGGTTGTTATCAATGATTTCCACCTTGACATCTAAGATCTCTATAGTTGTGCTGCTGAATTCCCCTGTGAATTTTAATATTGAGGTAGTTGACATTCAACAGATTTATAAAGTACTTCGCCTCTCCCCTTGTACCGTTCCATATCATGAAGATATCGTCTGTGAATCTGATCCATAGAATTACATGTGCATTTAAAGTGTGTAGGGTACCCACTAGCTGTTCTTCCCACCAATGTAGAAGCAGATTAGCAAAACTGGGGACAAACAAGTACCCTTAGCAGTCCCCTGCTGTTAGTTGAAGTATTTGTCATCAAACAAAAAAGTTGTTTGTGAGAGACAGTTCGATCATTTCCAAGATCATCTCAATGTGTAAGAGTTATGAAAAGGATGTGTAAGATTTGAGAAAAAGTCTTCATCCTATAATCCCTGCCTCGTGCCGTATGCTGGTGTAGACTCCCTACATCAAGGGTACCAGTAAGAAGTCAGGTTTGCAATGTATGCCATCAATACGGGTCAGGAAGTCCTTTGTGTCTTGTATGTGTGATGGGAGGGCTACAACAAATGGCCACAAGAAGTCTACGTATTTGGAGGTATTTTCCAACAAGGAGCCTATGGAAGACACAATAGGTCTCCTGGGGGACTGGTCTTATTCTTGTGGATCTTGGGGAGTAGGTAAAGTGTGGGTATCTTAGTTAGGGTGTTTGCAGTTAAGGAATTTGCATTCTTCACATTCGATCAGGCCCTTGTCTCTCCATTCAATCAATTTATCTGCATAATCATGGTTGGCTCTCAGTATTTCACTTTTCGGTATATTCACATGACAGTCTCTGACACTGGGACTCCACTCAACCACACTATCCCTGTGGAAAGATACAAGCCTCTTCTTATTTATTTAACTTTGTGCTATTTCAGTGCATGTCACTCCATTTTATTTATTTAGTTGGACATTTTCTCAGACTCTGCTTGCTTATTTTGTTCAGAGACCGCTGCCGTACAATCTATGTGATGCATTATCGATTTATTTGGGGTAGTCCGTATCACCGGTGGAATTATTAATCCATACTTTAGGGGTGGCCCACTGGGGCTCTATTCAGCACTTTGCATGTGCACTTTGCCTAGCACATTGTCACTTTACTAAGTAATCCTCCTGCATGGGTCCTATATTTAGATCGCATTGTACGTTGTGACCGCTCACTTGGGCATTAACTTGCGACAAGTATGTCGGCATTCTGGAATTTACACATGCTGCGCCACCAGTTTATTCTTATCGGGGCTGTAGGAAGGTGGAATCTGACTGCATGGTTGCCCCCACTTTTTTCCTGGTGTTTTGCTGTTTTTGACTTAGGCTGGGGTCCTGAATAGCAGGATCCCAGCCAGACTATCTGCTTTCTCCATTAAATTGATTACAGGTACTTTAGGTACACTGCAGATTGGATTCTGGGGTACCCTAATAAGTCCCTAGTATATGGTATAATATGTACCCAGGGCATAGGTACCCCAGAGGCCTACCAGGGGCTGCAGCATGTATTATGCCACCCCTGGGAAGCCTTCCAAAATTACACCACATGACTGCTACTGCAGCCTGGGTAAGGTGGTGCATGCACCCCTTACTGAGATATAGGTTCACTATATCTCTCCATATCACTGCACATATAAACCTATCAGTCACCCCTATGGCAGGGCTTACTAATCCTGAAGGCAGGGTGCTGGGTTTTATGTGAGAGGGTGCCCATGCATGAGCAGAGCATCTCTGCAGCCTTCGGAATCTTTATTTCAGGGTTGTTTGTGATGCAGCCAAACCATATACTCTTAAGTGCATTATAACCAAACAGTAAATGCTAACTTTGGGATGGCTGTACGGAAACATGTTGTGTTTGGTGTCAAACACCTTGGACTCATACCCCCACACCAGTAACTGGTGTGGGAGTATGATCCCACCCTTCTAGAGGGAGAGACATGACAGCACCGGTATACTCGGTACCAGCTAACAGAGCCCTGGCATCACAAAATGGATGCTGCCAGCCACAGACACAAGTCTGCCCTCCTGCTGCTGGACGAAACTCCGGCAGGGGAGGCCTGGACAATAGGTTTCTTGTCACAGGGAGGTGTCACCACCTCCCAGACAGGCTTTAGTGTATTGGGGCTGGGTGGGTGCACTGCAAGAGTGCTTTGAAGTTCAGCACTGGGGGCATATTTGGTGTCCCTGTGCATAGTCCAGTTCAAACCGGTTGCAGGGGCTACCAACCCCTGCTCTGGCGCGAAACTGGGCAAAGGAAATGGGTGTAGCCACCCCTCTTTCCTGACCCTCCCATAGGTGGGTCCCTAGAGTTTGTCCAACCCCTTCCTTGGGTATCAGAAAGGAACCCCTGGCTACAGGACTTTAGATTACACTTGGACGAAACTCTGATACTGAATCCTGGAACTTTGACGATCTACACTGAACTAGATGACTGAAGAATCGTCCTTGGAGTAAAGGAGTTACTCCCCTTCTTGGCAGGCACCAAAGACGCATCTGTCTGGTTTGCATCTCCGAAGCTCCCGCCGGACTCTAAAGAATTTTGCAACACAGGAGGTGGGTTTCCGTTGTCTCTGTGGTCGATCTGAGCACTCAGCAATTCTGAGGCCTGTATCCCTCGTGGAAGACCGTGCAACCCAAACCCCTAGACACCGCGACCATTTGCAGAAGCATCAGCTTTCCGACTCCTCCTACAGCTAGCTGAGCTTTGGGTTACTTGTAGCCCTGACCCTGAGCAGCATTTGCAACGAAGATTGCCTGCATACACTCCACGAGTGTTCCGTGAGCTGGCCCTTTGTGTTTTCTCTCGAGGTCCCTTCGCGATCCCTGGCCCGTCGACTGGTGGGTCCCTGTGAAGGTAACTTTAACTTTAATTGGGTTTACCTGGTTGCTCCCGACGTGCCCTGACTCTCCATCGCTTGGGGAGTCCCCAGGACCCTGCTGGTCCGCACCGAAGCATCTTTTCTCTTCCTGCGTGGGTTGCTGTTGCCAAGGCTTGTTGGGTCCAATCCAGGCACCGACACCGCAGCACTCGACATCCTTTGTGGGACAGCTCGAATCCAGCTCCTGGTCATCGTTGACGCCTTCTGGTCCTCGTGGCTGTAGAGTCAAGCTTCACCTCTTCGCACCTGAAACATCCGACATGGGCATTCGTCTTTCATGCCCCTGGTCACTGGCAAGTGACCCAGACTCTGTCCCCTCTGCTTTCAGGTACTTCTGATCTTCGATCCAGGCTTGGATCACACCGGACTCTTCTCTCCTTCCCGGCAGCAGTACTTTGCAGCAGATCGCCATTGAAATCAACGACGATTTCTGACACCATTTGACACCTATGCACCCAGCTTCCCTGGGTGAGGTGACCCGAGTACTACGGTGCTCCCGTGGGTGTTGGCCCTAGAACCCCCTAAGTCTAAAGGGGTTTGCTCAAAGTCCTCTCCTAAGTGTCCTTAACTTCTAAAATTCTAACCACGACTTTCCCATAGAATAGTACGGGGCTCGCTGCTGTGTTCTCACACTGCACAAGTCCCCCGTGGGTCTCCTGTGTCACTACCTTGGGTGGTTCCTTGGGGTCCCAGCGATTCTACGTGCTCTAGGCACTGTGTCTAGTCAAGTCGTGGTTCTTATACCACTTTCTTAATATATGGTTTGGTCTGCCCCTAGGGCCCATTGTATATTGTGCTATTTACTGTCGTTTTCGAACTGTATTATTGTGTGTCTGGCTCTCTAATCTCATAAAGGGATTAGTAGAGAGTGTTTAGAAATAAATACATATATTTTATATATATACCTTGTGTGGTTCTTCTTTCAATTAGTAATTCAAGAGGTTATAATCTGGTAAACCAAGTTGCTTTACACTCCTTCAAGACTTGGCCTGAAGGCTGCTCTACATAGCCACCACTAGGATAGCTTTCAATAAAGGTTGTCTTTAAACCTATCATCAGTAAGGGTTGTTTGGACTGGTGCAAGGTGTCCACTATAACTAGTGGATAGCATATGCCAGGCCAACTTTTTACAGGGGCAGTATGTATGCATTTATGTGTACACCGTGAACTTACAGTACGTTCAGGGAACATACTGCTTATTATCTGTCTTGTTCCTTGCTATGTTTATACTTGATTCAGCGTATGCATTGCAATATGTATTGATGAAGGACCCATGTATTCATCTTAATGTATATATGCGTGATGTGAACTACCCTGTTACAATATGGCTGCCACTGTCATGCCGCAATACTGATGCACCAGCCCGTTCTTGACGTTGATGGCAGTATGTCAATTGCACTTTCACTTTATATGTGAGCAAGGGGGCGGCAATCACCCACTTGTGAAGAAGGCGATACGATCACCAAAACGCGTTGGGTGTTGCCAGTGCTTCCCGAGCACTCTCTATTGTTTATGAGAAAATAAACACGTTACAAAGCAAGTTGGAGTGCTCTTCTTTCCTAGCCTGGAAGAAACTTGATTTGATATATATGTATATATGTGTGTGTGTGTATGTGTGTGTGTGTATATATATGTGTGTGTGTATATATGTATGTATATGTATATATATATATATATATCACACAATGCATCCTGCATTGGAAGCCACACTCCAAAACAGACAATTCAAGGGCAAGCCAGCATTCATTCTTCCATTTAATTGAACAAGCCTTTATTTTTTAATTTTATTGAGGGAGTCGGGCCAGGTGGCCCCCCTCCCCGGCAACTTCTGGCCCCAGGGACCCCATACCCGGGGCTGGTCCTTTGCGTTGGCGACCGTGGGGGGGCCCCAATGCCCCCTCGGTCCCGCTGGCTCCCCGCCACCTGCGGGAGCCGGCATTGCTTTTGAGCAAGGGGATCTGCTGACAGGCAATGAAGCAAAGCAGCGTTTGCTATGGCAGGGCGGGAGCCGTGCTCCCACCCTGCCATAGCAGACAGTAGTGTCCCGGGGATGGGCACCCTGGGACACTGCAGGAGCCGGCCCTGGGGGGTGGCAGCCCCAGGGCCATCAAGGACTCCAGAAGGGGGGCCACGCGGCCCCCCTCCTAAAGTTTAAAGCCCCGGGGAAGTGGTGGTCCCCGGGGCGTATGGGGGGCTCTTGCACCCCCCCCCCCCCCCCACTTTTTTATTTTTTTTAAATATACACAGCCACGGGCAGGTGGCGGTCCCCCTGAGCAGGCCTTTTCTTGTTTTTTTTTAATGTTTGTTTTACTGTTTTCTTGTGACTCGGTTCTATCAAGTCACAAGATGGCTGCCAACACTTCCAGATTTGAAGTGTTGGCAGCCAATCAGAGTGAAGCGCCCACAGATATTTCTCAGGAACTACTGAACGGATTTACACCATTAAAAAAAAAAAAATGGGCTCGTTCTGAACCAAGACCTACCCTTTTGCCAAATTTGGTGTAACTCCGTTCAGCAGTTCGGGCTGTAGCTTTGTCTAAAGTTTCCTACAGAAATTAACATGTGGAAAACACATTTTGGGACCCCCCTTTTTTCTTGGCCCACGCTTGTCGGATCACCCCGAAACTTTCAAGACAGGAGCTGACCGGAGCGGGCCACTACTTTTGAAAATTTCGTGAAGATTCGTCAACCGGCGCCAAAGTTACTGGGAAAAGAAAAAACGCTTTTTGGATAGAAACGAGGTCCTAACTATAACTACCTACTGGCGACCGCCAGTAGGTAGTTCTAGTTAGGACCACCAGTAGGTGATATATATATATATATATATATTATATATTATCTACTGGCGGTCGCCAGTAGATAGTTATAGTTAGGATCGAGTTTCCATAGGAAATCTGAAAATTCTATTTTGAATTACTTTGGCGCCGGTTGACGAATCCTCGCGAATTTTTCAAAACTAATGGGGCGCTCCGCTCAGCTCCTACCCTGAAAGTCTCGGGGTGATTCGTCAAGCGGGGGCTGAGAAAAAAGGGGGGTCCCAAAACGCGTTTTCCCCATGCATTTTCCCATAGGACCTTTAGTCGAAGGTGCAGCCCGGAACAGAATTACTTGAAATTTGGCAAAGAGGTAGTCCTCAGGTCAGGGATGTGCCTTTTGCATATATGGAGTCAATCTGTTCAGTAGTTCCTCAGAAAATTGCAGTTAAACGTACATAAATATCTATAGGCGCGCACCTTAACGTGGGCAAGCGTAATTCTGATTGGTGGTTACATGTCAGTCAACGTTCAAATCGGTCGAAATCAGGAAGTGTCGGCCACCATTTTGGGTGTTTTGTGTGTGACAGTGAAAAAGAAAGGTGGAGAACGTGAAAAGGGGGCAGGGTAGAGAGTTCCTGACCCCCTAGTCTTTGTAAGGGGGTCCCTGAAGGGTGAAAAAAACATTTAATATTTTTTTCAAAAAATCGCGGGGTGCGCGCACGGTGGAAAACCTTAAAAAAATTAAAATATAAAAAATCTTACATAACTTAGCATTTAAAAAACCTTACAAATTCACTTAAAAAACCATAGGTTTCACACACGTTATAGTTAGGAATTAGCATTTAAAAAACCTTGCAAATTCACTTAAAAAACCATAGGTTTCACACATGTTATAGTTAGCTGGACATTTCACTTGTAAAAAGCCAATGAAATTCCCCCGTTATAGTTAGTGCAGGCAACTATAACTCACGCGACCGCAATCCTCTGCTGATGACGACAGATATTACATCACTGATGATATATGTGTCTTTATGAAAAATAAATATTTGTAATATATGTATAGCTAAAGATTAATGGAAGAACACATGGGTAAATAAGTGTCTAAATACAGTGATGTAATATCTGACGTCATCAGCAGAGGATTGCGGTCGCGTGAGTTATAGTTGCCTGCACTAACTATAACGGGGGAATTTCGTTGGTTTTTTACGAGTGAAATTTCCAGCTAACTATAACATGTTTGAAACCTATGGTTTTTTAAGTGAATATATATATATATATATATACACAAGTATATATGTGTGTGTGTATTTTGTTCTTTACTTTTTTTGTTTGGTGTTTTAATTAATGTTTTAGAATTGAAATATTAATTTTCTTTATGTTTAATGAAAAAAATGTGTGTGTATGTGTATATGTATATATGTGTGTGTGTGTATATGTGTGTGTATATGTGTATGTGTATGTGTATGTATATGTATATATATATATATATATAGCTGATGAAAGAGTGGGCGGAAAGTAATCTTGAAGCGTCACGACGACTAGTACAGATTTTGGTCAAGTATGCGGAAATCGACAGGGCACAATTGTTGAAAGAGATAGCCACCATACAAGATGAACTGGAAACCATGGAGGAAAACGACGAAAAGAAAAAACAAATTGAGGAAATGAAAGAGATTGAAAAAAGAACAAACAAAAATAATGGACAGAAAAGCATATAAGTGTCAACGTGATCGTAACGATTATGAGCTGGGACAGATTTTCACTTTTTCCAAGAAATATGATCCTTATCGAGGTTCTAAAAACAAATCTCAGGGCCCACCCAAGGCGATAGCAAGAAATAAGGACCAATCTGATACAACTAGATCTGATGTCAGCTCTTTTACCAGTAGCGAATCAGAATCGGACAAACGTGATACATTTGACACTGTCTGCCACCGCACCCTAGTCCAACGCCTCAACGACACCGGCATCCAGGGGAAGGATCTGGAATGGATCATCTCATACCTTTCCGGCAGAACACAGAGAGTATGCCTCCCCCCGTTCCGATCTGAGGCCACCAAAGTCATCTGCGGCGTCCCGCAAGGATCGTCGCTCAGCCCTACTCTCTTCAACATCTACATGAAACCCCTCGCTGCCATCGCACGCCAACACAACCTCAACATCATTTCCTACGCCGATGACACCCAGCTGATTCTCTCCCTCACCAGAGACCCCGACACCGCCAAAGCCAGCCTACACGAAGGGATGAAAGACATCGCCGAGTGGATGAACATCAGCCGCCTGAAGTTGAACACGGACAAGACAGAAGTCCTCATCCTGGGACCGTCGCCCTCCGCATGGGACGACTCCTGGTGGCCCCCGGCCCTAGGCACCGCACCCAAGCCAATGTACCACGCACGCAACTTGGGCGTCATCCTGGACTCCTCCCTTTCGATGACTAGACAAGTCAACGCCATCTCCTCATCCTGCTTCCACAACCTCCGCATGCTCCACAAGATCTTCCGATGGATCCCGACCGAGACCAGGAAGACTGTCACCCAGGCCCTCGTCACCAGCAGACTAGACTACGGGAACACCCTCTACGCCGGTACAACAGCCAAGCTACAGAAAAGACTTCAGCGTATCCAGAACGCCTCCGCCCGACTCATCCTGGACGTCCCCCGTCGCAGCCACATCTCGAGCCACCTGAGAGACCTGCACTGGCTCCCTGTCAACAAGAGGATCACGTTCAGACTCCTCACCCACGCACACAAATCCCTCCACGACCTAGGCCCAAAGTACCTCAACGACCGCCTGACCTTCTACACGCCCACCCGCCTGCTACGATCCGCGAACCTCGCCCTCGCCGTCGTCCATCGCATCCAGAGAGCCACCGCCGGAGGAAGATCCTTCTCCTACCTGGCGGCTAAGACATGGACCTCCCTGCCCGTCCGCCTGCGGCTAACCCAGGACCACCTCGCCTTCAGGAAACAGCTCAAGACCTGGCTGTTCGAGCAGTAGCAGACCCCCTCCCCCTAGCGCCTTGAGACCCTTCCGGGTGAGTAGTGCGCGATATAAATTCCATGATTGATTGATTGATTGATTGAACAAGCATTACAGCCAAACCACACCCGGGTGAGGAGATACATTTTTTATGTCAGGAAAGGATGCAATCTCTACGGCCCCGGGTTCAAAGGAATTACGGAAAAAACACGTCAACTACAGGCGCAGGCAGAGGCACAGGGCGAGGAGGAGGCACCTTTTACAAGAAGAGAGTCAGAGGTCAGTGGAAAGCAAAAAATCAGTTATCACAACCACTGACGACACTACGATCATCAACCTTACAAACATCGTGCTCACCAAAGATGAGGAGGATATTTTAAAACTTGGCCTCTCTTATGCTTCCCAAACAAATTTTAGCTACATTGATACCAGATTTGACACTTATAAAGCCATATGCAAGTTAAAACTCCGCAAATTCCATGCAATGAAGGATAAAAACCTGCAAGCATCAGTAACACCAGTGAGGTCTGACAACACATCGGATTCGGACCCTATTATACCTAGTGGGATTATCGATTTATGGTTAAATGATGGCATGGATTCCCCATATGGTTCACCAATAAGAATTGGAGCTATAGGTAATGAAGAAGTTAGAAACAAATATCTCCAATTACACCATTTAAACCTGTCTCAACTTTTGTTCCGATATTGTTACGTGACTCTATAGATATTTTCAATGAGAATGTCACGTCCCAGATTAAAGAGCTGCACAGAAATAACAGCAATAAAAAACCTAAATACGATCTGAGAAACACCAGATATGCGTCTCTAATTCAAAAATTGAGCAAAGATAAAAATACCATTGTAAGGGGCAGCAATAAAGGAGGCAATATTGTATTAATGACTAGATCTTTATATGACAAGGAGGCCTACTCCCAGCTTAACAACAGGCAGCATTATGAACGAAGCAATATGTCAATGGTAAGAACTATGCAAGTTGAATTCCACAAAAAGCTATTAAAATGGAAAAATAAGTCTATGCTGACCAACGATGAATATGCATTTTTAAGGACTGATTACCCTAAAGTTCCATTCATTTATTTCATTCCCAAAGTCCACAAAGACATGGTAAACCCCCTGGCAGGCCTATCATTTCGGCTAGAGGGGGTCTCCTGGAAAAAACATCAGTTTATATCGATTATTTTTTACAGGGAGCTGTGAAATCATTGGAATCGTATATCCAGGACACTGGTGACTTTTTGCTGAAATTACAAAGGATTGAATGGAGGGAGGGTTTTTGGATGTTGGCATTAGACGTATCATCGCTATACACCAGCATATTACACAATGACGGCATAGCAGCGGTTGAATATTATTTATCCAAGAGAGAAGAACAATGTAAAGATCACACAACCATGCTTATGGAAATGCTCAAAATATGTTTATACAACAATGTGTTTATGTATAACAATCTGGTGTATCGTCAGCTGCAAGGAGTTGGTATGGGGGCCAGTTTCTCTCCGAGCTACGCATGTTTGCACATGGGAGCTTGGGAGGAACTGGTCCTCAAAACCAAATACAGCAACATAATGGATTCGCATATTATTGCGTGGTATCGTTACATAGATGATCTGTTTGTAGTATGGGAGGGAAGTAAGGAGGCAGCTGAGGAATTTGTTAGGACCATCAATATTAACAATTTCAATCTTAATTTTACAGTCACTATGAGCCAATCTAATGTCACATTTTTAGACACAGAGGTGTACATTTCTAATGGTTCTATCGAAACGCGATTATTCAGGAAAGAAACAGCTGGCAATACTATTTTACATGCGGCTAGTGCCCATCCACATCACTTAATCTCCAGCATCCCATATGGTGAGATGCTACGTTTGCGCAGAGTATGCAGCAATGAGGCTGAATTGAATGTGGCCCAAGTATCCAGTAAAAATAGATTTCTTCAACAGGGATACTCTGAGGAGATGATTGATAAAGCCAATATGAAATCCCGATCAAAAACTAGACAGGAGTTACTGAACAAATATGACAATACGATTAGTAGTAATCCGGTAACCCAAGAAGTTTCTAAACCACAGAATGAATTTAGAATTATAACTAATTTTAACAAAGAGCATCGTAAATTATATCGTATTTTCAACCGTAATTGGCCTATTTCAACAAGTGACTCTATTTTAGGCCCAACCCTCCCTCGTGGGGCAACCTTGACTTTTAGTCGAGCTCCCTCCATGAGAGATTGCCTCATAAATACTAACCCTGAAATCATGGAAAAAACAAGTTGGCTTCAAACTAACGGTGGATTTTTTAAATGTAAAATATGCAAAGCATGTACACATGGGGTAAATACCAAACACTATAAAGATGGATTTAGCGATAGAAAACACAAAATAGAGTTGTTAACTTGCAAAACAGAATATGCCGTATATGTACTCCAATGTCCGTGTGCACTCAGATATGTAGGTAGTACCAAATTAGAGGTACACAAACGCATCCTACAGCATTTAAGGGCGATTGTAAACCAGGACAATACCTACCCTGTTGCTCGCCATTTTAAGGAGGTACACCACAGCAATAACAAGGAATTGACTTTCTTTGTTATTGATTCAGTACCGGCTAGCAGACGTGGAGGGAATAGGGAAGCCATGTTAAGACAGTTGGAAATAAAATACATACTCCGACTTGATTCTAAATTCCCGGGTGGGCTTAACGTAACTGAAGATTTACATACCATCTTAGGTTAGAAGTACATTCCTTATGTTCTGTATATTCTGTCTGGGGTAGTACTTGACACAAGAGCAAACACATCAGTTATCGGTACATCTACGATATTTGGTTTTTATACGATTGATTTTACTAATGGTTTTTATTATTGTGGGATAATAATTTTAACCATTTTTTGTACTATTTATTGTTTTATAACAGAAATAATTTACCATCTGTAGTATTTTTGATGTTTTTCTCAGTACTGTATATTATAACTACATATGTACTAGGCTGAATTATAGGACAGTCTTGAACATAATGACACCCTATAAAAATTTGCACTATGTTGAGTCAAAACCCCCTTGTATAGAAATCGCATTTTTTACATCAGTGATTGGTCATGCTTTTACAATGTTTTTATAATGGTTTACCATTTTCAAACATACTGTTTGTAGTGGTTAATTATCCACCTTATGGATTATTCATTTCAGGGATTTTTTCAACATTAACCTGTGGACATGACTGGGCTCAGTCAGCCGACCTTTATTTACTTTGCACTTTCTATGCATTTTTGCACTTTGGAATTTACAAATGTTGTTTACATATTTTTAACACAATTGTTTTTATAAGAATTTAGTGTTTTTCGAATTGTTGGGTGATATGATTATTTATTGGCACTTTTGCACTTTAGTACACTCCCTCGCATTATTTGCACAGCTGCAGGGATCTGCAGCACAGAATAGGGTACCTGTGGCTAGACATGGTCAACATTGGGATTCATCCCGCAATTGGAAATCAGGACAGACATTTGATGGTTCAATATGCATAGTGGAGCAATTTGGCCATATATGTATTTAACAGCCATTTCGATAGGTACTTGAATATTTAAATATCTATGATGCACCATTGTAGGTTGCAGCAACTTTGCATGGCTATTGTCTTCATTATTGTTTATTTCAAACTTAAACAATTGTTTTTTTCACTGTATAAACTCCAATGTGTATATTACGGTGAAATCTTCCCATTTTTAAATTGTATTATGATTTAAACATAGCAATTTACAATGTATAACCATGGAATACGATGTTATCTGCATGGGAATCCATCTTTTCTAGTCTGTTTTCTATGTCTATGCCTTTTTCTCTGTTATCACGTGCAGAGTATCTTTTTTCCTATTTAAGGAAGTGTTTTGAAGTTTCACGTTGTCATGTGAACAAGGCTTTAGTGGAGCCGAAACGTTATGGCGACTAGCACGCGAACAAGCTAAATAAATATTTGCACAAAGAATACGGTCCGTGTCTGTACTGTCTGGGGCGGGTGCCACGAGGAGGCAGCCTTGACGGGGAAACAGAATTGGAGGATATATATATATATATATATATATATCCCTGCTCCTGCTTGACTGTTGATTTCGGAAGCACTCGAACACAACCAAGGCTCCAAACAAAGCCCTTTATTAAAGGTATGGAAACGATTCACTGCAGAATCCTTTAACAGTCATTGCATCACTGCCGACGCGTTTCAATTTCTCTTCTTCAAAGGCTTGTGGTTGAATGAAGTGCACAACCCTGTCACTGCCTTCCCCTTTGTCTCTTTGATGGCACGCCCCTTGATGGGCTGCTCTGAATGAGTTGTGATGAGGATTCTGGGAGTGGTAGTGCTGATGCATACATTACGTGCAAATGTTCTGTCGGACAGATAAAGATCCTGGATGGGCCTCAGCAGCTAACGTGTCCTAAATCCTATAGGATGGTGCCCCACCGTGTGGCTGGCAGATGACAACCCCTGTGGCCCCCAGATTCTTGGGGTGGTGCAGTCCTGACGGTACGGACGCCGCCTATATGTCCCTGTTCCTGCTTGACCGTTGATTTAGGAAGCACTCGAACACCACCAAGGCTCCAAGATAAAAATATAAACAATTACTATAAAATTAAAATTCTAACCAAATATTAATAAACCAATAACCAATGTTGGGAAATGTTTTGAAGTCTGGGAATAATAGATATAGTATTTCCACTCCAGTTTATGCAACAGTAGAGAAAGTGTAGGACTTTGGGGGAGTTAAATATATTATTCCCACTCCAAACAGTGCAACAGTAGGGAAAGTGTTGTACTTCGTAGGGGTAAGATTTACTATTCCCTCTCCAGTCTGTGCAACAGTAGGGAAAGTGTTGGACTTCGAAGGGGTAAGATTTACTATTCCCACTCTAGTCTGCAACAGTAGGGAAAGCGTTGGACGTCGGAGAGGTTAGTTACTATTCC
The DNA here is from genome assembly GCF_964204655.1 of Triturus cristatus. NCBI lineage: Eukaryota > Metazoa > Chordata > Amphibia > Caudata > Salamandridae > Triturus > Triturus cristatus. The sequence goes on along the minus strand of NC_140594.1, from coordinate 278,873,279 downwards.
CACTCCAGTCTATGTAAGAGTAGGTAAACTAATTTACTTCAAACACATTACATATTTGAATAACCCTATTAATTTAGAAAAATATAAAATTCTTAATATAAACATTATTACTTAATAGAACATATACAAATATATATATATATATATATATATATATATATATATATAAAAAGAATGTAATCAATTTACAAAACTCATAAACTATGTAATTAATTTTCAATTAAAATAAAATTGGTTATTTAATGATTAGTTAATTAGCTTGTCACCCTATACCCGTAGACCTACAATCCCACGCCAAAAATGTAGCTAAAATAAAGAAGTATAACACCGTATATCAGAATTGCTAATTAATTGCATAACTAATTGTAGGAAAGTAGGATCTACTTCTGTGGTTACCCACACTTTTTACCTGGTGCTAAGCTGTATTATGACTAGTCTGACTGGGATCCTGCAAATCAGGACCCCAGTCTATCTGCTTTCTTCCTAAATTGTTGTGTTGAGTACTTGGGTATACTCCAGATTGGATACTGGGGTACCCTTAACAGGCCCTAGTATATGGTATTAAGGTACACAGGGCATAGGTACCCCAGAGGTCTCTCATGGGCTGAAGCATGCATTATGTCACCCAATGGTGCATTGGAGACCATGCAAAATGGAACTACAGGCCTGCCATTGTAGCCTCTGTAAGTTGGTGCATGCACCACTTACTGTAGATATAGGTTTACTATATCTAAGGGTCAGTGCACTTAAAACCTATAAGTCACCCCTATAGCATGCCTTTGCAATCCTGAAGGCAGAGTGCTTGGTTCTAAGTGAGAGGGTGCCTCTGCATGAGCAGGACACCCCTGCAGCCTACGGAGTCCATTCTTCCGGGTTGTTGTCAATGAAGCAGCCATATACTATATAGAGGGGCACATAATTATGCAAAAATAGCTGCAACGAATCCTATCCTGTTTGGTATCAAACATGTTGGAATCATACCCCTATACCGTAAACGGTCTGGGAGGTATGATTCCAAGCAATGGGAGAGCCCTCCGTTAGGCTTTCAGTGTTCTCTGTACCAGTCTGTCAGACCCGGACAGCACAAAATGGTTGCTGCCGACCAGAGAAACAGCTCTGCCCTACTGCTGCTGAGCCAAGCTCGAGCAGGGGAAGGTGGAACAATAGGCATCCTGTCACAGGGAGGTGTGACCAACTCCCAGACAGGATTTAGTGTATTGGGACCGGGTGGGTGCGCTTGCCAGCGCCAGAAAGTGTGCATGAGGGGCAAACTTTGTGTCCCCATGCATAGTCCAGTTCTGGGAGCCGTTGGCTCCCGTTCTAGCGTGAAACTGGACAAAGGACATGGGAATAACCTCCCCCCTGTCCAGGCCCTCCCCTGGGAGGGTCCCCTGAATCTTCCCAACTCTTTCCCTAGGGTACTTAAGGGCTTACCTGGGTGTACATCCCTAGATTCGTCGTGGGATAAGATTCAGATCAGACACCACTGCACTTCTACCGCCTGGGCACTCTGGACTTTGTTTGGACCTGACTTCATCTCCCTTCCAGTCTGTTGCATCGTCGGTGCCTGTGCATCATTCAGGAATCTTCCAAAGGCCTGTGAAGCATCAAAGACACCTGAAGTAATCTCCCTTGGAGTGAAGGAATCACTCCCCTGCATTTGCAAGTACTGCAACCAAGTTGACTGGTCTGCAGATCCTGAGCTCCTCCCGACTCCGTGGACTCTGCAACCCAGGTAGTGGTTTTCCACAGCTCCCGTGGCCTGCTCTACCCTCTCATCAAGTTTGAGGCCAGTATCCCTCGTGGGGGTTGCAATAATCAAACACCTGTGTACCGCTTCCAACTTGCAGTTGCAAAAGCTTATTGTCTTCTTTGCAAGAAGATCTTCGGGCTCCAAGTAGCCCCAACCTCGAGCACCTCCAGTGACCAGAATCTTCAGCCACACCGCATTGTTTGCATTGTGGCCTACATCTTTTGGTGTGCTTCTTGAGATCCTCTAGCGAATCCAGTGCCTCCGGCCTGTGGGTCCACTTGAGGGTCACACTTGTTTCTTTTGGGCTTCCCTGATTGCTCTGGGCCTGCCCTGACTCCCCTGCCTTTGATGAGTCCGCGGACCTTGCTGGTCCCGACGTTGCTCCTTATTTGATTCTTGCGAGGCTTGCCTTTGCCAAGGCTTGTTGGTGCTCCCACCGGACACTGGCCCCTCAGCACTCGACATCCTTCGTGAGACAGCTCGTGCACGACTCCTAGTCTTCCTCAGCATCACCTGGTCCTCACAGCTGCAGAGTCAAGGTCATCGTCATCCTCCCTGGAGCACTCGACATCGGAGGGCATTCGTCTTCCAAGCCTCCTGGTCACTCCTGAGTGGCATAGACTCTGTCCCCTCTGCTTTCAGGTACTCCTTTCAAGAATCCACGCTGGGATTCCCACGGACACTTTCTCCTCTTCCAGCAGCAGCACTTTTCTGAAGTTCTCCATTGGGTTCGACGGCGGTTTCCGATACCATTCACGCGTATGCACCCGGTTTCCCTGGTGTAGGTAACGTGGGTACTAGAGTATCCACGGATGGGGTGGCTCTCCAACCTTCTGTTTTCCATGGGGTTTCTTCAGGGTTCACTGGGAAGGGTCCTTTTTCTTTAAAAATCCAATCTCGACTTGCACATAGAGTTGTACAGAGCACGCGGTCATGTTTTCACACTGCACACGCTCTCAGTGGGGTTCCTATCTACTCACCTTGGGTGGTTCCTTGGGGTCCCAGCACTTCTACATCCTCTCAACACTGTCTTGACTTGAATCATGGTTCTTATACCACTTTCTTAGTATATGGTTTGGTCCCCCCATGGGGCCACTGTGTATTTCGTGCTATTTATTGTGTGCATTGTGTTTATCTCCATGTTGGAGATATTGGAACGTACTAGAGAGTATTATATAATAAATACATATTTTTATAAATACTTGGTGTGGTTCTTTTTCACTTAATCTATACTATAAGAGTGCATTCTGGTAAAACAAGCCACTTTACACTCCTTCTGGACTAAGCCACAGCTCTCCACAGCTACCAGTTAGAGAGCTTTCTAAGGCTGTCTAAGACCTCTTAAATCAACATAAGGGTTGTCTGGACTGGTGCAAGGTGCCCACTTAAGTTAGTAGACATTGTATACCAGGCCAGCTTCTCACACTAATTAACAATAATTCATTGTTGATTAGTACTTAATTAACTTCCAGCAACCCTACAAACCCAGCAGCCCACAATATAACCAGAATATATCATTATTACCCAATTTACATAATTATTAATCAGTTGAATATTTAATTATACATTAATCATTTGTTTAAAATTACTTAAAGAACTTCCCACCCTGTACCCCTACAAACCTAGTAACTCGTAACTAAAATATAACTAAAATAAATCAGTATTACATGATGTACATAATTAATGATCAATGTAATAATAATTAATACATTAATTATGAATTGTTAATTAATTATTACTTAACTTCCCAACCTATGCCCCTAAAAAGCCAGCAGCCCACACCTAAAATATAAGTTAATTAAATCAGTATTGCATGATATACATAATTACTATCAATCACGTACTTAAAATATATTCATTAATAATTAAATATTACCTAATGATCTTTCCAACGTATCCCCCTACAAATGCAACAAGCCACTACGACACTTTAAATTTACTCTTAGCAATTAAATTAAAAATTCTAAATCACTCAAAATTACAAACTATACTTTAAAAACGTAAAAATATTTATACAGACCATAGTAACACATTACATTAATATATGAACTAAAACACATTAAAATAATTAAACAATATAGTTTACAACTATATTATTGAAAACGATATTAGCAACAACAATATTCTTAACAATGATATTACTTACCTAGAAAAATATGATATTCTTGACAACAATATTTTTGCATCACAATATTTTTGTATCATAATATATTTTTTTTCTATATTTCTGTCTCCCGATATTTGCAATTCAATATTTTGTCCAAATATCTAGAAAATTTAAACCACGTGGAGAATATTAGTAGCAGGTCTCTTGGTCTCAACAGATAAGCTATGAAATTCTGCTGTGTTTCTTCACTCAAAATGCAGAACCCATTTTGCATCCCTCAGTTGACATGCCTTTTTATGGTTGCAGGTTGTCCGACTGTACCTGTCTGGTGGAATGTGCGGCCATGACCGTGAGGGAAGTCCTATCTGGTATGATGTTGTGGGCCCTCTTGATGCTAAAGGTTTGCTCTTATCTGCATCCAAACAAGAACTCATCAAAACCAAGGCTCGGGATTGCGAAATCATGCACCAGGAGTGCAAACAGCAGTCTGAGAAGGTGAGTGTGGTCTTAGAAGTTGGGTACTGTTGTGGGAAGAATGAGCTCTGATATTGGAAAAGACTAGTGCAGAGCTAGAATCATTACCAAATTGGTGGTTGTAGCTCAGTGAGAGTACAGTTTGCTGCCTGAGAAAGTGAACACCAAGCTAGAGAGATTGAACACCGCTACCTGATAATGTGAGTACTGAGCTGGACATAAGGCAGAGTGATAACCAAGAAAGCAGGCTCTGAGATGTTGAATAAAGTTGGTGCTGCACACAGCTCTCTAGAATGCGGCTCTGGGTGAGTATTGATTGCTGTCTGAGAAAGAGAAGACTGAACTGGTGAGAACCCAGACAACTATGCAAGACGGTGTATGCTGATGTAGGGTTAAGAATAGTAAATCACTGTTTACCTATATATACATACTTTGACAGTATATTGGTAGTCCATATTCTGTACTCTGTATTTTACATGTAGTCTACTTTACTCTAATTTACTGTAATCAACCAAATGCTTCGAAAAGGAAGGTTCACATTTTTGCAACTCTTTCTTTTTTAACTTTATTACACCTCTGAACTGCTGGTTCAGGTATATGAGTAAGAAGATGGCAGACTTGATAGACTGCCTATCCAAAAAGAAACAACCAGAGGCCCAACCACTTTTGAAAGGAAGAGAGGTTAAAATGAACCTAGAACACTAGATTGCTGAACATTGACCTAACACTGTGCTACCATACCCAGTTCAGGATATGGCCTCATACCAGAGGTACAAGCACATCTGAGTTGGCCTCATATTTTTATAGTGTACTGGTGCCTCCAACCAGTCGATCGGGAGCTACTAGCAGATCGTTAACACCTTTGGAGAAGCTCACGGATTTAAGTTAATTTTTAAAAAACCACAGGGTAACATTTTTCTTCTAAAGCTAAGGGGAAGACTTTACATGATTATCTGCGAGCAGTGCTTGAGTCAGATTTATGACCACTCTGGGCACACCGGTAAAGAACGGAAGCGCTGAGGTATTTAACTCTTAAATAGGTCCTTGTCAACTCAATATTGAAGTGTGAGAACAAAATGATGTTTCTAAGTGCTTTTAAATGGTCGAAAATTAAAATAAAGCAAAAACCAAAGGAAATGATGGACGGAGTGTTGAACATTGCAAGCACTCACCCCCAGTCAACTGATCTGGGTTTAATCCATCACCGTTCTTTAGCCCACTCTGCCACCCCAGTTCAGACATGGCCATATGCAAATCAGTCTGACCCTGTGCCTCATGGGAACAGTCCAGCCCGAACTGCCAAGCCATGTCTTCCCTGGACCGGAAACAAGCTTTCTAGGACCGGTTTCTGGCATTTCAGCCGTCTTCAGCCAGGCTTGCTTGAATCCAGTGGCAAAGTGAGCAAGGGACTCACGTCTGAGCATACCCTGCCAATTTATGGCGAACAAAGCAAAAACCAAAGGAAATGATGGACGGAGTGTTGAAAATTGCAAGCACTCACCCCCAGTCAACTGATCTGGGTTTAATCCATCACCGTTCTTTAGCCCACTCTGCCACCCCAGTTCAGACATGGCCATATGCAAATCAGTCTGACCCTGTGCCTCATGGGAACAGTCCAGCCCGAACTGCCAAGCCATGTCTTCCCTGGACCGGAAACAAGCTTCCTAGGACCGGTTTCTGGCATTTCAGCCGTCTTCAGCCAGGCTTGCTTGAATCCAGTGGCAAAGTGAGCAAGGGACTCACGTCTGAGCATACCCTGCCAATTTATGGCGAACAAAGCAAAAACCAAAGGAAATGATGGACGGAGTGTTGAACATTGCAAGCACTCACCCCCAGTCAACTGATCTGGGTTTAATCCATCACCGTTCTTTAGCCCACTCTGCCACCCCAGTTCAGACATGGCCATATGCAAATCAGTCTGACCCTGTGCCTCATGGGAACAGTCCAGCCCGAACTGCCAAGCCATGTCTTCCCTGTACCGGAAACAAGCTTCCTAGGACCGGTTTCTGGCATTTCAGCCGTCTTCAGCCAGGCTTGCTTGAATCCAGTGGCAAAGTGAGCAAGGGACTCACGTCTGAGCATACCCTGCCAATTTATGGCGAACAAAGCAAAAACCAAAGGAAATGATGGATTAAAAGAAACATTTACATTAATGATTAAGTTAACTCTTCATTTTAATTTTCTCCTATTTCAAACTGTTGCATTTCCAAACAGCAGGCAACTTGCTCCCAGTAGACACTGTGCCATATTTATAACTGAAATATACAGTCCTCTTTTTTTAACTGGGAGAAATGTAAAGTGAAGAAAAATATTTCTATGAAACATTAAGGCCCCCATTAGGATCCACCCGCCACCCTAGCGGTGCTGGGACCAGCCGCCATGGGTGCGGCGGTCCCGCACCGCAGATTAGGATGCGACCACCACCCTGGCGGTCGCATCCCGCACATTTATCATTGTGGCGGGCGGTGCTGTAAGCAGCACCCGCCACAAAGACAAATGTGCATGTTGTGCATGGCAATGCACAACGTGACAGGCACCGCGTGGTGCCTGCCACCTTGTGTTTGGCAATTTAGGGGGTACCATAGGTACCCCCCAAGTGCAGCCCCCCACCCCAACCCCTCCGGGGGCCCACAACGGGCCCTCAAAGCAAATCCTGCGTGGAAAGGCGTCCACCGCCAGACATCCTGATATGGATGGCGGTGTCTTCCAGACATCGCCACTATATGAGGCCCGAGTTCGCGCCTGCGGAAATGTGGTCTTTCCATCCGCCGATGTGACCCTTGCCATGGTAATGTGGAGGGGGGTGAATGGAAGGCGGGCTGGGTAAGATGTCTGGCGGATCGCCACCGCCGGTTGGGCGGTGGCGATCCCCCCCAAAATCATAATGGACCCCTTAGTCTTAATGTTTTTCTCGACTTTCAATTAAGCCAATTACATCTTAATGTTTTATGAAGCATGTTTCTTCACTTTAAATTCCTGCCATTTAAATAAATAGCTGTATTTTTCTGTTATAAATATGGCGCCTTACCTGCAGGCCACTGGGAGAAAGATGCCTGGTGTTTGTAAATGCGACACATGAAAATGGGTTTTATGAAATCCATTTAAAGTTAACTCTTCAGTTTAATTTTCTCCCATTTCCCGTTGCCTTTACACACAGCAGGCATCTTGCTCCCAGTTTCTGGTAGACATAGTGCCATATTTATAACTGAAAAATACAACCTTTATTTTAACTGGGAGAAATTATAAGTGAAGAAAAATATTCCACATCATGAACATTTTTGAAGTACGTTTTATGCACTTTAAATTTCTCCCATTAAAAAAAAAAATGATTATATGTTTGTATTATACATGTAACGGTGCCACATATGACAAAGTATTCCAGTGCCACAAGTACATACGATGGAGGCTCTCTCTCACCTATACACATTTATCTCATTTATATGCACACCTGTTCATACATTCCCAAAGACCACACAGTCACTGATACACATGGCTGTCCTGTCATAGTGCCCCTAGTCAAAGTATTTTGCTCAAACCATGGTATCCCATTCTATGGATATTAGGCTTAAAGTCAATGTAGCTGGGTGTGAGGGTGTCTGGGCACAATGTGAAAGTTGCTTAGCCTTCAGTAGCTCAAAATGACTTACACTGATCAAACGTAGCTCTCACTGCAGAAAAAGTTGCTGGGTGCACCTTTTGAGAAAGATGCCGCTTTTTGGCCAGAAAAATCTTCAAAATGTGTTTGCTTAATCCCTGGCTGTGTATGTGCTGTGTTATGCATTCCTTTCTGTTTTACAATCAGTGTGTCCAGCCATGGAGATCAAGATATCAAAGTAATTACCTCCATGATGACTCCGGTATTCTTAGTCCTTGACCTCCCCTCTTCACAAAACCAGCCAGTCTTCCGCTCCACCAGCATTTGGCATACTGAAACCATGGATGTCTGGGGGAAAAAAATGTATGATCTGGGTGAGGTGTCTGGTGACATTTATATAGATAGGGAGCTCACATGTTAGAAGGAGGACTTTCAAATTCTTTCAAAATTATAGCGTTATTTTAGAGAATCTTTTCCTCCTCTCCTGTGCAAGCAATTTCCAACTGTTTTGCTAGAGGGAGCTCAAGGATTAAATGTACTGGAATCACCATGAAGGTAGTTTTGCTACCTCTTATTTACCATGCTGTTACTAAATAGAGTGTGGCCCTGTTGGCGTGCAGCTATGGGGTTGATAGTCCCTTAGCTATAGTCTGACCCTAGGGGCAATTCAATTTCCAGAATACTTGAATTGAAATGCGTAGTCAATCAAATCAAAGAATGAGCCTCTCCTGAAAGTACCCTCAATTACACAACTCTGTTAAACATTTTTCAATATTTGTAGCCCATCTCTAGACAGTCTCCATCCTACCATTACTCGTCTAGTGAGACAGACTCCAAAACTAGACAATATTACAAATAATACCTTACCATTGATGAAGTAACAGAGCCCTGCTGGTATTATCTCTCCCAATATATTCTGAGTTTTCTTGAGCTCTGGGGTTGGTTATATGCTAAGGCAAGACTTGGAATCTGACTTTGTTGTCCTCTGCGGAAGGGTTTCATACTGATCCTACAAGCAGAATAGTCGCTGAGGATGGAGTGGGGCAACAAGTCACTTTGTCCATTGGTGTTAACAGTCCATGTATCAACTTTGAAGGCATCTGCTTTGAGAACCTGATTATCTCTCTCTTGTTTGTATAGTGTGAATACTTTAACTTATTGCTGCATTGGCTTAATAGGCCCTCAGTGCATGATTTGTACTTGTCACCATTTAAATCACTCATCCAGTTGTCAAAATCCATCCTTGTTGTTCATTCACTGAGAAGTGTTATCTTTTTGAAGATCTTTGTTCTTTCTTGCTGTGGCATGTCTTGTTGGGTGGCATGGGAGGGCCTGGTTTCCGGGGTCTCAAGTAGCTCCACTCTTCTTGTGGTCTTCCTAAGGAAGTGTTTTTCGATCTCCACAGTCTCAAGAGAATAGTTGGTATGGTGCTCGATGGAACCATGTATTTTGGCAGTATCTTGAGTCGGAGTGTGACAATGTTTTCTGCCTCATGTAAATGCCTTTTCAAAGAATGCTCTTAAATAACCTCTCCAATGTGACATATGATTACTCTCTTGCAGTTCAGTAAACGGATTGAAGACGTTGTGATGATTTATGACCTAGAGGGGTTGGGGCTGAAGCATCTCTGGAAACCAGCCATCGAGGCCTATGGAGAGGTGAGGAGAAGCCTGGAAGTTGGAAAAATACAGAGAAACACTTTAAAAGATGCTAGATTCAGAGTGCCACTTACGCGTGAGACCCTGACACCAGTAGAATGAGGTTGTGTTAAAATCTGTTGTAAAGCACTGAAACACTCAGGGTTTCTGTCTTTAACTCTAGAATGATGGTAACACACATAAAATGTGCCAGTCTATAACTGGCATTTTTTGAGACATGTAAACCACGTGTGACCTGCATATGACTATACACCTGAAGGATGTAAATTCCGGAGTAACTCTTTTAGACATACAGATTGCTGCTCATAGCGATATGCAGTGTTTGCCCCCTCGTTTTCTGGAATGATGTATACAATGATCCAGTTCTCTAATGGAACACAAGGATACTCTTACAATGTCCAAATGTAAGGTGACCCAGTTCTGGGACACCCCCGCGCCGCACGGCCACCAGCTGCTGCGTGTGCCTTCCCGCCCTGTGCCTCGCCTGCCCCGTCTCAGCCGCGAGACTACGCCCCCTGCCACCGAGCGGCGTGGTCTGCACTCGATTCCTGCCCTGTGACCCTTTATTTGTTTTTGCCTTGATTTTGGTGTCCCTGTATTTGTTTTGCCTCGTTATCGGTCCGTTTTTATTGTAATTGTATTGCTGTTGTTGCACTAATTGTTTTTCTCTCCTCCGTTGTTTCCCTGGTTTGCCCCCCTCAGCCACCCCGTCTCATCCCTCCCCGCTCCCCGCTTCCCGCCACCACCGGTAACCCCGCCCCTTTTCTTTCTGTACCCTCCCCGCTCCCGCCTCCCAGCTGCTCCGCCCACCCGCGCACTTGGCCATATATGGCGACCGTGCGACGCAGGTGAGTGTGACCCAGTTCTGGGACACCCCCGCGCCGCACGGCCACCAGCTGCTGCGTGTGCCTTCCCGCCCTGTGCCTCGCCTGCCCCGTCTCAGCCGCGAGACCAAGCCCCCTGCCACCGAGCGGCGTGGTCTGCACTTGATTCCTGCCCTGTGACCCTTTATTTGTTTTTGCCTTGATTTTGGTGTCCCTGTATTTGTTTTGCCTCGTTATCGGTCCGTTTTTATTGTAATTGTATTGCTGTTGTTGCACTAATTGTTTTTCTCTCCTCCGTTCTTTCCCTGGTTTGCCCCCCTCGGCCACCCCCGTCTCATCCCTCCCCGCTCCCCGCTTCCCGCCACCACCGGTAACCCCGCCCCTTTTCTTTCTGTACCCTCCCCGCTCCCGCCTCCCAGCTGCTCCGCCCACCCGCGCACTTGGCCATATATGGCGACCGTGCGACGCAGGTGAGTGTGACCCAGTTCTGGGACACCCCCGTGCCGCACGGCCACCAGCTGCTGCGTGTGCCTTCCCGCCCTGTGCCTCGCCTGCCCCGTCTCAGCCGCGAGACCACGCCCCCTGCCACCGAGCGGCGTGGTCTGCACTCGATTCCTGCCCTGTGACCCTTTATTTGTTTTTGCCTTGATTTTGGTGTCCCTGTATTTGTTTTGCCTCGTTATCGGTCCGTTTTTATTGTAATTGTATTGCTGTTGTTGCACTAATTGTTTTTCTCTCCTCCGTTGTTTCCCTGGTTTGCCCCCCTCGGCCACCCCCGTCTCATCCCTCCCCGCTCCCCGCTTCCCGCCACCACCGGTAACCCCGCCCCTTTTCTTTCTGTACCCTCCCCGCTCCCGCCTCCCAGCTGCTCCGCCCACCCGCGCACTTGGCCATATATGGCGACCGTGCGACGCAGGTGAGTGTGACCCAGTTCTGGGACACCCCCGTGCCGCACGGCCACCAGCTGCTGCGTGTGCCTTCCCGCCCTGTGCCTCGCCTGCCCCGTCTCAGCCGCGAGACCACGCCCCCTGCCACCGAGCGGCGTGGTCTGCACTCGATTCCTGCCCTGTGACCCTTTATTTGTTTTTGCCTTGATTTTGGTGTCCCTGTATTTGTTTTGCCTCGTTATCGGTCCGTTTTTATTGTAATTGTATTGCTGTTGTTGCACTAATTGTTTTTCTCTCCTCCGTTGTTTCCCTGGTTTGCCCCCCTCGGCCACCCCCGTCTCATCCCTCCCCGCTCCCCGCTTCCCGCCACCACCGGTAACCCCGCCCCTTTTCTTTCTGTACCCTCCCCGCTCCCGCCTCCCAGCTGCTCCGCCCACCCGCGCAAATCGCCATATATGGCGACCGTGCGAACGCGCAGCGGTCACGCGCAGCGGGTGCGCCGATTGTGCGCCGAAGGCGCGCCAAAGGCAAGCCCGTCTACGCCCGTCCGCGCCTGGACCGCGCCCAGTGCCAGGACCCCTGGACCCCACCGACGGAATACGACCCGACAGTCCTACGACGCCACAACACTCATCGCACTCAACACCGGCAGGACCCAGGGATGCTACCGAGCTACTCCGAAGCACACCCACGGACCCTTCAGCTGCCTCTCCTGCCAGTTCACCTGCATCCGGACCTGCCCGGCACCAGCACCTGCCAAGCCGAACACCAGCAGCAACCACCTCAAGTGCATCCTGCTCAACACCCGCTCCGTTCACAGACACGCCATCGAACTCTGGAACCTCCTAGACGCCACAGCCCCTGACGTTGCCTTCATCACGGAGACCTGGATGAACGCCTCCTCAGCGCCCGACATCGCCATCGCCATCCCAGAGGGCTACAAGATCACCCGGAGGGACCGCAACGCCAACCAGGTGGGAGGAGGCATCGCCATCATCCACAGGAACACCATCCGCATCACGACCAGCACCGACAACACCCCATCCTCCGCCGAACACCTGCATTTCCAGATCCACACCGACCCGAAGACCACCCTCAGAGGCACCCTGATCTACCGACCTCCGGGACCACGCACTCAATTCAGCGAGGACATCGCCGACTTCGTCAGCCCGCATGCCCTCCCCTCCGCTGACTACATCCTCCTGGGGGACTTCAACTTCCACCTGGAGAACAATAACGACCGCAACACCACCACCCTGCTCGACAACCTCGCCAACCTTGGACTCAAGCAACTGGTGAGCACCCCCACCCACCTCGCCGGACACATACTCGACGCCATCTTCTCATCCAGCAAAGACGTCGATTTCAGCCACGCCACAGAACTCCACTGGACGGACCACAGATGCATCCACTTCACCTTCAGGAGAACGACGATCCACCACCACCAGCAACAGGTTGCACGAAGAAGCTGGAACAAGATCACAGCCGACCAGCTCGCCGCTTCCCTGAGCCAGCACCCTCCGGCCAGCTCAGCGAACCCCAGCCAGGCCGCCGACAACCTCACGAAGTGGATCAGCAACTGCGCGGACGAACTCGCCCCTCTGAGGACCCCGCCCAGCAGACCCGGCAGTAAGAAATCCCCATGGTTCACCGACGAACTCAAGAGCTCCAAGAAGAACTGCCGAGCCCTCGAGAAAGTCTGGAGAAAGGAACCCACACCGGACAACAGGTCCACCCTCAAGCTCGCCACCCGGAAGCACCACCAACTGATCCGCACCGCCAAGAAAACGGCTTTCAAGAACCGACTGGATAACAACGCACACAACTGCAAGGAACTCTTCAACATCGTGAAAGAGCTCTCCAACCCCAACGCCGGAAACAACGACATCACCCCTTCGCAAGACCTCTGCAACTCCCTCGCCTCCTACTTCCACAACAAGATCGCGGACATACACAACAGCTTCAGCACCCATCCGACCCACGCCACGTCCACAGCAACGCCACCCACCACCACCCTCCGAGCCTGGACCCCGATCAGCACCGAAGACACCATCCGCATGATGAACTCCGTCCACTCCGGATCTCCGACCGACCCCTGCCCTCACCACGTCTTCAACAAAGCCGACGCTGTCATCGCACCCCACCTGCGGGACATTATCAACACCTCATTCGACACCGCCACCTTCCCCGAGAGCTGGAAGCACGCCGAACTCAGCGCTCTAATCAAGAAACCTACGGCAGACCCCACCGAACTCAAGAATTACCGCCCCATCTCTCTACTCCCGTTTCCAGCCAAAGTCATCGAGAAGACCGTCAACAAACAGCTGGCCGCCTTCCTCGAGACGAACGGATCCGTCGACCCCTCGCAGTCCGGATTCCGTGCCAACCACAGCACCGAGACCGCCCTCATCGCCGCCACCGACGACATCTGAGCCCTGATGGACAACGGAGAAACAGCGGCCCTCATCCTCCTAGACCTCTCCGCGGCTTTCGACACGGTCTGCCACCGCACCCTAGTGCAGCGCCTCTGCAGCGTCGGAATCCAGGAGAAGGCACTGGAGTGGATCATCTCCTTCCTCGACGGAAGAACACAGAGTCCGCCTACCACCGTACAAGTCAGAGGCCACCGAAGTCATCTGCGGCGTCCCTCAAGGATCCTCGCTGAGCCCTACACTCTTCAACGTCTACATGAGCCCCCTCGCGGCCATCGCACGCCAACACAACCTCAACATAATCTCCTACGCCGACGACACCCAGCTGATCCTCTCCCTGACCAACGACCCCGCCGCCGCCAGAGCCAACCTGCACGAAGGGATGAAAGAGGTAGCCGAGTGGATGACGACGAGCCGCCTGAAACTGAACTCAGACAAGACGGAGGTCCTCATCCTGGGCTCCTCGCCCTCCGCCTGGGACGACTCCTGGTGGCCCCCCGCCCTGGGCACCGCACCCAAACCGACGAACCACGCACGCAACCTGGGCTTCATCCTGGACTCCTCCCTCTCCATGACCAGGCAAGTCAACGCCGTGTCCTCGTCGTGCTTCAACATCCTGCGCATGCTTCGGAAGATCTTCTGGTGGATCCCCACGGAGACCAGGAAGACCGTCACCCAGGCCCTCGTCACCAGCCGACTGGACTACGGCAACGCCCTCTACGCCGGAACCACCGACAAGCTCCAGAAGAGACTCCAGCGGATCCAGAACGCCTCAGCCAGACTCATCCTCGACATCCCACGGAACAGCCACATCTCCGGACACCTGAGAGACCTGCACTGGCTCCCCGTCAACAAAAGAATCACCTTCCGGCTCCTCACCCACGCACACAAAGCCCTTCACGATCAAGGCCCGAGCTACCTTAACAACCGAATCAACTTCTACGCTCCCAAACGCCACCTCCGATCTGCCAGCCACGCCCTCGCCGCCGTCCCACGCATCCGTAGAGCCACAACAGGAGGAAGGTCCTTCTCCTACCTGGCCGCCAAGACCTGGAACTCCCTCCCGGCCGACCTGCGCCTGACCCAAGACCACCTCTCCTTCAGGAAGAAGCTCAAGACCTGGCTGTTCGAGCAGTTACGGCACCCCCCCCCCCCTCTAAGCGCCTTGAGACCCTACGGGTAGGTAGTGCGCTCTATAAATGTCTTTGATTGATTGATTGATTGAAGATCTTCATGGTATGCAGAATGTATCAGCAACACAAAAGTGACGCTCCTCAGCATGCACATTGTGGTGCTCTAAAAGACCTGTTGAGTGAATGTAGTAGCATACGGGCAACAGTCTGAGACAGGAAGGGTTGTGCCCATCTCTGGAGTGATGCTGGTGAAACAAGTCAAATGTGCAATACTCTTCGGGAAATAGATAAGCATAATGTGTTTACCTTAATCTGGGATGACAGTCAAATAGTGACATCCAACATGCCAGTTTAACTCTTGGAGGATAATCTCTTTGACATTTGAAGACTGTACCTGTCTGTTACTTTCAAGTGACACTCCAAGTGACCAGTAATGTTCATCTAACTCCTCTTCAATGTCTTCAGAGTCATGCAGAATGTATTTGTGACTTTGTGGTGACCGAGTCCGAGGCATAAGCTGATTGTATCTGACTGTCAGTGGTCTTGGAGAAACATGCAGTGTATCTAAACTCATGGACCTATGCTTGTATAGATAGAAAAATTATATGCTCTGTAATATGGTAGGTTTCCTCTTGTAGAAACATGCTATAATGACAGATTCCCTCTGTAACTAGAGCTCTGCACTTCTTCAGACACAGTTCCAGCAACCACCTCTCACCTCGGTCAGTGGAATGCCTGTATGAGTGCAAGGTGAGCCATGTGCCTGTATGAGTGCAGACACAGGATGCCTGTGCCCAAACAGGGTTTCTTGCAGCTCTTGTGTGCATGTTCTCAGGGGACAGAGTCTTGCTATTGCCGTTGTAGAGTGACATAAAGAGTAAGGCTATATACAAGGTGTTAAATATCTGATAAAGACTTCTAGCTACAGATTGCTTACCTTAGAATTATCCCCAGGAGTCAGACTGGATCCAGAAATTTTTCATGAGCTGTACTCCTGCACGCCAGTAGATAACTTTGTTTGGCTTCCCGTTACCGGCGGCGTCCGTGCCAGAAGTGATATGCATGGTGCCTACATCTATATAGTCGCCACCCCAGTGTGCTAACGTCAGTTCTTTTCTTTCTGCACCAGTCAGCCCAGATCCAGAGAAAGAGTTACTCTCAGTCATTTTTTGACTTTTTGTCAAAGTTTTTTGAGACATATCTCCTGGATGTCCACGAGGAAGGCTGTATTCAAGCCTTGTGGCGCCTATCACTGACAAATGTCTGTGATGAGCCCACACCTCGTCTGTCTCTGGTCCCTTGAGTGCGAACACTACGCCAAGACCTGCATAGATTGGAGCACCATGCACCCCAAGGCCTTCAGGGAGCGATACCTCAAGCTCCTTGCTGCTCGTTGTACGATGCCACGATAGTCTCGATCCCGGTTGAGAGGATGGTCCCAGGTGCCAGGCTGGGTAAGAGTTTACTCGCCCTGGAAGCACAAGGCAGTGTTGTGTCATCGAGGAGGGGCGGGGGGGGGGGGGGGCATGACATTTTGCAATGCCAGTGTATTTGTTTATTTATCGTCATTAATTCCTGTAGCCCGGTGCCGGAAACA
This sequence comes from Triturus cristatus, assembly GCF_964204655.1. Lineage (NCBI taxonomy): Eukaryota > Metazoa > Chordata > Amphibia > Caudata > Salamandridae > Triturus > Triturus cristatus. The sequence continues at coordinate 278,856,819 of NC_140594.1, read as the reverse complement.
GGAGAAATATGAGGTATAAATGTGCGAACGCCTCCCCTACCCATGCAGGAATGCTTTTGTTTCAAAGAGGATGGGCTGTAGGGGGCTGGAGAAGGGGCCACGGTGTATTTGGCAGTTTAACAACATTATGGAAGAAGTAAAGGGGTGAAGATAATTTTGTTCATAACTCAACATGGTGCTCCTTGCTCCTGCCACCATCGTTGCCTCGAGCAGCAGGATTGCAGACGTATCAGTGCTGCCCAATGCCCACCCTTTTGGAGCTGCAGTGTGCCTTTGATTTAGCTAGACTGCAGCCCCAGCCTGCAAATCTCCATTGACCTGCTGACTGCCTCTTAGGAGAGGGAGACATCAGCATTAAATTGGGAAGATTACCAACTAACACATCACAGCATCAATGCTGTAAACGGCGTGTTGCCATTTTTAAGTTTGAGATGGAGCTACCATCTGAAGTGAGTCTAACAATGCTCCTGGCCTCCCTGCAGTTATGCCAAGACATTGAAAGAGAAGCTTGCATGACATTAAGGCATATGCGGTTTTACTCATGCATTTTACTTAAATTTCAATGAGGAGGGAAGTCACACAAGTCACCCTTTTGCAGTTAATAAAAATGCCCCCTCTCGTGTTTGACTGTTCATATTTCAACTGCATAATTACTCTGTTTAGAGGCTTAAAAGGCAGCAACAGCCCCTACAAGTGTCCAGACCTGCTACCCATCTTTATTGCCCAATGAAGAGATGCCGGGTAGATTAATAACAGCTGCTGGGAAGAGGAACACAGATGGGTCCTTGATAGCCTCGCAGCGCATTAATCGATTTAAACCTTTAAAGTTCTTGTCTTCAGAAAGAGCATATTCCTCTAAGGGTTTTCAATGGACTGAATGTGTGATAAAGTATATCTACGATTCTACTGTTTTCTGTGTGTGCTTTAAGTCTTTCCATTTTCTTTATGTATGAATGCAGGGTGAGCTATGAGAATCCACTTGGTGAGTGGTGTGCCTGTATGACTGCAGGGTGAGCCGCGTGCTTGTATGGGCATAGGGTGAGTGGTGTGCCTGTATGGGTGTAGGGTGAGCAGTGTGTCCGTATGAGTGCAGAGTGAGTTAGAGTCCACTTGGTGACTGGTGTGCCTGTATGAGTGCGGGATGAGTAGTGTGCCTGTATGAGTGCAGGGTGAGTGGTGTGCCTCTGAGTGGAGGGTAAGTGGTGTGCCTGTGTGAGTGCAGGATGAGGGTTGTGCCTGTGTGCATGCAGGGTGAGTTATTAGAGTCCACCTAGTGACTGGTGTGCCTGTATGGACGCAGGATGAACGGTGTACGTGTATGAATGCAGGGAGAATGATATGCCTGTATGAGTGCAGGGTGAGCATTATGCCCATATGAGTGTAGGGTTAGTAATGAAAGTCCAGGGTGAAGGGTTTGACTGTGAGGGTGCTGGGTGACTAGTCTGCATGTGTGAGTGTAGGGTGAGCAGAGCAATATGTGTCTGTAACTGCAGAGTTAGCGAATGATGTGTCTGTGAGCATAGGGTGAGTAATGTGTCTGCATGAGTGCAGGGAGTGTGGCAAGTCTGTATGAGTCTATTTGCATTAAAAAATAAATGGTAGCAAGCTTTCTTGCAAGATAATCTGAAAACATATAATTTACACCTATTGCTTCTAAAATCTTCTTGCGAGGAAATAATGTCCCCTGCACCGCCAACCCGTGTTTGATTCAAGCTCGCTCAGATTATTCAAATCACAACTTTCTGTCCCACCACTTTTAAAATGCACTAGTTTCCATGCACCTCATATTTGGGAGGCCCTTCCCCTCTGGGGCACCTTCTGGCCCTGTGGGTTCAGGAGGGCCACTACTGTTTTTTTGCCAGCAGGTTTGCCCTCTGCGTGCCAAAGTCACACCTGAACCCTTCTCATATGCTCCCTTTCATCAGAGTTGTTCTAGAGACAGTGAAGTTTAGGGCTTATCCTCCCCAACGGTGGGTCCAGGGTTTTAAGGCCATGATACTGATGTTTCAGCCTCTATCCGGGGTTTCTGTGAGGCTACTGGGTCTCATGGCCTCCTGTATTTTGCTTGTGACACATGCCCACTGGCATATGCGGACTTTGCAGTGGGACCTGAAGTTCCAGTGGGCACACGATCAGGGGAATCTCTCCAACATGGTCCAGATCTTGGAGGGCACTGCAAAAAACCTGTAGTTCATGGTTGATGAACTGCAATTGAGTCAGCATCAGATCCCTCTTCCGTCCCCAACCAGATCTGACAGTAGTGACAGATGCGTCACTCCTGTGCTGGGGCAGCCATCTGGGAGAGGTGGAGATCAGAAGACTTGGTCTCTAGCAAAATCTGGACTCCATATCAACCTGTTCCACAGACGGATCCAGACCAGCACCACAGGTGCACTCTGGCAGTGCCGCCCCATTCTTATCCCTGAATCTGACACAGAGCTGGATGGTTGTTGTCTGACGCAGACACCGACACTGACTGGAGCCTTGTCACCCAGGTTGGAGCCTGAGCTTTATTCCTATGGGCCACAACTCGGTATGATTGAGGGGGGCCACTGTAACATTATGAATTCCAGCCCCTAGACGAGTGCTTAATTTGTAAAATATGAAGTGCAGGTGCTCAAATGTTTGTCGGAGGCCACACCTACTTTTCTCCGGCCCCACCCACTTCCTCCACTGGCTCCACCCACTATTAACTGGCACTGCTAAAAGTTGGATGAACTACCCGATCTGAATTTCAGTAAGGAAGCCTTCCTCAAAGTAAGCTTTTGATAGGAGGTTCCCCTGTCCTGTGAAAATGTTTTAAAAGATTAAATCAAACGTACATTTAAAGCACAATTTTGGATTACATTAGCTAAAATCACTAATGCATTGAAAAGGGACAATTCCAGTGCTCTATGTGCTGATTTAGGGAAAGGACAATACTAAAGTATGGCATTTTTAACAGTCTATGAGTTCAAAGATACAACTTTTACGTAGCTTATGTGACAAAATAAACCAAAATATTCTGAAAACACTCTAAACAGATAAACAAAGGCACCCAGGCCAGAAAGCATGGAAACATCACACAAAGGCACCCATGCCAGAAAGTATGAAAATGCCAAACAAAGGCACCCAAGTCAGTGGTGGTGGAACCATTTTCAGAGTGTTGGTGCTGCCCTCAAAGTTACATCACTGAAGAAACCAAGATTGTGAAAAATCCAAACATCACACTAAAGACAAACGTGGCTGTGGTAGAATTTCTGCTTATCGGCTGATGCTTTGGACAGTTGAGTAGCTACCAAACATCACTAGTTGTTAATGATATGATTGTAGGTATAGCTCTACGAAGCAGCGGTAATGATTCAAGATAGCTCGACGTAGGACTCTGAAGCAAAGCTAGTCCTGTGATTAAGACAGGTTGTATAGAGGGGATCCGTCTCCTGCCGTCGCATCCAGTATGTTTGGTACCTCCAGGGCTTGGCACTTTAACTTAAGGCAATCTCAGGAATGGGTGGATGAGGTGAGCTAGCCTCCCTCGAAATAGGGAAAACTCAGACTTTCCCAGATCCGAAAAGCAGTCCTGTGCCTTGGGTCAAGACTTCAAGGGCACTTTGCAGGCAGCATGTAGGCCTGTGTTTAATGGTAAGAGTGAAACTGCAAGCTAGCCCGAGCCTATCCCAGAGATGCTTGTTCTGGTAGGGATTCTTTGTTGAGCTTCCAGCAACAGTTGTGTGTTGTAGCTACTACCAGGTGTGTATTGAGGGATAACTTTACATCTATGTTCTGGCTTGAACACCTGTGCAGACATATTTAACATATCAAATTTACACATTTGAAAAAGAAACTTCAAGGTAATGACTTTCAGGAGTAAAAATCGGAGGCCTAAATTATTATAGATATTTTGGACTCCGGTTTAGTTGCAGGCCACGCAAGAGAAATATTTTTTCTCTGGAGCAAAATAGAATACATTTTCACCAAAACCGTGTCCTAAATATTACAAACATCGCTCAAAGGTGTTGAACAATCACAGACGTGGAACGCCCTGTTTGGGAGCATAAGGTAGCGGATGCTTTAATAAAGGGTGATGATTCAGCTCAAAACGTATGATTCAGACAATCTTGATGCACAAATGGGTGCAATGTCTGATATTTATATATTTCTAATCTCTCGTCTTCATTGCTTGATTTTGCTTGCCAGAAAGTGTCATTCATAGTCAGTACTACTAGTTCATAGTCGTTGAAATACATTACACTGAATTAACTGAAATTATGAAAATGGCACTCATAGGAATCTGAAACCTTGGCAGCTATCAGTGATATCTGTGTCACTGGGCGAAGGGTGCACTGCAACGAGTGCAGAAGGACTTCTCTACCTGGCAAATGAAACTCTCCACTGCGAGCCCTGCTGCCAAGAGAAGAGCACTTCCTTCCAGGCCTGGCTGTTCCCTATTCACTCATCCAGCCTCTGCTGGGAGGTAACCAAGCTGCCTCCTGGACCAGAGATTGTATCCTGCTGCCAATGTCTATACTTGCAGCTAAACCCCCATCCCCCCCCCCCCCAATCACCCGAGTTAATGTTGCTGCTAAAGGCCCAACTCACAAGCGTATAAGGGAAAGGGCGGCACTTTAATAAGAGGTATTGACATAATAAACTGGTGCTAATAGTCCTCCAAGGCAGTGCAAGCAGGAACCTCAATCCGTTGGTCTATAGGCCCCAGGCATGCATAGGTAAATGCAGAGAACAAATTATTTGGGTGAGGCAGGGCAGTGGTTCATGTCAAACTACACTCACCTGCTACAGCGCCCAGGACCCTGATATTCTACTGGCCTTATCACTTTGGACCTGCAGGCGACAAGCAACCCCTTTAAAGGAAGGCTGCTGCTTACCAGTGGGTTCGAGAGTGAGAACGTCATCCAGACCTCCAAAGTCATGCTAGAAGCCTCATATTAGGATGGCTGCAGCCTGCTGCAAACACTGGTGTTGATATCCCCCATATAGGCCAGTGCTGGGACCCTATGTGAACCCTCCAAAAGCCTGTACAAAGCAAAGCTTGTAGTGACGTGTTCACGTAGGCCAGAGAGGGTGTTGGGTAGTCTTTATGTCCCGACTCCTGGCCTCCCCCAAGCTATCCACCCTCTTATGCAGTTCAGAAACTCGGCTCTACGCCATTTTGTTTCCATGCTGACGTTTCTTGGTGTATTTTATTTAGGCCAGGCTGGAAGTTTAATGTGGGAGCACACCCTTGAGAGTCAGTGCCGCACTGGTGGAAAGACTGTATGTTTCCCTTAGTGCATCTACAGCTACAGGATATCGTACTGCTGCTTTAATCCCATATACCCACTACAAGCTCTGGGTTGCAGTCTCTGTCGCAGCCCAGTGTAAAATCTCTTCCTGGGGTTTAGTCCTTAATGTCTGCTCCAGGGGGTCCTGGAGCAGCACCCAGCAGGTATGTTTCGGGTTTCAACAGAAAAGAAACCTATGTTGTCCGAGTGCGCCCACCTTTGACAGAGTAGACCAGTAGTAGCATGGCTGCGTCGGACACTGCCACACGTGGTGCAGACTCCTTGTACGTTGGCGATGCGAAACCTCCACACAGGGTCTGCACGAAGACACTACTGCCCCGGTCCACACTGGGATCACAAGTAGTTCAACTTTCTTGTAAATTGGTTTTCAAGAAAGCCTGATAAATGCGTAACAGGTCTGAAAGGTTGACTGTCTCTTTGTTGGTTTGGGGGGGGAGGGATTATTTCTTTGTTTATTTCTGCAATAAAGTAGTTTCACATTCTTTTGCACGAAGCCAAATTACCAAGCACCCCTGTCCCTTAGTAAAGTACAGTTTCAAAACTGAACACTTTAACGAAAGAACACTTTTTAACACCAGTATGGATAGCTACCAGTACTTGGTTATGGTCTTACGGTTACGTGGTGGGCCTGGACACTGCCCTAACTACCTGATACATAAAGCCTTGAAGCAGCAAACTATTTAGGGCGGGAGTCTGGAGGAAACCTCTGGCGCCAGGCAGGACCTTTAACTTAACCCCGGCCGGGCCCTTCATCGTGATATATGAGACTGTACTGCCGGCGGCCGCTACTATGCCAGGCAGAGGCAGTGGCGCAGCCGCGCAGCATCATCAAATCACCATCACATCACCATGCTAAACCAAAAAAAAAAAGCATTCTTTGTTTGGCAATGGGCGTGGCTACCGGTACTTACTTACGGTTACATGGCGGGCCGGGGCACTGCCTTAATTCACTGATATAGGCCTGGTGCTGCTGCTGCCTCCCCTCAACATTGGTGGGCTCACTTGAATGCTGCTGATGACTCGTAGGGTGCGGGTGTGCTGGGGCGTGGCAATCTGTAATCTGCTCACGCTGCCTGGCTGTCGCACAGACCCTACACCTGCAGAACCAAATGCAGCCCAAATTGCCAAATCAGTGTACCCACCCACTGGAAACACTGAGCTAAGGGCCGCCAAAGCAGTAATGCCATCAGAATCTTCTTGGCTCAGGGTCTCACAGCCGCAACACTCTTTACAGGGTCTTGGGAGACAAGAACAACACTCTGCGGCGAGTGAGTGAGGTAAATATCAATCATCATTATCATATGTGACGTCACGTTTAGCAGACGCGTGTAGACCCGGCCCTGATAAGTAAATGCCGGTGCTAAGCACCGGAAAGCACCGGCACAAATTAAGCACTGCCCTAGACCCCAATGAGGACACTTGGTGTAAGGATTTGGCAGATGCCAGTGGACTGGAAACCTTACCAGATACTGGCTTGGTCTCGCCTCCTAGCATGGCTGCGGAGGAGGCAGCCTCAATTGCTATGGTGGTGAGGAGAATGGCCAAGGTCCTGGACCTTCATCTGCCCTTCATGGCTGTCAAGCCATACGTCTTCATTGAGGTGCTTCAACTGGAAGTTAACCCATCTGAACCGCTTCTCCCATTTAACGAAGCCCTCACAGATGTACTACTCTGGTCTGGTCCAAGTACCTGTACAAGGACTCATATGAATAGGACAATTGTCTGCTGCCATCGTCCTGCCCCAGGGGACCCCAATTTCCTCATGCAGCACCCCGGAGAGCTTGGTAGTCTTACCCTCCACTTTCTGAGTAAATCCTGGCACATTCCCTACCACCCCACCGGATAGGGAATTCAAAAGGCCTGATACCTTGTGCAAGAAAATAGTTTCTTCTGCTAGTCTGACACTATGGTCAGTGAACACTACGTACCTTTAGGGGCCGTTATTCCCATTCACACTGAGATTCGGTTTCATAGGTACTGTCACTGGTCTCAGAGGAGGCTCAGGCCATACTCTCCTAAGCTATTGGAGGCGGGAGAGACGCAGCTAAGTTCACAATCCGATATGGGCTGGACACGACCGACTCGATTGGCAGAGCAGATTCTTTGTGGCCTTATGGTGCCATGCCTTGCTGAGGACTACTGGCTTTTCGGGGGATGTCTAGGCTTCATTCGTGGACATGCCCTTTGATGGCTCCTGTCTCTTCGGAGATAAGGCAAACTCTGTGGAAGAGTGCTTCAAGTATAGCAGGGCTACGGTCAGGTCCTTGAGCCTTTCCATGGCCCTTTGCCAACCCCAGTCTGCCTTTCGCTCCTTTCATTACCACGGAAGGGGCTTCCATCTGTGTTTCTACCTGTCCAGCCACCACATCATGCAAGCTTCCCAGCCCATGCTGGCCGAGGACGTGGTACCCACAGATCCCGTGGGTCAGGCTACCAAAGTTTGGGAAAGTCTATCACTATCCCAGCAGCCGCAGCCTCCAAACCTCTTTAATTTGCCCTCCGACCATCATGGGCATTTAGTGGTAGGTAAGATACAATAATCTAGACACTAGAGGTAGATAACCTCTAACTGACGGGTTCTGCAGACTTTCCAAAGGGGCTACTCCCTCCCCTTCATGACCACTGCTCCACCCATGACACCCACTTGCGAGAGGCTGATGGAGGACCATTTTTCCATACTCCATCAGTAAGCAGCGGTTCTCTTGGCCTAAGGAGACATTGAGAAGGTGACAGCAGGAAAAGTAGGTTGTGGGTTCTATTCCTGCTACTTTCTGGTGCCCAAGAAGGATGAAGGGATTTGTACTATCCTTGACCTGTACCCTCTCAAGTTCTTATTGAACAAGGAGGAATTCAAAACGCTCACGCTCGCTCAAGTCCTGTCTGCCCTGGACCTGGGAGACTGGATGGTAGCGTTGGACTTGCAGGACACATACTTCCATATCTCAGTCTTGCCTGCCCAAAGATGTTACATGCAGTGCATGGTACCTCACAAGCACTTTCAGTTCACCATGATCTCTTTTGGCCTTACCAGCACCCCTCGGGTGTTCACCAAGGTGACAGTGGTGGTTGCAGCTTATCTGTGGAGATCAGGGATGCCAGTCTTCCCTGATCTCGACGACTGGCTGTGGATGGCAGGATCGTCCCAGGCAGTCATCTCCAACCTCCAGACTACAGCGGACCTACTGCATTCACTGGGGTTCACTATCACTGTACCGAAGCCACACCTGACCCCTTCTCAGACGCTCCCTTTCATCAGAGCTATTCTAGACAGAGTGCAGTTTCAGTTGCAGGCTTATCCTCCTGAACAGCGAGTCCAGGATGATCAATCTATGATACCAGTGTTTCAGTCTCTATCCTGGGTTTTGGTGAGACCGACTGGGGCAGCTGAGTCTCATGGCCTCATGCAGCCTGCTTGTAACACATGCCCGCTGGCATATGCATGCTTTGCATTAGGACCTGAAGTTCCAGCGAGCGCAGCATTGGAGAAATCTCTCTGACATGGTCAAGATCTCTGAGGACACTGCAAAAGGTCTGCAGTGGTGGTTGAAAAACTGATTCGGTCAGCGGCAGACCCATCTCCCTTCCCCAACTAGATCTGAAAGTGGTGACAGATGCATCACTCCTGGGCTGGGGTGGCCATCTGTGAGAGGCAGAGATCAGAGGAAGCCGGTCTCCATGGAATCCAGACTCCACATCAACCTGTTGGCGCTTCAAGGGATCTGGTTGACTTTGAAAGCCTTTCTACCCTTGTAGGAGGCTTGCTTACTATATGCTGCACACTTATTTAAGTGGAGCACCTTGCACTAATCCATGCAACCCTTGTGGTGATTTTAGTGGTCTTTGATAACCTTTTGAAAGCTCTCAAAGTGTTAGCTGTGGAGAGCAGCCTTCAGACTTATCTTGAAGGAGTGTTAAGCAGCTTGGTTTACCAGGTTATTCATGTAGTGTGAGTTAAACGAAATAGAACCACACAGCGTATATATAAAAGTATGTCTATTTATTACACAGCACTCACTAACACATTGGTATATATCCTACCCAGAGCTATATACACAAATACACAACAATACTGCAATTGCAATAAGGTAAGTAGCACAAAATTCAGTGGTCTTCGGGGGAGACTAAACCATATATTAAGAAAGTGGAATGCGAACTTCGAACAAAATTGGGACTTGTACCAAGAGACTCAGAGGAGCTGGGGACACAAGGAACCACCCAAGGTAAGTACCCAGGAGCCCCACGGAGGCTGCGTACAGAATGGAAACACAGCCGCGTGTCCAATAGAAGTCAACAGGAAGGAAAGTCGCGGTTGCAGTTTTGGAGAAAAAGTACCCTTCCCAGTGGACCCTGAAGAAGCCCCATGTAAGACATAAGGTTGGAGAGTCACCCCACCTGTGTATACCCCAGGAACCAGGATACCTACACCAGGGAAGCCAGGTTCATAGATGTGAAGTGACGTCCAAAACCGTTGTAGATCACAATGGAGGACTTCAGAAAAGATGCAGCTGGAGTAGACTGTGCAAGAGTCCGGTGGAATCCAGAGGTGGATTCTTGAAGAAAAGAACCTGTAAGCAGAGGGCACAGTGTCTATGCCACTTGGAGCAATGCCAACAGATGATGGACGGTTCAAAAGAGTTGCCTGTGACCATGTCACTGCAGCTGTGAGGACTAGGCGATGCTGAGGAAGACCAGGCGCCATACACAAGCTGACCCATGTCGGAAGTCGAGAACTAGGGGGTCGGTGTCCCACGGGTGTACCAACAAGCCTTGGCAGTTGCAACAGGTGTTGATGTGAAGAAGACACAACTTTGGGACCATGAGATCCAAGGGACTCACCAGGAGCAGGAGAGTCAGACCAGGCCCCCAACAAGCATGGGAGCCCACTGAAGCATGAGAAGACCCTTGATAGGACCCACAGGCGAAAGGCACAGGTGTCAGAAGATGATCTCAAGCAGTTCACCATAGATGAAGGCCCACAGTGCAACGGATGCAGTGAGGACAATGATGTTGGCAGTAAGAGATGCAGGCAGCTAGAGCTTCTTGTAGCCCGAAGATCTCTGGAGTGCAGAGCCAACAAGCCTTGGCAACGGAAAGTCGACGTGGTGTACAGGGGTTCGGTCCCAGCGTTTCCGACGAGGGTTACGGGCCTCAAAATTACAGAGAGGACAGGTCAGGCCTTGAGGGAGTTGCAGAACCACCACCTGTGTTGCTGAGCCGTTTGAAGTCCGTGGGACGTCAATAGCAGCAGACTGGTAGGCTTTGTTGGTGTGCCTGCAGATGCAGTGACACCTTCACTCCAAGGGAGATTACTTTGGGTGTCCTTGATGCCCACAGGTCTGTTGAAGATCCTGGATGAAGCAGAGACACAGGCGACGAAGAAGAGTTGCAGAACAGTGAGACCAGGAGCAACAGGAGTTTTCCATGATGCGGCCTCAGTTCCAGGCGAAGTCCAAGTGTTAAGACGGTTGAAGAGTGACCTGGTTTCTTGCCCCACGACTAATCTGGAGACCCACCCACAGGTAAGCCCTTAACTACCTTAGGAAAGGGGTTAGGACGACTCAGGGGTCCCTCCCAGAGAGGAGTTGGACAGAGGAGAGGATACCCCATGTCCTTTGTCCAGTTTCATGCCAGAGCGGTATTGAGGGACTCCCTGAACTGGCCCAAACCGGATGTTGCAAGAAGGGAACCAAATGTGCCCTTCAAAGCTGTCTGGTGGTGCTGGCAATTGCACCCCCCACCCGCCCCCAGCCAAATACACTAAGTCCTGTCTGGGAGGTGGTCACACCTCCCTGTGACAGATCTATTGTTATACCTTCCCCTGTCCAGCTCAGCAGCAGGCGGGCCGAATTGTATCTGTTGTCAGCAGCAGCACTAGCTGGCTGGCAGACCCAGGAAGGCTGTTACTGGGAGTGCTAGGGGCTTCCTGAAGGAGCCCCCCAGTTCATGGAATCATACCTCCAACACTGGTAACGGTGTTAGGGTATGATTCCAACATGTTTGATACCAAACATGCCCAGGTTTGGCACAGCAATTATATAGTTAGCAATTGCGTAATGACGGATGGCCACTATATGTATCAAAATGGCTGACTGCACTTCGACTCCGGGGTTTGTAGGGGGTCCTGCTCATGCAGGGGCACCATCACACTTACAACCAAGCACCCTACCTTCAGGACTGAAAGGCCTGCCATGGGGTGACTTATAGGGTTTAAGTGTAGTGAGCTTAGATATAAGAAAACATATCTGTCTTGAGAGGTGCAAGCACCAACTCACATAGGCTTCAATGGCAGGTCTATAGTCACATTTTAAGTTGTCTCCCATGGGTGGCACAATACATGCTGCAGCCCATGGGAAACCCCTGGTGTATCTATGCCCTGGGTACCTTAGTACCATATACTAGGGACTTACAAGGGTACACCAGTAGCCAATTGTGGATGTACAGCAGTACTTAGCATGGTAAATTTAGGGTGGTAGCACAGTGACTGGGGTCCTGTTTAGCAGCAACCCAGTCACACTAGTAAAACAAACATACTGACACCAGCAAAAAGTGGGGGTAACTATGAAAGTAGATTCTACTTTCTTACAACCCTCCATAAAGGGAATGCAAGTGCAGGTGTTCACAGACAACACCACCGCCAGGTGGTACTGCAACAAACAGGGCAGGGTGGGGTTGTGGACTCATTGTCAAGAGGCCCTACACCTCTGGACATGGCTTTAACATCAATGCATATCCCTGGTGTTCAACCCCTGGTGGGCTCTCTGAACCCCAGGACGGACAAACTCAGCCAAATATGCCTAGCGGATCACGAATGGCGTCTCCTTTCAGAGGTAGTGCAAGGTCTCTTTCAGCAGTGGGGAGAGCCTTGGTTAGATCTGTTTGCCACCTCTGAAAATGCACAATGTCAGCAGGTTTGCGCAATGGGGTTTCCAATGCGGAGACTCTATTGGAGACAATTTTTGTCTCGAGTGGCGTTCAGGCCTTCGGTACGCCTTTCCTCCAATACCACTCCTGGCCAGAGTTCTCATGAAGATCAGGAAAAACCTGGCTCAAGTCATCTTTGTGGCTCCGGACTAGGCTCAGAGAGTTTGGTATCCCGAGCTGCTGAGCATGGCCATCGGTCCCCCAATCGGGCTGCCTCTTCAAGAGGTTCTTCTGTCACAGCAGCAGGGGAGGGTTTTCAACCCGAACCTGTCAACTCTCTGCCTTCATGCATGGAGATTGAGTGGTGACAGTTGACAGCTTTCAACCTTCTGCAGAAGTATGTATTGTTACCTTGGCAGCACGGCATCCCTCCACCAAGATGGTACACGCCGGGCGTTGAAATAAACTTATGGCATGGTGTGCTGAGGAAAAGCTTGTTCCCTTATCTGCCCCCCCCCCCCCCTTCCCCAGGTTCTTTTATTTATCCTCACCCTGGTTCAGCAGGGCTCTGCATTGGGCACTTTGAAGGGTTATTTATCTTCCATCTCCTCTTTTCTGCGACTGCCAGATCAACCATCTCTCTTCAGGTCCCCTATTGTAAATAGGTTCCTTAAAGATCTGCAGCACATGTTTCCCCAGCTGCTCTCTTTATTATGCCTCAGTGGGACCCTAATTTAGTTCTTACTGTCTTAATGTCCACTCCCTTTGAGCCACTTCATTCTTGTCCTGATAGCCTCCTCACCCTCAAGACGACCTTTCTTGTGTCAATTACATCTGCCTGGAGGGTCAGTGAGCTACAGGCGCTGTCTTGTCAGTCTCCTTACATCTTGTTTTTCCCCGACAAACTGGTCCTTTGGACTCAAGCATCCTTCTTGCCGAAGGTAGTCACCCCATTCCACGTAGGTTAGTCCATCACGTTACCTATGTTATGTTATATGCATTTCTAGAGTGCACGTTCACCAAACGGTTTCATGGTGCTAAGGTATCTGGAGCACGCGACTAATCATTATACAAGTGGTTGCCTGAAAAGCCAGGTCTTTAAATTGTTTCTGAACCCAGAGTAACGGGCGGTCAACCTGATTTCAGGTGGAAATGCATTCCAAATGCGGGAGGCAAATATGGAAAATTTGTAGCCGCTGAGTCTTTAAAAAAAAAAGTAGGAATGGTGAGCAAATTTGAGTGCGTAGATCTCAGATTGCGAGAGAGGATGGATTTTTGCATGCGAGCAGAGATAAAACCAGGACTACCAATCTGTAGAGATTTAAAAATGGAGAGTTGTTCTATGGGCAGCCAATGCAATTTTCTCAGCAGGGGAGTGATGTGACAGTTCCAGGTTTGTTGGTACGTTAATCTGTGTGCCTTATTTTGAACCAGTTGGAGTCTTCAGTTCAGACACTTGGGCCCGAGTAGAGAGAGTTAGCATAGTCTAACCTGGACGTGTCCAAAGCAATAATAGGCTGGGTGAGAGCCTCGAAGGAAAGGACTTTACTGATCTTCTCTAATTTTTTGGAGCTGTAGAAAGCAGGTGGAGATTATAGCCTCAAATTGAGTTTTCATAGACAATTTGGCATTGATCAGTACTCCGAGGCTCTTAACTGAGTTCTTGGGCATGGGGGGAACCCATGGGGACAGGCCAGAGTTTCGACCTCCACAGGTCATGTTTATTTATTTCTGGTGGTGACAATCTCTGTCTGAGTTCAATATAAATTGGTTGTCATTCATCCAGATTAATAACATCGTGTTTTGGAAAGAGAATTTGCATTCCGGGGAGTTGTTTGTAGTGAAGATCAATTGCAAATCTTCTGCATAATTGTAAACTTTGACCTTCATTCGGTTCAGAGAGCACACCAGTGGACAAAAACATACAAGTTAAAAAGGTAGGGGAACAGAGAAGATCTCTGAGGGGCACCACAGGTCAACCTAACCTTTGGGGAACAGAAGGCGAAAGCCTAACCGCCTGGGACCAATCTTTCAAAAAAGAGATAATCCACTCCCGTGCAGAAGGCTGAAGCCCTGCGGCCTCGACACGGTTCACCAGGATTTTGTGGTCGACTGTGTCAAATACTGCCAAAAGGTCAAGAAGCACCAATGCCTGGGTGGTGTCGAACTTTTTATTTTTTAATTCCTGGATATGTTTTTAAAAATCCTGTTTTAAAGGGTAGGTTTTGGTAGGAATTGAATTCTACACTAAGCTCTAAACAAAGCTTTAAAATCGTAAAATTAGCAGCAACTTTCAATGAATTTCTGTTGATTAATCATGTTATATGGAGTTTCAGGTGAGGGGATTTTTTCAGTGATAGACTAGATTTTCTTCTTTTGGCTGGTGCTGCAAGATTCTTGGATGGCTCATTTTCCATACATAATGGATGGTAGAATGGCTTTGAGCTTGGATTTCTCTACAGCCGAGGACTGTACCATGTGCCGCTAAGACTTTACTCTGGTACAAGATTAGCAGTTCAGTGCAAACTGGAGGACCCCTGCAACCTTGCATGCATTTTCATTTTGCTGAGCGTCTTCAAGTGTGGCACATATGGCAATCTTGGGCAGAGTCAGCTCAGGGCACAGTCTTAGCGAACTTCTCCTACTTACAAATTCACTGAGATGACAAATAAGTTACTGATGTAAAAGGCTTTTGCTAGAACTTCTTAATTGCTTTATTTCTGTGGGTAGCATTCCATAATATTTTTGGCACTTTTGTGTTATAGAAGAGGACCAACAAAATGCTAATCAGTCTTGGTCCCACCACAGGAACAGAAGCAAGTCCTTATGTGGTTTGTCTTTTCTGTGCCTCATATATGAGGGTGCAGCTTAAGTCTCTGTGCATCTCAAGCTAGGGGCCCTGCTCCTCTATCAATTTGGATTGAATTGTTCTTTTAGAGCTGGGTAAAGACTGATTTAGTTATGGTTGGTCTATTCTTGTAATGGCATACACAGACTAACCAAAGGAATTCCCAGGGTTTAAGAAGCCTTTTAAGCCAATATTTTTTTATTCTTCACAGTGCGTTGACTTGTGTGATTTATATGCCCAAACATGGGACCTAAGCTCGCTCTGCCTGGGTACTCCACGTCCACCCCACTGATGAGGCTTACAAGCCTGAAAAGCACCTGCGGTTACTTGTATTTTAAAAGAAGGCATGTGAGCTAAGAGTTCGGGCTGGGGGTGTCAAGACTAATTTGCATATGTTTGGCCCCCATTATTTATTGATAAAGGAGTTCAAATATGCTGGACTGAAATGCTACCAGCACAAATTCTTGGTGGTTAAGAGCTGGTAAAAACATTTCATCCATCAGCTTTTTTAATATCTTCAGGCTAATATGCTGACGAGACATAGGTGCTGATTACAATGTCGGGTGGAATCGGGACCGACGACCTCCAGTCGGTGGTCCCGACCGCAATATTAGGATGCAACCGCACATGCTACAGTTGCAGACTCCCATTTATCTATGGGAGCTTGTGCTGCAGTCCGAAACCAGCTGCAGCACAAGCTCCCATAGAATAATGTGACTTTGTGTATATCCCTGCACTGCATGACAGGCACCTCATGGTGCCTGCCACACAGTGCACGTATTGACAGGGCGGTACACCCAAGGCTACGGATGCATGGGCCCGCAAAGTCACTTTCCAACAGGCTTTTCATGTCGGAAAGCCCTTTTCCGACATGAAAAGCCTGCCGGAAACCGCCATCATAAACCCCACGGCAGAAACGCCGTCCATAGGGGATTATGTGCGGCCTCTGACTGGCTGATGGCTCCTTGCGCCCGTCGGAAGACAGTCATATTGATCAGACGATTTCAAATCTGACAGGCTGAAATTTGAAACCTTGGTCGTTGGTCGGAGGCTTTCCGACCGACATCCAAATTGGCCCCTAAGCGTCACTCTGCTGATGAGACCCATAGACATGAAGGACATGTAATTGTGGTGATTTTTAGAGACATGCAGATTGAGACCTTATATCTCTGTGGCAACTCTGGGGTGATCCTTGCAGAGTTTGACCGCCTAGCTATGGGATGAGGGTTACCAGGGTATCCAATGTAGTTTATCATTGGAGTGATGGTGTAAAAAACTCACAAAATGACTAATTGCTTGTAAATGTGAAAGACGCTTTTGGCGATATGCAGATCATGACTGTCTGACAGCAGCGACACCTTGAGAACACCTATGTGTCTGCATGTACCTAAACTCTACTGAAGTAGAGCACTTGTGTGGAAAGGATGGCACTGTTAAGGGCGTTCTGAGCCTCCAGCTCTGGGATTGATGTTCTTATTGACTTGTACTGTGGCTTCTCTTGAGGTGAAGTTCTGAGAGATGTGCTGTAAAGCTCTCTAACCCGTTTCTCTACCTTTACAGGTGATCACTATGTATGAAGACAACTATCCTGAATCTCTCAAACGTCTCTTCATTATCAAAGGTGAGACCTCATCATATTGCAGGTGCTAGGCTACTCTCTGTCTCTATCATCAATCACAACACACACTATGCACACAGAACATGCACATTCGCTGATCTACACTAGCAAGTGTGCGCACATACACGATAGACCATGCACCATCATACACAACACACACACTGCTTACCTTCCCTCACTACTCCACCACTCCCCCCACCCTTGAGATATACCCAGTCAAGGAGCAGAATGACTTCTCTAGGTACACATCAGACAGTCTGTACAGCTAATTCACAACTATAGTACAGGTAACAGAACTGCTTAGCTGCAACAGGGAGAGTAGAATACTTGCTAAGCAGCAAACATTGAATTATATTTATTGTCATTATTTGTGAAACATTGAGTCCTGTGCAAAAAACAAAAAAAGATCTTTAAAGTTAAATGTTCTCATTTGGGCATAGCTGTCATGGAGGGCAGCATAGGGCTAAACCCAGCAACTTAAACATGACCATTTCATACTTCTTTTGGACAGAGAGTAACACAATTTGAAAACAAGTTGGAAAGAAGGAAAGTTATTTAACACATATTTACCAGCGTTGTTTCCAACTTGCACTGCCACAACTGCATATTAATTTCTACAGCACTCAACATTAATAGCAAGGATTCCAGCACAGGAGAAAGCTGTCAGTGAAGGTCACACTGGGTATATGTGAGGGGGAAATATATTGAGTTGTAGTACAGCGGTAGAAGCTATCAGGTGGCTTAAGTGTCCACAAGGCAGGAATCCCGGGTCCCTCTGTAAGATAACAGATGCCATGGAGGGCAGTCATCAGCACTGCACCAAGCACAATATTTGAAAATGGATTATTTAGAGTGAGTGACTACCCACCAAAGGGAACAATAGAAACCCTTTTCTGATGGATACATCTGCCTGTGGATTCCTCACCTTTTGAATTGGCCCATGCGCAGCATTCAATGGAATCTTTTCCTCATTGCTCTCCCACGTCGACGAGGACGTCACAATGGAATGTTTCCGCACGCGACTCTGCATGATGTCATCGGAGCCATAAGAAGACCTCGTCGGTGTGCTGACGTCAGTTCCCTCTTTTCCGTGCCGTCAAAGTGTAACTTTTTTTTCCAGGAGTCTCCATTTCTGGAGTCTCTTTGTTGCAGGTTTTTCCTGTAATTGTAGCAGTGATCATGGCTACCCAGAAGAAGTCTGGGTATAAACCTTGCAGGGAATGTGGGGGTCATATGTCGATTACTGACCCCCATGAGGATGGTTTATGGTGCCTCTCATCGGACCACGACGTCGAGGGGTGTTCGTCATGCAGGCGCATGAATCTGAAGGCCTTGAAAGAGAGGAAGGCCAAGTTGTTTATGGCCAAGGCAAAAAAGCAGAAAAGGGTCCGAAGGAGGTCGAGATCCAAGCTCCTGTGTGTCCGGTGCCAGAACCGAAGCCAATTAGACTGCCTCCTCGAGCGGTCTCTGAGCCGGCGGTAACGGATCAAGGATATCCAGCCTTTCCAGCTCCAGGTACTGATCAGTCGCATTTCCTGAAAGCAATTTTCGGCATGTTTGCCAGAGCGGTTAACCCTGCTGGTGCTCCGGTTGTCCCCATGGGACCGCTTTCATACTCCTTGAATGTTTGCCACCTCACTTCACACAGGCACCTTTCATGCCAGTGGCTTTGGGGAGTTTGCCTCTCCCGATACTGAGGTTCTTGACGCCAATGCAATCCCTGGAGGGTAGAGTGCCGTTGGATGGGTTGTCTCCCACGCCATCTGGCTCCGGTCCGGTGCCTATGACTATTCCTGTGGAGCCTCCATCGATGCCGGTCCTGAAGTCACCGGTGCCGAATCTGGTGCTTCTGATGCCGGTCCCTAGAATGAGATGCAGAAGGGAGCCACAGAGGCTGCTGGAGGAGGAAGAATATCAGGAGCAGCAGGAAGAGCCTGCAGAGGGTGAGATTGTTGACCTTATGCAGGAGTTTGAGGGACTGCCGGAGGCTAGTGGATTGGACACTTCTCCTGAATAAGAGCTCCCCTCACCGAAAGGCCTACCATTGCAGGAGGTTTCCTCTTATCACTCTATAATAAGGAAGGCAGATCTATTG
The DNA here is from genome assembly GCF_964204655.1 of Triturus cristatus. Classification (NCBI taxonomy): domain Eukaryota; kingdom Metazoa; phylum Chordata; class Amphibia; order Caudata; family Salamandridae; genus Triturus; species Triturus cristatus. Next base: position 278,838,115 of record NC_140594.1, on the reverse strand, counting down.
GATTTGCCGTTACCTACTGCAGAGCTTAAATCCAATATTTTAACAGAAGTGCTTCATTCTCCTTCTTCTGCTTCAGAACCTCTGCTTCCCTTTAATGAGGATTTGACTGAGCCCATTTTAGAGGTGTGGCAGAAGCCAATGACTGCCCCTGCGGTGTCCATATCGTTAGCAAGGAGATATAAGGTGGCTTTGGGAGATCCTGCTTTTCTTTCCACACACCCATCTCCTGAGAGTTTAGTGGTCCAGGCATCATGCTCTACTAAACAGTCTGTAGGCTCTTTCCCATCTACGCCTGCAGATAGAGAATCCAAGAGGGTGGAGCAGTCGGCAAAGAAAGTGTTTTCTTCAGCCAGTATGGTTCTGAAATCGACAAATGCAAAATGTCTGCTGGGTCGCTATATCCACGCTCTGATGGACTCAGCAAAGGAGGTGCTCCCAAGCTTCGGGAGTATGTTAAGGCCCCTTTCGCGGAACTTCTATCTGACACCCTAGCTGCGGCCTGTCAGATCATTCAGTCAGGACTAAATACTGCGGACTCTGTCACCAGAGTTATGGGTCCCTCGCTGGCAACCAGGAGACCCGCTTGGCTAATAGGGTCTGGGTTTTCTTCTGATGTACAGGCCACTCTATTGGACTTTTTGATGGCTCTCGTCTTTTTGGAGCCGAAGCGGACTCAGTGCTACACTGCTTTCTAGGTAGTAGAGCCTCAGCGAGATCATGGGGTCTTCTACCCCAGCCCAGAGGTTTTGGGTACCTCCGATTTCACAGGGTTGGCAGGACTTCTTCCTTTCGAACCAAACAACAGCAGCAGTCCCAACAGCAGCAACAGGCGAACCATCTGTATAGGTCATACAGAGGAAAAGGTCATCTACGAGGCACAGCTCGGCAGCAAGCTTCCTCCTCCCCCTCCTCCTTCTCCTCCTCCTCTCCCGCCCCTCCAACTGGTACTGCAGGGAAGCAGCTCTACATCCACAATCCTAGAGCATGTTGGTCCTGTGGGAGGACGGGTGTCCCATTTCCTACGAAATTGGAGGTCTTTTACTTCAAATCTCTGGGTATTTGATCTCGTAGAAAATGTGTATGCCCTTCTCTTTCCCCTCTCGGTAGGGTTGGTGCTCAGAGGACTACCTGCTGCTTCTACAACAGGAGGTTCTGTGTTGCTGCAGAAAGGTGTGATAGAGGTGGTTTCGGAGCAGGAAAGAGGTCAGGGATGCTACTCCCGGTGTTTTCTGATTCAAAAAAAGGATGGTCGATTGAGGCAGATCCTAGACCTCTGGGTCTTGAATTTTTACCTCCGGCAGGAGACGATCAAGATGTTGAAATGAAAAAAAAACCATTTATATAGCGCAATAGCTACCCTGAGACATCCCAGCGATGCAGACGAACGCGGACAGAAGAAAGGACTCAGCGGTGTAGATGCAGTTGTTAAAAAGTAGAGTCTTTAAAAGTTTGCGAAAGGGTAGGCGATTGGGCTCCGTCCGCATGCGTGGGGGAAGAGCATTCCATAGCTTGGCAGAGTTGTAGGAGAAAGAGCGTCCGCCGCATCTAGCTCTCTTTATTCTAGGTAGTAGGGCCAGGAAAGAGGATGCTGAGCGGAGGTGCCTGCTGGGTTGGTAGCAAGTTATCATGGATCAGCTGATTGTAGGGCCCTTCTTCCAGAAGGCCTTGTGCGCAATGCACATGGCTTTGAATTGGATTCTCTCCCTGACCGGTAGCCAGTGGAGGCTCCTCAGTGCAGGAGCTGTGGACTGCCGATGAGGTGTCTGGAGGAGCGTGCAAGCTGCGCAATTCAGGCGGGATAGAGTAAGACCTTGGACCGTGATTTTTTTTTGCTTGAAATGTGAGAAGGGGTAGTTTTTTATGTAACATCCTCAGCAGGCCGTAGCAGGCAACCGGAAGTTTTGCCGCTTGGTAGTTAAAACTAAGGGAGCAGTCCAACCAGATGCCAAGGCTTTTGATCTGGTCTTTGGGGACTGGAGCAGGGCCAAGGCATTTCGGTCAGAGTCGCTCCGAGTTAAAAGAGGGGGAGTTCCCGAGAAGCATAAGCTCGGTTTTATCCCCATTGAGCTTTAGGCAAGAGAGTTCCATCCATTTGGATACCTCCTCTAGGCAGCTTCCTAGGTTGCTTGGCAACTTCTTGGGGTGGTTTAATGCCACCACGAGCTGAGTGTCATCAGCGTAGGTAATGATTTTTATGCCAAATGGACGGACAACATCTGCCAGGGGACTCATGTAAATTGTGTGGGGCTCAGGGAAGAGCCCTGAGGCACACCACAGCTGAGGGGCATACGTTTGGAGACAACATCGCCTTCAAGGACCTGGAAAGATAGTTCACCTAGGAAGGATTGTATTCAGGCGATGGCACTGCCTGACACTCCCAGGTTCCCAAGTCTAGGAATCAACGTGTTGTGGTTTACAGTGTCAAATGCGGCACTGAGGTCAAGAATGATTGCCGCAGAACCCCCATGATCCAAAATCCTCCTATCCTCCTCCGTTACTGCAAGGAGGGCGGTTTCGGTCCCATGTTGGGGATGGATCCGGTTTGTGAAAGATGGAGTAGATTGTTGGTTTCTAGAAACTCTGCCAGCACTGAGTTGATGTGTTTTTCCAAAATCTAACTCAGGCAGGGAAGGAGGGAAATAGGGCGGTAGTTGCTCAGGTTATCCTGGTCGAGATTGGGCTTTTTTAAGAGAGCCTTTACAATAGCACATTTCCTTGCCGGGGGGACCACTCCAGAGTAAATGGAGGCGTTCAGCAGGTCGAGAACCGTTGGTAGGATGTTTGCTGTGACTGGTGACAAGGCACGGGGGGCGCAGGGTCTAAGGGGGAGCCCGATTTTACCCGGTGCACGATGGGGTCTAAAGTTACGATGTCCGGGGTGGAGTAGCTTTAATGTAGCTTGAGTTCCACATCCTGAGCTATTAGTGGGGGCCAGAGTTAGTTCAGACTGGATAGGAGTAAAGGTAGAGTATTTATTTTGTATTTTCTGGTGGAAGAACTCCGCCAAGTTGTTACAGCGGGACTGGGCATCGTCCGGGGTTGGTTGCTTCTGGGGCAGTTTTGAAAGGGTTTTGGCGATCCAAAAGATTTCCTTAGGAGAATTAGAAGCTGCATTATTTTTTTTCCTTGTAGAAGGCGGCTTGAGCGGCTTTGATTTCGCCTTTATTGGTTTTTATTGCCTCCCTGTATTCGGATTTGCTAGAGACTACATAGGTCATTCTCCGTTTCCTCTCTAACCTTTTGCAGTGTTGTTTGAGTTCCCGTAACTTTGGGGAGTACCATGGGGACGTCTTTGTGCTACTTTTTTTGTGGGTGTGCCTCATGGGGAGCACATCATCTAAGGAGCTCTGGATTCAATAATGAAATTTCTCATTGGCTGGGATAGGGTTAGGGTCCCTGTCAGGTCTGGTAGCTTCGAGGGCTGAGATCCATAGTTCTCTGGGAAGCTTGGACCAATTGCGTTTCCAGCTTGTGGTTGAATTGGAAGGAAGGGTGGGGTCCGGGATTTCCCAAGACAGGGAAATCAGGAAGTGATCAGACCTGGGTAGCGGGGGACGGTGCTCCTGATGTAAGTTCGGTGCAGTTGCTAAAAACAGGATCAAGTAAGTGGCCCTTAATGTGGGTTGGTTCAGATACTTTCTGCTTTAGCTGAAGTGCGGAGAGGCTCATGGTCAGCTCATTAGTGGTATGATCAGAGGTGTTGTCTAGGTGAATATTAAGATCTCCTAATACTGTGAAGTTAGATGGCGAGCAGGCTCGATTAGCTATGGTTAGCGGGAGGGTATTGAGGAATTGACCTAGGGCCCGGGTGGGCGGTATATTAGTAACCCAGAGAAGATGATAGTGGGGGAGAAATCAAAGGAGAAGGAAAGACTCTTGCAGTCTGGTATCAGGTCTGGGGAAATGCGACAGCTAAAGTGGATTTAAAGACAATCGCTAAGCCCCCCCCTCTGCCTTCCTTACGGTCCTCTCGTTGTATGAGGTAGCCGTGAGGGAGATTTGGAGTAAGGACCGGCTCGGACTTATTAAGCCAGGTTTCCGTCAAGAAGAGAGCATCAGGGGGGCGTGGCTAGCTGCCATCGAAAATGGCCGCAGCCTAGAGAGGCTCCGAGGGTCCTGGAACCGACCCCGTCTATCCGTCTACTTATCTGGCTGCATAAGCACTCCAGATTGCAGGACAATGTAGTGGCAGACTCGGGATGCCGGGCGATCCACTTTTGGGACTCTGAACTGGTTTCCCGCGGCGGCTACGGCAAGCACTTCACCGGCGGCCTACACTGGCGGGGCAAGCCGGGAGCCACAGTGAAACGACAACCGACCGCATCGGAGCTCCTGGACAGGTGAGAGTCAGCGGGAGTGGCGGCTGATGCACCGCCGCAGCTGCGACTTCCCGTATTTGGACGAGGGCACCCTGCGCAGCTACAGACAGGACAGTAACACCACAAGACCCGCAGGGCTGCGGGGATCAGGTGCACGCGGCTCGCGGCTGGGATCCGATCCTGATCATCATTGCGGGCAGCCGGGGCCGTGAGTGTGTGTGTATTCTTCCCCCCCCCCCATCCCCCGCTCAGTAAAGAGGCCTGCGCGGCATAAGGAGACAGTGCTACGTGAACACTGAGCGCTTATCGAGACACAGCCTCGGCCCTGCTCGACCTGGGATTCAATCACTCTGGCGGGCGCCATTTTAAAATACAGCGCAGCGCTCCTGGGCAGCCATGATTGACTGTCTTTACACAGTGTATGGAGGCATTACACCTGACAGGTCCTCCCCTTACCTCCCAGAACAGTGGTAACGGTGGTATTGAGTGCAGGGAGCGGAAGTGGGACAGGTATCACCGTGACGCAATCCCAGCACAGAGGCCCCCAAAGTAGAAGGCGGAGGGGAGACAGTGCCTAGATCACAGCACACCAGCAAAAGAAGGCGAAGTTCGTCCATTGCATTGCCTATTCCTCCCTACATCGTGCTACACTTACTCCAGGATTACAGGCACACGGTTACCAGCACTCCAGGTGTGACAGGGCGGTCCCCGGCGGAGTGGTGAAGGGGTGGGAAAGTCGACAGGCCGCGAGGATCTAGCTCTTCCTCTGGCTGGTGGCGGCGACTACCGCCCATTACCCCAAGAAGGGAACGCACCCACTCAAACAGTCAGGATGAGTACCAGGAATTTAAAAGGCATGAACCAGGCGAAGCTGGACAAGTACGCATATACCAAACCACAGATGGACCCTGAAGACAAGCAGGCACAGTCGGCTTCCAGTGCACAAACTGCAGTACCGCAAGAAATAACTCTAAAAGACATTATGGGCGCTCTGACTAAGGTGGACACACGCATTGGGGCGATGTCGGTGGAGGTCTCCCTGATCCGAGCTGATTTTAACAAACTGTCTACCAGAATAACGGAGGTTGAAGGAACTACAGCAACTCTGGTGACCGACACGGCTGCTTTTAAAAAGCAAGTGAATCAACTCATGGCGGACAATAAACAGATGGCAGCAAAGCTGGAGGACCAAGAAGGGCGTTCGCGGAGGAATAATGTACGCCTTATTGGTGTGCCAGAACGAACGGGTGGCCCATCCCTTGATCTCTTTGTTGAAGAGCTCATAACCACTCACCTTCAACCACAAGGTCTATCCAACTACTTTTCAGTTGAGAGAGCACACTGAGTCCCTGGGGGCAGGCCGAAACCGGGAGCACCACCGTGCCCCATCCTGGCCCGCATATTTAACTTTAGGGGCAGGAACGTCATACTACAGGCAGCACGTGCTGCACCCCCAATACGAATCGAATGGCTGGAAGGATGGCGCAGGGCCCCACGATCCGGAAGGTCAGGGGCAAACGACGCATACCGTGGAGAACAAGTGAGGCGAGAAGAACAAGAGTAAGAGACCCTGTTGGTTTTAAGTTTGATATTGCAGTTCAGCAGCGATGCTGTGCTTTCAGGACAGACACTCAACGGGACCCTCTTGACTCTTCACTATTTGGAACACCCTGATGTCTACTGGCCAGAACTTTGTTTTGAACCAAGGTACTAACCATACACTACGGAAGGACTATATCGACCACTTGCAGACTCTATTAGAAGTCACTGTGGAACCAGATCCTCCTCAACACTCTGATCCATACTGTGCAACGGATTGACAGGAGGTGCCACACTTGTTGAAGACGCTCTAGGGGGGCTCTATCGGACAGCGGAAGCTCACTCTCACCCCCAAGTTATGGTAACTGGGAAGGGTATTAAGTGCTCTGCACAGTTGGGGTGGCGGGCAGTTTCGATTCTGTCTAGCAGGGAGGCAGGGAGGGGGGTGGAGGGAGTGGGATTGTTCCTATGGTTATGTTTTTTCTTGTTTGCTGTTCCTAGTCAGGCACTTACATCTGAGACGTTCCTATGCTTTCGCCAAAAAGTGCATTGCGGATGCGACACCGTAACAATGCTTACCTATGATGTCAGCAACGAGAACACATAGCCCATCTAAAACTGAGCCGCAGACGCACCCTATGTCGCAGGTGGCTCCCCTAACGCTCGTTACATGGAACGTGCACGGCCTGGGGGACAAAATAAAACGAGGCTTGGTCTTGCAATGTTTAAAACGGTGTGCTCCGACGGTGGCTCTACTGCAGGACACGCATCTAACTGGTACCACTTGCAAAGCGCTAGATCGATGGGGGTTTAAAATGGTTACACATTCAGAGTTTACCTCCGGTTCAAGAGGGGTAGGTATTCTAGTTAGAAAACAGTCGCCACTAATAATACATCAAACAAAAACAGACAACTACGGCCGCTTTGCGGCCATAGCTGGTCAATGGGAGGGGAGACCTATCAATATAGTGTCGGTTTACATTCCTCCAGCCCTCCATACGGTAACGCTCCGAGCACTTGGTGACTTCTTACTTGATCTTCCGGAGGGGGAACTATTGATTGGGGGTGTCTTTAATGACACCATTGATGGGGCCCTAGACCGATACCCCACCAGGCTACGCACAACTGGCGTCTCTCATATCGGGAGTTTTGTAGATGCACTGGGACTCACTGACACATGGAGGTACCGACACCCCGACACACGACAATTCACTTTTCATTCCGGGGTCCACAATAGTCTCTCCAGGATAGACTATTTCTTTACCTCAGCTGATTGTTTGAGAAACGTAGCGACCGTTGAAATTAGACCAAGAGGCATTTCTGATCACTCCCCAGTGCTCTTAACATACACAAGCCGCCACAAGATACGGCAGCGTATCTACCCTATATACCCTGGATATTTACATGTCCCTAAGATCAAGAAAGCGATCACCACTACCACACAACAGTACTTTCAGGAAAATGTCTCCTCGGTCAACTACCTGACCATTCTGTGGGAAGCCTACAAAACCGTGCTCAGAGGACAGGCCATTGCCGCTATCACAGGTCATAAGCGTGACAAACAACGCCAACCTCCCGGTATACATACCGGTGTCTTTCTTCACGCCCTTTACGCGTTCCCTTCGCGACTTCCTATGGGGAACGGCGCGCCACAGGGTTGTGCTGCCGAAACTGTGTCTTCCCGTGGGCCAGGGTGGACTAGGGATGCCGTGTCTTGAGCACTACTATCTGGCAGCGCAGCTGCAATGGGTGGCCCGCTGGCTAGCTGACAGATGCTGTGAGGATACGGCGACAGTGGTGAACCCGCCGCTGGCATTAACTGAGCTCCTCAGAATCTTTCACCCGACAACGAGCGCGCTCAAGCCCGAACCGCTGTGGTTAGTGGTGGCGTATAAATGCTAGCGTCGATGTCTCCGGCTGACACGGGCCAGAATCCCATACGCCCCGGCTATTCCTCTGGAGGGTTCCCCTTGCGGGCGAGGCACGCTTGGAGCTGCAGAACTACGGGATTGGCACGCGGCCGATATCCACACACTGGAGGACCTATACCATGAGGGGGGCCTTCTGCCGTTCGCGACCCTAGCGGAAGAGACGGGGCTGGCGCAGGGTCAGTTTCTCCGGCACCGGGCTCTGATAGAGACACTGGCGGGTCACTGGGGGGACTTGCGGGAAGAGCCGGAGCAGCACTTAGTGCTACAATACCTCCATGTCATGGGCCGAGGGGGACATCTAATCAAATGGTTCGCTGCGGCCTTGCGGATACACGCGGCGCTGAACCTAGGGGCACTGCGCGAGAAATGGGAGGGGGATCTTGTCCGCCCTATGGTAGATAAAGAGTGGGAGAGGGCGCTGCAGGGGCCGAGGAGGGTACCTCGAAACATGAGATTTTGTCAACTACAGTTTTTTGTCCTGCACAGGGCCTACCTTACGCCGGCTGCCATTAACAAGTATTTTCTTTGCGTAGACGCATGCTGCCCCCGCTGCGCAGTGGTCGACGCCGACCTGCTCCACATGCTGTGGGGCTGCCCAGCACTACAGATGTACTGGCAGGCGATACATAGGGAGCTCCACAGGTGTACGGGCCGGGAAATTCCATTTGAGTGGCCCACTTATTTACTACATCTCTTTCACCGGCCACCCCCGGCTAAGGTGGCCTCTCGTTTTCTCGATCTGGGGATCATAGTGGCAAAGCGACTTATCACCAAACGCTGGAAGGCAGACACTGCGCCCCATGTGCGAGCATGGCGTGGCTCTTTACTGGTGTGGGCGAACGCGGAGGAGGTGGCACTTCGGCGGGAGGAGACACTGGGCCTTAGAGTGACGCCCATCGCATCCCAATGGGGGGAGATGCTGCAGACCATGCTGCAATCGGAGGAGGTGGCCCCGGGAGGAGGCAGGGACGCGTTGTAGGAGCTGCGCTAGGCGATGGGGTGCTGTCCGCCTGGTCGAGATGCTGCGCTGGTGGGTATGGCAGGCTTAAAGGTGAGGACAGTGCATGCCGTAGATCGAATATTAGTGCTTGAACCAGTCCTGGTGGGGGGGGCTGGGGAGGTCGGAGCCCGACGGGAGAGGGGTCAGAGGAGAGGGGCCGTCTAGACTAGAACTTGCGAGCTGCTGTTGGGAGTGGTTTTAGTTGCTAGGCTGTTGAGGAGACAGCTACCCAGTTCCTGAACGGGTAGTTTAGCACTGTTTGTATAATTGTTTGGGGATGCACCGGGATTAGCACGTAACTGGTACAGTAGATGGTGAGCGGATGCTCTCCACAAGGGCTGCGGCCACAGCATCACGCACGGAGGTAGATTTACTCATAGCCTCGAAGGTTGTACCTTTGGGCACTGCTACTTACTTTTCAGTTAATGTAACGCAACCAGACTGCATGCGCTGTGCACTGACACTTAGCCGAATGATGTATGTAATGATGCTCGCTGATTAAGTATGATGTAAGGTGTGATGCTACCTGCAAACTCAATAAACAGATTTCTACATAAAATAAGCGTGACAAACAACAGGAGCTAAATAAAATAGAACTAGAGTTACACGAGGCAGAAGCCCAATGCACCCGCGACCCCTCCCCAGCTGCAACCCAGCGCCTGCACCTTAAACAGCAAGAACACAGGGAATATCTCAGAGACGTGGTTAGGTCGCGCATGTCAGCCACGCAGCATAAGATTTATGAAACCGGCGATAAGGCCGGGAAACTCCTGGCATGGCTCGATAAACGGGAGCTATGGAAGAAATGTATAGCACGACTCCGTACGCTTGATGGTCGGGTGGAAACCGACCCACGTACAATAGTGCACACGTTAGCGTGACATTTCCAGCAGGTCTACACATCCACTATGACCATGGAGGAGACGCAGTCTTATATTAAAGATATTGCTATGCCCAAAGTCACACCGGAGGTGGCCCTTACGCTGGAGGCCGATCTTACGATCGAAGATCTGCAATTGGCGATCGGTTCATTGCAATCTGTTGAATTATATAAAAAAACAGCTGGAACATAGCCCCACACCTGTTACATATGTATTGTGACAGTCTGCAGGTCGGTGAATTCCCATTAGATCAGCGATTGGTCACTATAGTGACGATCCCAAAACCGGGAAAGCCCCCAGAAGAGTGTACCTTGTATCGCCCCATATCTTAAATCAATGCAGAGGCAAAAATTCTTGCGAAACTCCTCGCACTACGACCGACACCGCATCTGGGGATCCTGATACACCCAGACCAGTCCGGCTTCATGCCGGGCAGAAGTACGGCATTAAACTTAAGACGCTTGCATGGTGTGATGGCCCGTATACCATATATGCAAGAACCACCAGTTATCCTTTCCCTGGACGCTCGAATGGCGTTCAATATAGTGGAATGTGTGAGAAGTTGGCCTGATGTATGATGTCACTAGTTCTAGTGTACACCTTATATCAGTCCAAACAACCCTTATGGTGATTGGTTGTAAAGTCAACCTTATAGACCAGCTATCCTAGTGGTAGCATGGACAACAGCAGTCTTAGGCTAAACTCTGAATGGCATGTGAAGCCAGCTGTGATACCATATATAATCCCTTGAATACCAAATGAAAGGACACCACAACAGATATATATATAAAATAAAGTGTATTTATTCTAGTCAAACCCTCAGCACTCTTTATGAGATTAGAGGTAAGTACAACTCAGTCTTATTTAAGCATACATTAAGTCACACAGGTAAGTAATACAGTTAGGCCCTAGGGGCCACGCAAACCATATACTAAAGAAGTGGTATAAGGACCACTGTCAAGGAAATAGGATAGGCCTAGGCCTGGGGAATCGCTGGGGCTACACTACACTAGCAACAGTTAGGAAGTGGGAGGCCCACGGGATTCAGGTGCAGAGTGGAAACACTCACGCGTAATGCGTAAAAGTCGATAGAATTACTAGCAGTTAGAAATTAACAGTTTAAGGACACTTCTGAAGCAACTAGAGAGTCGAGACTCGGAAACTAGACCCTAGGATAGTCACTACCCTTGTGAGCACCGAAGTACCCAAGTTACCTAGCCCACGGGCCGCGGGTGCATAGGTGTGAACTTGCGTCGGGTTTCGTCGTGGACTTCTATGGATGCCTGAAGGAAAGTTGCTGACAGGCAGTCAGTGAAGAGTGTCCGGTGGATCCCAAGGCTGGGATCAAGAAGAGAGGATACCTACAAGCAGCAGGGACAGAGTCAAGGTCACTAGCCAGTGACCACGTGGAACCAGGAAGGAACCAGGCGATGTCGTGAAGATTGCAGGTGAGGGGTGAAGCTTGTCGCTGCAGCCACGGGTACCAGGAGACGTCGAGGACGACCAGGACCAGGAGGCGAGCTGTCCCACGAAGGCTCTTGCTGGTTGGTGCAGACCAGGAAGGTCTGGGGTGCTTCTCCTTTGCAAAGAAGCGGGAGCCAGTCTGGAGGAGCCAAACCAGCAGTGAAGATTTCAAGGTGTGTCGTCACAAAGGCCGCTAGCCAACGGGCAAGAAACCGGACAGATGCGGCCAGCAGGAAAATGCAGAAGGCCCCACGCAGGGCTCATGGAGTGTGGGGGGCTGATCTTCGGTACAGATGGTGCTTGGGGTTGGGGCTTCTCAATCCCCAGTGCACAACTTCGAGGGTGCCTCAGAAGCTGCGCTGGAAGATACTCGCCACTTTTCCCAGGTAGCCGGTCCAACGTCTCTCGTCTCCTCCACGGATCTCAGCTCGGCTGTGGATGTGGATCAGGGTCGGAGAAGTCTGGAAGTCAAGGCTCTGGTCGGGCTCTGCAGTCAGTCCCTCGTAGAACTTCAGCAAAGCAAAGGGTAGTCTCTTGATGGTGCCTGTTTGCACAGGGTAGCCACTCCTTGGCCACAAGGAAGATTCTTCAGTCTTCTTCTTTCGTCGAATGTCGAAGGTCCAGAGTTTCTGTTCAAGTTGCAGGTTCAGGATAATCTAATCTCCTGGGGCCCAGCTACCACTCTTATACTAATTGGGGGGCTGGGTTGCCTGCTAGGTCACGCCTTATGGGTGGGACCTGGGAGGGGGTGGTTACACCCCCTTCCCTTTGTCCAGTTTCGCGCCAGGACTGGGGCTGGAGTGCCCTAGCACCGGTTTGAACTGGACTATGCATGGAGCACCTTGTGTGCCCCAGGCAGTGTCTCGTTTCATTCATCCCTCCCTGCCCCAATACACTAAGGCCTGTCTGGGGTGGTGCTCGCACCTCCCAAGGCAGGAAACCTATTGTCCAAGCCTCCCTTGCCGGGATCACTCCCAGCAGCAGGAGGTCAGACTTGTGTCGTGGCAGCAGCATCCATTTTGTGATGCTGGGGCTCTGGTTAACTTTAACCGGGTAAGTAGGTTACAACATGTCTTCTCCCTCTAGAAGGGAGGGATAATATCCTCATCCTCATCCCCAGAAATGGGATGGGGGTATTATTCCAAAGTGTTAGACACCTTACACAACATGTTTTGATAAAGCCAAACCATAGTTACCATAACCGTTTAAGATTATAAGGCACTTTAAGAGTATATGGTAGGCTATATCATAGAACAGCTATAAGGACATGGTTCCGAAAGCTGCAGACAGGCTCAGCTCATGCTAGAGCACCATCTCACATGTTACCAAGCACTCTGCCTCCAGGATTGTTAAGGCCTGCCATAGGAGTGGCTGATAGGTACACATGTGTCTATATGTAAGATAGGTATAGGAATACTACACCTAAGCAAGGAGTGATTACACAACCTTGCCCCAGCTGAGTGATCAGCCAGTTGTGTCATAATGGAAGGCCAGGCCAGGGGTGGCATAATACATGCTGCAGCCCCTGGTAGGCCTAGGGTACACCTATGCCCTGGGTACCTAAGGTACACTGTACAGGGGCCAATAAGATGATCCTATTCAAATGGGTTATGCACCTAAAGTACATAGTATCAATTTAGAGAGAGAACAGCAGGGCTGTGGGTCTGATTAGCAGGCCCACATCCACATCTAAGTCGAAAACCAGTAAAGCAAAAGCAAAAAGTGGGGGTGAACATAGAAAGCAGACCCTACTCTCCTACACAACCCCGCCCCCCACCCAAACTTAGGGACATTAAACTAACCTTGACCAGTTGAGTCTTCATGTTCTAAGTGGAAATATCTGGAGAGTCCATCTGCATTGGCATGGTCAGTCCCAGGTCTATGTTCCACTGTGAAGTCCATCCCCTGTAGGGAAATGTACCACCTAAGAAGTTTGGGATTTTCACCCTTCATCTGATTTAGCCACAAGAGGGGCTTATGGTCTGTCTGAATCTTGAAGTGAGTGCCAAACAAGTATGGCCTCAGCTTCTTCAGGGCCCAAACCACAGCAAAGGCCTCCCTCTCAATAGCTGACCAACGTTTCTCTCTAGGGGTCAGCCTTCTACTTATAAAAGCAATGGGCTGGTCTTGACCATCTATATTAAGTTGTGAAAGAACAGCTCCCACACCTAACTCAGAAGCATCTGTCTGGACAATGAACTCTTTGGAGTACTCTGGACTTTTCAGAATAGGTGCACTGCACATGGCCTGCTTCAGGTCATCAAATGTTTTTTGACAGCTTACTGTCCACTGAACTTTCTTTGGCATTTTCTTGGAGGTCAAGTCATTAAGTGGTGTCACAATGGACCCATAGTTCTTAACAAACTTTCTGTAGTACCCAGTCACGCCCAAGAAAGCTCTGACCTGAGTCTGGGTAGTTGGAGGAGTCCAGTCCTTTATGGTCTGGATCTTGCTCTCCAGTGGTTAAACCTGACCCCCACCAACTAGGTTGCCCAGGTATACAACCTTGCTCTGCCCTATCTGGCACTTAGTGGCCTTGATAGTGAAGCCTGCCTTTTGCAGGGCCTCTAAAACATCCCTCAGGTGGACCAGGTGATCCTCCCAGGTGGAGCTAAAGACAGCAATATCATCAAGATAAGCTGCACAATAATCATCCAACCCAGTAAGGACTTGATTCACCAACCTTTGGAAAGTGGCAGGTGCATTCTTCAAACCAAAGGGCATTACCACAAATTGATAATGTCCTCCTGGGGTCGAGAAAGCAGTTTTGGCCTTTGCATTCTCAGCTAGTCTGATTTGCCAGTAGCCTGCTGTCAGGTCAAATGTGCTCAAAAACTTAGCAGCTGCCAGTCTGTCAATGAGCTCATCTGCCCTAGGTATTGGGTGGGCATCTGTCCTAGTGACAGCATTGAGACCTCTGTAATCCACGCAAAACCTCATCTCTCTCTTACCATCTTGGGTGTGAGGTTTTGGCACAAGGACTACAGGACTAGCCCAAGGGCTCTCTGGAGGTTCAATGACTCCCAGCTCCAACATCTTTTGTACCTCAACTTTTATGCAGTCCCTGACATGGTCAGGTTGCCTGTAGATTTTACTCTTCACAGGCAGACTGTCACCAGTGTCCACCTCATGGGTGCACCAGTTTGTCTGACTTGGGTTCAGAGAGAACATATGTCTGTAGGATTGCAGAACCTGTCTGCAGTCCTGTTGCTGATGGACAGTGAGGCTGTCAGAAAAGACCACACCATCAACTGAGCCATCATCAGGGTTCTGAGTCAACAGGTCTGGGAGAGGGTCACTCTCTTCCTCCTGCCCCTCATCTGTAGCCATGAGTAAGCCCATGTCTGCCCTGTCAACATATGCCTTTAATCTGTTGACATGAAGCACCCTGTGGGGGCTTCTGGGAGTCCCAAGGTCCACCAAGTAGGTGACTTCTCCCTTTTTCTCAACAATAGTGTGGGGTCCAGACCATTTGTCTTGGAGTGCTGCTGGGGCCACTGGCTCCAACACCCACACTTTCTGCCCTGACTGGTACACAGTCAGTACAGCCTTTTGGTCATGCCAAGCTTTTTGGAGTTCTTGGCTTGCTTCAAGGTTTTTAGAAGCCTTCTTCATATACTCTGCCATCCTGGAGCGGAGACCAAGTACATAATCCACTATCAAGTTTGGGTTGTCTGAGAGGTCTCTCCCATCCTTCCCTTACTAAACCTAGGGGTCCTCTTACAGGATGCCCAAACAAAAGCTCAAAAGGGCTGTAGCCAACCCCCTTTTGTGGGACCTCTCTGTAAGCAAACAGAAGGCAGGGTAAAAGGATGTCCCATCTTCGCCTAAGCTTGTCTGGTAAACCTTTTATCATTCCCTTTAGGGTCTTGTTGAATCTCTCAACAAGCCCATTGCACTATGGGTGATAGGGTGTGGTGAACTTGTAGTTCACACCACACTCCTTCCACATTGCAGTCAAGTATCCTGACATGAAGTTGGCACCTCTGTCAGAAATGACCTCCTTTAGAAAGCCCACTTTGGAGAATACTCCAAGCAGGGCCCTTGCCACAACAGGAGCTGTTGTGGTCCTCAGGGGAATAGCTTCTGGATACCTGGTGGCATGGTCCACTATCACCAGTATAAATATGTGCCCAGATGCTGTTTGTGGGTCCATTGGTCCTACAATATCTATGCCCACTCTTTCAAAGGGAACCCCCACCACAGGTAGTGGTATGAGGGGGGCCTTTGTGGTGCCACCTGATTTGCCACTGGCTTGGCAGGTGACACAGGAGCGACAAAACTCCTTGGTATCTTCTGACATATGGGGCCAGTGAAAGTGAGGGACAAGCCTGTCCCAAGTCTTGTTCCGGCCTAAGTGTCCTGCAAGGGGAATATCATGGGCCAAGGTAAGAAGGAAGCCTCTGAACTTCAGTGGTATGACCAACCTCCTGGATGCACCAGGCTTGGGGTCTCTAGCCTCTGAATACAGTAGCCCTTCATCCCAATACACTCTATGGGTACCTTGAGCATTCCCTGCAGCCTCAGCAGCAGCCTGCTGTCTGAGGGGTTCAAGAGAGGGGCAGTCTAATTGAGCCTGCCTCAGATCTGCCCTTGAAGGTCCCCCTGTCCCAAGAAACTCAACCTGATCAGGTTCAAGTTCTTCTAGGACAGTTCCTTCAGGGCTCTCAGAATCATCCTCCTGGGAGGGCTGATCCACCACCTGAGGCAGGGGGGAAGGCACAGCCTTAACCCTACTGCTCTTTCTCTTGGGTTGTGACTGGTCCATAGTTTCAGGATCCAGCACTTGTTCAGTGGTGCACTTTTTGGCCTGTGACCTGGTCACAGCAAGGACATGTGCATCTATCCCCAGCATTTCTGCATGGGTCCTATACTCCACTTCAGACCAAACTGAAGTTTCAAGATCATTGCCCAGTAAACACTCTACAAGAAGGTCTGAACTAACAACAACTTTCTTGAGGCCAGTTACCCCTCCCCAGGAGAAGTTAACAATAGCCACACTATGGGAGGTAGTGGCATTGCTAGCGTTGGTCACTAGGTAATTCTCACCTAGTATGATCTGTCCAGGGTCCACAAAGGCAGGTGTTACCATTGTGACACTAGCCCCAGTGTCCCTGTAGGCCTGAGCCATTCTTTGGTTGATAAAAGGAGTCTGTCTGTACTTGCCCAGGTTACTGGGGCCTACAGTAGAGGACAAAGCTAAGTCCCCGTCACAGATCAGAACAGCCTGAGTAGGTATTCTGACTAGGCCAGAATCCTCCTCAGTTCCCAGGGTTAACCCTACTACACCCTTTTGCTGGGAACCACCACTTACAGCTGGACTAGGGGGTACAGTTGCCTTAGGGGCAATGGTGGCTGGGGGCTTATCTTTTTTGGTGCACTCACTAAACCAATGTGAGTTGGACTTGCAATAGTTGCACCATGGTTTCTTTTGGTCATCTTTCTTCTTATCCTTTTTGGGACCACCCTCCCCCTGAGCCTTTTGGGGGCCTGGTGAAGACTTCTGGTCTTTTTGTTTCTGATCATTACCCTTCTGGTCTGCCTTTTTGTGATCACCACCCTGGTTCTGGTTTTTCTGCTTAACTCTAGTCCTGACCCATCTATCTGCCTTCTTTCCCAATTCTTGGGGAGAAGTCAGATCAGAATCAATCAGGTGTTGATGCAGTAGCTGGTTTTGACAGTTGTTAAGGATTTGTTCTCTCATGATCAAATTATACAATCCTGTATAGTCCTTAACCTTACTTCCCACTAGCCAGCCTTCCAGAGCCTTAGTGGCACAATCTACAAAGTCAGTCCAGTCCTGAGTCTGTGTCTTCTGGGTATCCCTGAACAACAACCTGTATTGTTCAGTGGTTAGGCCAAACCTATCAATTAGAGCAGTTTTCAGGACAGTGTAATTGTCTGCATCCTCATCACTAACTGTGAGGAGCTTGTCTCTACCTTTCTCAGAGAAGGAGAGCCACAAGATAGCTACCCACTGACTTTGGGGTACCTGCTGTACTTTGCAAGCTCTCTCCAAAGCAGTTATCCATTTGTGGATGTCATCCCCACACTTGTAGGGAGGGACAATCTTGCTCAGGTTTCTATTATCATAGTGCCTGTCTCTATCCTTAGGGATATTGCTGCCACCAGTGGGTTCTGACCCACTTAACTTTTGCTCTCTAGCCATAGCAAGCTTCTCTTTGGCAAGGGCAAGTTCTTCCCTCTGAATCCTCAGATTAGCTTCCCTCATTCTGGCTTCATGCTCCTTTCTCTCGGGGGAAGTCATTCCCCTGTGAGAAGAAGCATTAGAGATGCTAGAGACATGGGAGTGGATGGATTCCCTGGAAGGGGATCTGTCTCTCCTGCTTCTCTGGTTAAGCCCACTTGGGGGTCTGTATGGGGGGACCCATGCAAACTCCCATGTAAGCTTAGGTTAGCCTGGCTAAGTCTTCCTACTTGGCCCTGGCTGTCTACCTCTTCATCTGAAGTCCCATCTGACTCATCTGTGGTGGGTAGACCCTCCTTTGTACCTATGGTACTGGCCTGTGAGGCCCTAAAAGTATCATACTCCTCTAGGAGTTCTACTAGCTGAAGGAGGGTAGGGTTTGAACCCTGTTTTAACTTTCTGGAGGTACACAATTGTCTCATCTCCTGAAAAGTTAGGGTATCATATCTAGAGGGGGTCTTCTTCAGACCTGCCCCTCCTGAGAGAGCATCTACTTGATCTCCTCCCAGAGACATGATCTAGTGAGGGTGTGGTGTGTGCACCTACCTACACTAGTTGTTTCTACTAAACCTCTCTGGTAGTTGTAGTCAGGGTGTGTTACTCCCTTCAACCTACAACCACTAAGTCCAGTAGGACTTAAGTATTACAATCTATGTTATATGTACCTAAACAATATCTGTGTTATCTTTCAATTTAGTATCTCAAGATTACAATGGTATTACAACAGCAAGCTCAGATCCCAACCGCTGCTCACCAATGTGAGAAGTTGGCCTGATGTATGATGTCACTAGTTCTAGTGTACACCTTATATCAGTCCAAACAACCCTTATGGTGATTGGTTGTAAAGTCAACCTTATAGACCAGCTATCCTAGTGGTAGCATGGACAAGAGCAGTCTTAGGCTAAACTCTGAATGGCATGTGAAGCCAGCTGTGATACCATATATAATCCCTTGAATACCAAATGAAAGGACACCACAACAGATATATATATAAAATAAAGTGTATTTATTCTAGTCAAACCCTCAGCACTCTTTATGAGATTAGAGGTAAGTACAACACAGTCTTATTTAAGCATACATTAAGTCACACAGGTAAGTAATACAGTTAGGCCCTAGGGGCCACGCAAACCATATACTAAAGAAGTGGTATAAGGACCACTGTCACGGAAATAGGATAGGCCTAGGCCTAGGGAATCGCTGGGGCTACACTATACTACCAAAGGTTAGGAAGTGGGAGGCCCACGGGATTCAGGTGCAGAGTGGAAACACTCACGCGTAATGCGTAAAAGTCGATAGAATTACTAGCAGTTAGAAATTAACAGTTTAAGGACACTTCTGAAGCAACTAGAGAGTCGAGACTCGGAAACTAGACCCTAGGATAGTCACTACCCTTGTGAGCACCGAAGTACCCAAGTTACCTAGCCCACGGGCTGCGGGTGCATAGGTGTGAACTTGCGTCGGGTTTCGTCGTGGACTTCTATGGATGCCTGAAGGAAAGTTGCTGACAGGCAGTCAGTGAAGAGTGTCCGGTGGATCCCAAGGCTGGGATCAAGAAGAGAGGATACCTACAAGCAGAAGGGACAGAGTCAAGGTCACTAGCCAGTGACCACGTGGAACCAGGAAGGAACCAGGCGATGTCGTGAAGATTGCAGGTGAGGGGTGAAGCTTGTCACTGCAGCCACGGGTACCAGGAGACGTCGAGGACGACCAGGACCAGGAGGCGAGCTGTCCCACGAAGGCTTTTGCTGTCGGCGGCGTCGAAGTCGAACTAGGACTCACCAAGCCTTGGCAAGCGGAACCCACGAAGAACGGAGGACTTGCTTCTGGTGCAGACCAGGAAGGTCTGGGGTGCTTCTCCTTTGCAAAGAAGCGGGAGCCAGTCTGGAGGAGCCAAACCAGCAGTGAAGATTTCAAGGTGTGTCGTCACAAAGGCCGCTAGCCAACGGGCAAGCAACCGGACAGACGCGGCCAGCAGGAAAATGCAGAAGGGCCCCACGCAGGACTCGTGGAGTGTGGGGGGCTGATCTTCGGTGCAGATGGTGCTTGGGGTTGGGGCTTCTCAATCCCCAGTGCACAACTTCGAGGGTGCCTCAGAAGCTGCGCTGGAAGATACTCGCCACTTTTCCCAGGTAGCCGGTCCAACGTCTCTCGTCGCCTCCACGGATCTCAGCTCGGCTGTGGATGTGGATCAGGGTCGGAGAAGTCTGGAAGTCAAGGCTCTGTTCGGGCTCTGCAGTCAGTCCCTCGTAGAACTTCAGCAAAGCAAAGGGTAGTCTCTTGATGGTGCCTGTTTGCACAGGGTAGCCACTCCTTGGCCACAAGGGAGATTCTTCAGTCTTCTTCTTTCGTCGAATGTCGAAGGTCCAGAGTTTCTGTTCAAGTTGCAGGTTCAGGATAATCTAATCTCCTGGGGCCCAGCTACCACTCTTATACTAATCTGGGGGGCTGGGTTGCCTGCTTGGTCACGCCTTATGGGTGGGACCTGGGAGGGGGTGGTTACACCCCCTTCCCTTTGTCCAGTTTCGCGCCAGGACTGGGGCTGGAGTGCCCCAGCACCGGTTTGAACTGGACTATGCATGGAGCACCTTGTGTGCCCCAGGCAGTGTCTCGTTTCATTCATCCCTCCCTGCCCCAATACACTAAGGCCTGTCTGGGGTGGTGCTCGCACCTCCCAAGGCAGGAAACCTATTGTCCAAGCCTCCCTTGCCGGGATCACTCCCAGCAGCAGGAGGTCAGACTTGTGTCGTGGCAGCAGCATCCATTTTGTGATGCTGGGGCTCTGGTTAACTTTAACCGGGTAAATAGGTTACAACATGTCTTCTCCCTCTAGAAGGGAGGGATAATATCCTCATCCCCAGAAATGGGATGGGGGTATTATTCCAAAGTGTTAGACACATTACACGACATGTTTTGATAAAGCCAAACCATAGTTACCATAACCGTTTAAGATTATAAGGCACTTTAAGAGTATATGGTAGGCTATATCATAGAACAGCTATAAGGACATGGTTCCGAAAGCTGCAGACAGGCTCAGCTCATGCTAGAGCACCATCTCACATGTTACCAAGCACTCTGCCTCCAGGATTGTTAAGGCCTGCCATAGGAGTGGCTGATAGGTACACATGTGTCTATATGTAAGATAGGTATAGGAATACTACACCTAAGCAAGGAGTGATTACACGACCTTGCCCCAGCTGAGTGATCAGCCAGTTGTGTCATAATGGAAGGCCAGGCCAGGGGTGGCATAATACATGCTGCAGCCCCTGGTAGGCCTAGGGTACACCTATGCCCTGGGTACCTAAGGTACACTGTACAGGGGCCAATAAGGTGATCCTATCCAAATGGGTTATGCACCTAAAGTACATAGTATCAATTTAGAGAGAGAACAGCAGGGCTGTGGGTCTGATTAGCAGGCCCACAGCCACATCTAAGTCGAAAACCAGTAAAGCAAAAGCAGAAAGTGGGGGTGAACATAGAAAGCAGACCCTACTCTCCTACAGAATGGCCCTTCCTTTTTGCTGTGCTTATTCACTTGGGCTTCGGTCCTAAATTTTGTGCATGGATACGCTTGCTGTACACCAACCCGGTGGCGCATGTGACGGCTAATGGTCACATTTCCAAAGACTTTCCGCTCTCACGTGGCACACGCCAAGGCTGCCCGCTATCGCCACTGCTATTTGCTCTCGTGCTGGAGCCACTGGCGGCGTGGATTAGATGGGAACCGATGATTCGGGGAATCAGATGGGCGGCAGAATGGGAGGACCGCGTCTCCCTATACGCGGATGATGTGCTATTGTATATGGCCACCCCAGTCGCTCTATTAAGGTGCTTCTCAACATATGTGAACTTTTTGGTTGGGCATCTGGGTACACCATAAATTGGTCCAAATCTGTCTTATTTATACTATACTCAGCTCCCCAGAGATTGCCCACTGTAAGTCGCGGATGACACATTTAAATATTTGGGTATTTATATAACCGCAAGCCCGGATGAATTCTATACGTGGAATCTCATGCCTCCTTTGGAGAGTCTCAAACGGGATGCGTTACACTGGGGCACATTACCGCTGACACTCCTAGAAAAGGCGGCGCTTTTTAAAATGATGGCGCTCCTTCGATTCCTGTACGCACTGGAGAATACATCATTCCTAGTACCCCCACGCTATTTCAAAGCGATAGAGGCACGGGTTTCCAGTCTGCTATGGGGGAACAAACCGGCACGTATTGCGCAGGGCAAATTTGGATAGAGGGTGGTATGACGGGGGAATATTGCTTCCAAACATACATTTATACTACTGGGCAGCACAATTAAAAATTATCAATCAGTGGATACACGCCCCGCAAACGGACCCCGCTTTTAAGGCAGACAGACATGGACCAGGGGCAGAAGGCATGATGTCAACGCTGTATAATGAGAAACGATCTCCCTCATTGCTTGGACCCACAAAACACACAATCATTTTATGGCATAAGGCGCACGCTAAATTGGGCAGGCGGGGAGTAATAACCCAACTTACTCCACTATAGGACGGCTCAAGTAAGAGGTTTGCCCAATTGGATGCAATCGGCATCTCCACGGTGGGCGACATCTGGAGCAAAGGCGAGAATATACAGACTATATGCAAAAGCGAGCCACTTCTTTCACCTACCGAAAGTTGGTCAACAACTTACCGGACCCTACTATGGCACTCAGGGGAAAATGGTCCTGAGATGTTGGGGAACTCGATGACACCGACTGGCAGGACGCAACAGCATCCCCGCTTGAGGTGGGCATACCCTCAAGGCTTAGGTTGGTGCAGCTCAAAATATTGCACCGTACTTATTATACCAGACTCGCCCTCTGCAGGATAGGGAAAGCATCACACCCTTATTGCTTGAGGCGCTGTGGAGATGAGGGGACATTTTATCATACACTATGGCAGTGTCCGAGAATCGCTGAATATTGGGTTAAGGTAATCAGGACAATATCACAAGTAGAGGAAGTGTCACTTGTGCCGGAGCCCAAGAGTTGTTTGTTTAATGTTTGGGGACCAAATGATCTTACACATCCGGCACAGGACTGGACTACATTAGGAATAATGGTTGCGAAGCGTAACATCGCACAAAAGTGGGGCTCGGAGGAGATACCGACACTCAAAGCTTGGTGTAAAGACATGGACACAGCCATGGTGACCGAAAAAGCAGTATACATTAACCGATGTTGTCCGCGAAAATGGAATAAAGTGTGGGGGGCATGGAATAAATTCCGGGGATACATCTGTGAACCTCCCAGGGTGCAGTCAGAAGAGGCCTCAGAGGAAGAGAATGGTGGGGAAATGTAAGACTCATATGTGTAATGTTGTCGAAGGTTATGGTCTAAATATTGACAGTAGACAAAATGTTGTAGGAATGTATATCGCTGGAATGCACTTATACTATGTATTGTCAGAACGGTATTTGCCTTATTGATTGTAATAATAAAAAGTAAAAAAAAAGAAAAGTAGTGAGCATCAGGTTTAAGTTCTTCAAAAATCAAGGCGATTTCAGTGGCATGCTTAGGGAACGATTAGCAGTTTAGCAGGAACATCTTTATAATGGAACGATTTACAGGGGGGCTCCGTGCCTTAATGACCGGCCGAAAGTTAAACCCACAGTATGGACAGCCGATGTGCTCAACTACGACGTTCCAAGAGTGTCGGCAGTTGTCAAATGTCGTTCCTCTTAGGTTGTATAGGGAGTGTGCGCTATAGAATCAAAAAAAGGACGGTCGAATAAGGCAGATCCTAGACCTCAGGGTCACAAACGTGATGACGGTGGTAGCAGCACATCTCCGAAGATCAGGGATTCCTGTTTTTCCCTATGTGGACTACTGACTGCTCAAAGCCGTCACTAGAGATGGTGTTGCATCATCTGCAGGTAACAACACGGCTGTAGTTCGACTTGGGTTTTTCGTTAAATGTACCCAAATCTCACCTGGTGCCCTCTCAGCATAACCTGCTCATAGGGGCATTACTGGACACTACTGTGAGTCGTGCCTTCATTACTCTGCAGAGGATTCAAGACATCCAGGCTATGATTCCAACTTTTCAGAATGGATTCGCTGTACCAGTCCTGTAGGTCTTGCGCCTGCTAAGTCTGTTTGCTTCCTGCATACTATTGGTCAACCATGCACACTGGCAAATGAGGGCCCTCCAGTGTTGCCTCCACAGACAGTGGTTTCAACACAATGGAGATCTCAAGGAGGTGGTCAGAATCTCCAGAGACTGCAGCGGAGCTGTTATGGTGGAGTGTTTCGGACAACCTGTCTCAAGGAAAGCTGTTTCCATTCCTTCCTCGTGGCCACAGTGATAATGGATGCCTCTACTCTAGGGCGGGGAGCTCATCTGGGGGATCTGGAGGTCAAAGGCCTTTGGTCTCCAGAGGAAAGATTGTTTCATATCAATCTTCTGGAATTGCGAGCAATGCGTTTGGCTCTCAAGGCTTTCCTTCTTTCCCTTTGTGGTCAGTCGATTCAGGTCCTAACAGACAACACTACCGCGATATGGTACATCAACAAACTGGGAGGAGTAAGGTTGTATCGTCTCTGCGACTCTGGTCCTGGGCTCAGGATCATAAGATTTGCATAATTGCGAATCATCTGGCCTGAGTGCTAAATGTGCATGTGGACAGTCTCAGATTGCAGTACTCGGCCGATCACGAGTGGTGTCTCCATTCGGAGGTGGCCATCACATTTTCAGAATGTGGGGGTTTCCTTGGTTGACCTGTTTGCCACTCACGAGAACGTGCACTGCCCGCCATTCTGCAGTCTCCAGTATCCAATGCGGGGAGCTTTGGGGGATGGGTTTCAGTTAGATTGGGGCTCAGAGCTTCTTTTAACGCGTTTCCTCCCATACCTTTGATTCCACGAGTTCTGAGGAAGATTCGCCATGACCGGGCCCAAGTCATATTGATCGCCCTGGATTGGCCAAGAAGGGTGTGGTACACAGACCTCCTTTACCTTTCATCACACCATCCGCTCTGTCTTCCTCTCAGCGCAGACCTCATCTCGCAGTTGCAGGGGCAGGTTCTACTCCCCCCACCACCAGAGCCTGCACCTTCATGCCTGGAGATTGAATGGGGCAACCTGAGCTCTTTCTCTCCTCCCGCCGGATGTGGTGGATGTTATTTTATTGGCCAGAAGACACTCCACCAAATCTGTCTATTCTGTTAGGTGGGCCAAGTTTGTAAAATGGTGTGGGGAAAGATCGGTTGATCCATTGCAAGCCCATTTGTCTGATATTCTGATTAAAGGCTACTTGTCTGCCTCCTCGGCATTTCTCTGTTTACCAGACCAACCCTCTTTATTTAAATCTCCCATATTCATGATATTCATTAAGGGTCCCACCAATAGGTTTCCTCCCACTACCTTTATTATGCCTCAGTGGGATTTGAATTTAGTTCTTACTTTCTTGATGGAGTTTCCCTTTGAACCCTTACATAGTTGTCCCTTGAGATTTTTAGCATTTGAGACAAATTTCTGATTCCAATCACTTCCGCTAGATGGGTTAGCGAGCTACAGGCTCTTAGCTCCAAGCCCCCATTTACCTAATTTCATGCGGATAAGACCAGAGCTGCTTTCCTGCCTAAGGTGGTCACTCCCTTCCACCTAGGGCATTCTATCACTTTACCCACTTTCAGTCCTCCCCCTCACCCTTCTAAGGAGGAGGAGAGACTTTACCACCTGGACTCTAAGAGGGCAGCCAGCTTCTACCTGGACAGGACTAAAGACTTAAGGTTTGACGACCAACTCTTCATTGGATATGTGGGCAAGATGAAGGGCAAGGCTGTCCATAAGAAAAAGCTGTCCAGGTGGATCTTCCTCTGCATCAAGATCTCCTACGCCTTGGCAAAGAAGGAGCCTCCTAAAGGTATTCAAGCTCATTTCATCAGAGCTAAGTCTTCTTCTTTGGCTTTAACTAGAGGTGTCCCTATATTAGACATCTGCAAGGCGGCAACTTGGGTCTCCCTCCACACTTTCGCGAAGCATGATTGCTTCAACTCGGAGGTGAGGAGGGACGGCCACTTTGCACATTCTCTCCTACATGAGTTTTTTGGTATAGGAAGGCAAGCACCCTCCTCCAAGAGCGGGACTGCTTGGTTATTCAATTAAAAAGGTGAGGTATACACAGGCAGATGTATTCATCAGAAGAACAAGTTACTTACCTTTGTTAATGCTTTTTATGTTGGATACAGTATCTGCCTGTGGATTCCTCAACGGATTCCCTCCATTGCCTGTCTGTTTATACCGAAAAATTGTTGACATGTGATTCATGTATTTTATTATGGAATATTTGAAATGATGGGACTTTTCACTAGTAAATGTTTATGTTTTAGAATTTTCAGTTTCTATCTTGGTTTTGTATACTGAGTATACTTGTGGAAATGTTGTCGGCTCACCCGTTCACCTCGAAGGCACGGAAAAAATGGGTGGAACTGACGTCAGCACGCCGAAAAGGTCTTCTTATGGCTCTGATGACATCACGCAGAGTCGCGTGCGGAGCCGTTCCATTGTGACGCTATTGTCGACGTGAGAGAGCTATGGAGAAAAGTTTCTGTGGAATTCTGTGCATGGGGTAATTCAAAAGGTGAGGAATCCACAGGTATATACTGTATCCCCCTGAAAAAGCGTTACTGTAGTTAAGTAACTTGTTCGTTAGGTTGACCATCAAAGTCACTAAATAAACCTGATCACAACCCCCTGGTAGCTTTGGCACAGAACAGACGGGCTGAACTTTGAGCGATATGTAAAGTATTTATGCAGTACCATAACAGTAATAAAGTTTACATACATAACAATAGAAATCCCAAACCGAATTGGAAAACTAGAGTACAATTGAGTAAACAAATGGACACCAAAATGACAAAAATCCAATAATAGGTACTGGAGAAATGCCGCACCAAACTGGATATGAGAGCTATGAGGGTTTGTGTGGACAGTGGACTGTGGTAATCCTAGTGTCCTTCCTCATCTAACACTAAAATTCTGTTTGGGTCAGTCACTGTACCCATAACAAACCCAGCGATAGAAGTCTGGTAGAACAAGCCGGGTTTACCAGCAACTAGACAGTGCATACACAAGAATTGTTTTGGCATTCTGTTTCCGCCTTTGGAGTACACCCCACGTGTTCTATGTAAAACCCCAGCAGACTGCCAAGCAGGATTTGACACTACTGTCAGAAATTATGCTCATTGTCCAACCCTACAAATTCTGTCATGTTCAGAGGGAGCATCTCTGCCCATTCATCTCAGCCTATTCTTTGCTCCTGGGAGGCATTTTACACCAATGCAAATATTAATTAGTGGCTGGCGAAAGTGGAAATGTCCTTTGTGATCACTATTGTGATCTCAAACTCTTGATCGGACACTGACATCTCATAGCAGTTGGTATATAATATTTTAGTAGGACAGATTTGACCTTGGGAATTGTCCGGCAGCATTGGAGAGTGAAGGCAGTAGTCCATTGGACCATTGCCTGCTACCTTTAATGCGTTTCAGAGGCTGCTGCTTTATTAGGGCAAATGGACTGCGCCCCCCTTACCCCTGCCTCAATTCTTACTTGTTACTTATTTTTAAAACTGCGATAGTAGTGAATTGTTTGGAGCTTTTGACCCTCGCTCTAAGCGAGGTCAGATAAAATTAGGCTCCTTAGAAAGACACTAGGTTGGTTCGCAGATGCCTGCTGTCGCAGGATTTACAGGGCTTATTTCAGTATTGGAACTTTCTAGATTCACAGGCTTGAATCATTCCCCGTTGTCCTGATCGGAGTTCCCGGTACCTTTTAATAGTAGTGCCATGATGGGTATAGACTAGAAAAAAGGCCTACGGCTCTTACTTTATTAACCTAACATAGTCTTTATTAAAAAAGAGACCAAAGTTTTGCCTTAACCAATCAGCATGAATCACTCTCTAGAACAATCCTGAGAGAAGCTCAGTACCTCAGATTTTCTACCGCACATTGTGCTAGGGAGCCTCCACTGAGCTCTGCTCGGCTTTTCTCAAACTGTACCTTCTCACAGAAGATTTTTGGACTTCATTCTTTAGCAAAGTACTTACATTTCATATATACTCTCAGACAGATATATATTCCTCTCTTTATATCTGTTTATTTGACATATGTCAGAGAAAACAAAAAAGGCTTTCTTCAGAGAGTGTGCTACTTGCTTGAAAAAGAGATTGTATGTAGAGGACCCTCACAAAGACTGCATTTATTGTTTGTACCCGGCCAGTAAAGCGTCAGGCTGCAAAATATGTTGCACCTTTTCTAATAAGACCCTCAGAGATCGTGAAGGAC
Organism: Triturus cristatus; assembly: GCF_964204655.1. Taxonomy (NCBI): domain Eukaryota; kingdom Metazoa; phylum Chordata; class Amphibia; order Caudata; family Salamandridae; genus Triturus; species Triturus cristatus. Next base: position 278,810,465 of record NC_140594.1, on the reverse strand, counting down.
GTCTTCTCATCTGGCTCCAAAAAATTTAGACCAGATCTGATCCTGTGTCACTCTGAAAGCAAGCAGTCTACTTCTTCACATTCAGAGAAGGAACCTTACAAGAAATACACCAAGACGTCCTCTCATGAATCTTCCTCTGAGTGCAAAAAAGGTTCTCATGAAAAAGAGCAGCCATCCAAGACTGTATCTGAGCTGAAAACGCCACCTCCAGAGCTCAAACTTACTTTCAAAAAGCCTTCTTCCGACAAGTCGTAGATGAGCTCTCTGTTGGCGAAGAAATGTTGGTCAGGACTGTCGAGAGCAAAAGGCTGCAGACATCGACTACTTTCTCCACTGCCATCTCATCATCGACGATATCCTTAGCGTCGTCGACTCATGCTCCAATTTCGTCGACCGTTCCTCTAGCATCTTCCGCTAAGGTGGTTGCCCCAACATCGATGAAGACTACGGTTAGACATCTGGAAAGACAGATTACACCAGAACATACTTCCCTAAAATTACGCGTCTCTTACCCACTCATCTCCTGGAGGAGGGAGATTCTGAAGAAGAAGGCCTATTTGGTAATGCATTTAGTCCGTCTGACTTGCACGTTAAGTGTCAACCGGATGATGACGATGATGAACAACAGTACTGTAGTCAGGCCTATTATGCCCAATGTGAACATCAGCAATATCAGCAATATCAGGAAGAGATGGTTACAATGCCTTCTGCGTTGCTCTTAGATCTGCAATTTATGCTGGCAGATTGCCGAAGGTACTTCCCACCTTTAATGCCTATTAATTAATCTCGACCTCCTCAGGTGGGATCACCAGTACAGGTGAATACTCTTACTGTGCATTCTGTTCCAAATACTCCGCAGTCTATGCCTCTTCAGGAACAGATCTCTTCGGCTGAGGAAAGGGAAGAAGGAGAGATTCACGACACAGCCATGGAATGAGACAACTAAATGATGTCTTTACCTGCCTCACCAACACCTCTTCTGGTAGATTCCCTGCCAGAGGACAAAGGGGGATTTCACAATCTGCTAGAGTGTGCAGTAAAAAGATTTGCTCTACCAATGCCTTATAAACAAGCTGACTGTTTCTTATAGGTTTTTAAGGAACCATTTTGTATATCTGTCAGGGCTATACACATAACTGACTACATCTGGCATTAAGGCATTAAGATCGTGAAAAACCCCATCCTCTATACCGGTGGTACTTCCATGCTTTGGTAAAAAATATAAGACAACAGATGACGACCCAGTGTGCCTTACAGGGCACCCAAAACCGGATTCCATAGTCATGCAGGCTGCTCAATGCCACTCAAAAAATCCTGCAGCACCTCTTTCTGCACCTCCTGAGAAGGACAGCAGACATCTAGATTCCATTGGCAAACGTTTTTCAGCAATGTCAGCACTGACAGTGAGGGAAGCAAATTCTCTGGTGATCCTAGGTCACTATGATCGCCAGATGTGGTCAGACATTGCTCCCCACATTGACCAACTGCCAGGGGATACCAAGGAAGAAGCAAAAAATAAAAGATTCGGCAATGGTAGTCACTATCACAGGATTCAGGCAGCTAGCGGGAGCGGCAGTTCTAAGAAGGCAGGGATGGCTCAAAGCCACCTCATTCCACCCGGAAGTTCATAATAATATCCTGGACCTATTGTATAATGAAGAAGCTCTTTTTGGAAGTCATATGGATGAGGCCCTCAAAACCATCAAGGCGGACACGGATACTGCCAAGTCTTTGGGGGCGCTGCAGTTCAGGAAAACCCCTTTTCGAGGATCCAAAGGAAGAGGGACGCCATCCTATAGAGGGAGGTATCAGCAGTACCGATGCCCTTCCTATTCCTCTAATACTCAGTCTTACCGGCCTGCAGAGACAACCACCTCAGACATCCTATTTCAGATCAAATAGGGGGAAAACACCTCCAGCTGGCAAAGATACCAACCACCAACAATGATATTATACAGGCTCCAGCTCCAAGTCTTCCTCCTCCACATCCTCCTCAGTCTTTTCACCCTCAATACCCCTACCTGGGAGGCAACATTTCCACCTACCTCCACCAATGGCAAACAGTTACCACAGATCGGTAGGTTCTACGCCTGGTACAATTTGGACACACTCTAGAATTTATCCAAAAACTACAGATAGCCCCCCCACAACACTCCCTCCAGAGATATCTCATGTCTCTTCAACAAGAGGTCAAGGGAATGCTTCACAAAGGAGCAATAGAGAAGGTCCCACTATCCAGCATGGACACAGGTTTCTACCCGTTTTTTTCTTTAATCAGAAAGAGGTTAAGGCAGTGGCGACCAATTTTTGACCTCAACCTCCATTTGAAAAAATCATTTCAAATGGTCACATTGCAGGATGTACTGAAGCTCCCTAGACCTCTAAGACGCCTATTTCCACATACCCATTCACCCAAGACACAAAAAATACCAGAGGTTTATGGTACCAATTCAGGGTGCTCCCTTTTGATCTCAAGTCCGCGCCCAGATATTTTACAAAGTGAATTGCTCCGGTCGCAGCATTTCTCAGACAACACCAACATCAAGTCATTCGATATCTGACCGGCTGTCTGATCAAGGCACTTTCCAAGACAGCAGCGAGAGCATTCACAAGAGCCTGCACAACTCTCTTCTGGCGGTGGGGTCTGACTTTCAATCTACAGAAATCCAGACAGAATCTATCACAAACCATTGTCTTTCTAGAAGCCAAGTTAGACACAGTATGTTTTTTTTAAAAAAAACCTTTATTTTCCATTTTTCAATAAAACATTACAGCATACAGTGCCTTCTACATCTTTTGGGGACTGAAATAGCAGTGCTGGGGGAGAGTTCAAAACAATAGGGGTCCACAATCATATTGTAAATATGTCTCAATATTAAATGGAACATAGAGTAGGCCACATAGGCATAGGTCATACACTTATAACAGTTATCCGCCTGTCTCCCACTCCCTCGGCGCTCTTCCTTGTCGTACTCGTCCTCCTCACTATCTGAGGCACTTTGGTCAGACCCCCCCTCCGCCATCAAAAACCCAGCACTACACAATTCCCGCCTGTTAGACCTGTCAGCCCTTTGGGTGGTCCCTCCTCATCATTATTTATTTTGTCCCACTTTTGCCTCAAACCCTGTTAGTATTTTTTTCCTTTTTGGGAACCACCAGACTTTTTCGTATTGATGCAGATTCAGGGAGCCATTTTATATACCCCTGGAACTTCTGTCTGAGGGCCTGGAGCACAAAATGGTGGCCACCTGTGACATCATCAGAACCCACTGGAACCTACCAGCACCTTCCAGAACATTCCAGAACCCTGTGACAGTTGGAGGCGGTTTGGAATGTTGGGAAGCTAAGCCAGAGTTGACAGTTGGAGCTGGCAGTTGGCACCTGACTGGTGAAGAGAGAGGAGCAGAAACCTGAAGGAGGAAGGAGTGAGGCAGCAGGGGTGGAAACTTGTGCCTGGAGTGGGGTCCATAAACCCACCCTTGATACTAGTCCCTACTTACTGAGCACAGCCTGGAGCCCTGTGTGGGACAAAGCAAGAAAAACCATCTTAAGGACCTGGACAGCAGGAACAGGCCTTAGAAGTAAAGAAAAGCAAGAATCTGACCTGTTTATTGGTTTCCCTGGAGTCCGACGTCGAGAAGCCTGAGACCTGGAGCCCGAGGTGGAGAAGCGGCGCTGACTGGGAAGCAGACGTCGTACCCGGAGCCGCCAGAGGTCGAGAGAGAGGGCGCCGACGGAGGTCGTGGAGAGTACCAGAGGTCGAGGAGGAAGTCACCCGAGGTCGAGTGAGCGGCGTCGACGGGGGAGTGAAGTTCGCACTCCGGAGTCGCCGGAGACCGAGGTGAAGCGTGCCGGAGGTCGGGAGTGGAGATCGCACTCCGGAGTCACCGGAACCTGAGGAGAATCGTGCCGGAGGTCCCCTTGGCAGGACACCTGGGGCAAGACAAGACCTTCGCCCGTCTTGTACCACACTTTTATTGGCCTCAAATGAAAGTGTCGTCCGATACCTACTGCCGGACATGTGTGTCCTGCCAAGCCAGTGGGAAAACAGGGGTGAAGCTGAAAGCTCCCCTGGAACCACTTCCTGTCGTTAGCACCCCCTTTGAAAGGGTGGGCATCGACATTGTGGGACCGTTAGATCCACCTACTACAGCTGGTCACAGGTTTATCCTGGTTTTGGTGGATCATGCCACACGGTACCCAGAGGCAATACCTCTGAGGACCATAACAGCACCTGTTGTGGCTAGGGCCCTGATGGGAATCTTTACCCGAGTGGGTTTTCCCAAGGAAGTTGTGTCCGACAGGGGGACCAACTTCATGTCAGCGTACATGCGGGCCATGTGGAAGGAGTGTGGAGTGACCTACCGGTTCACAACTCCTTACCACCCCCAGACCAATGGTCTGGTGGAGAGGTTTAACAAAACCTTGAAAGGCATGATCAGAAGTCTGCCTGAAAGCCTGCGGAGGAAATGGGACGTCCTCCTACCCTGTTTATTGTTCTCCTACAGGGAAGTGCCACAGAAGGGAGTGGGCTTTAGCCCCTTCGAGCTTCTGTATGGGCACCCTGTACGTGGACCTCTCAACCTGGTGAGAGACGGATGGGAAAGAACTCCCAGAAAGCTTCCCCAGGATGTGGTGAGCTACATGCTGGCCTTCCGGAGCCAAATGGCTAAGTTGTGGAAGCAAGCTTCTGACAACTTGGAGGCCAGCCAAGCAGTAATGAAGGCGTGGTATGACCACAACGCTCACCCGGTGGAGTTGGAGCCTGGCCAGAAGGTGTGGGTGATCGAACCAGGAGAGCTTAGCGCCCTCCAGGATCGCTGGTCAGGACCCTTTGAGGTGTTGGAGAAGAAGGGTAAGGCTACCTACTTGGTGGATCTTAAAACCCCTCGTCAGCCCCTACGGGTGCTGCATGCCAACCGCCTCAAACCCCACCACGAGAGGCCCGAAGTCATCTTGATGATGGTGACTGACGGAGCAGAGGACGTGGAAAGCGAGCCTCTCCCCGATTTGTTTGCGTCTCAAGAAAAGGATGGGTCGGTGGAGGGAGTGATTCTCTCCCCATCTCTAACTCCTGAACAGCAGGAGGACTGCCGCCAGGTCCTGGGGCAGTACTCTTCGTTGTTCTCCCTTGTCCCGGGTAGGACTCACCTGTGCGTCCATGATGTGGACACAGGAGACAGCCCACCTGTGAAGTCCAAGATCTACCGGATGTCAGACAAGGTGAAGGCCAGCATTCACAGTGAAGTCACTAAGATGCTGGAGCTAGGAGTGATCGAACCTTCTAGCAGCCCCTGGTCCAGTCCGGTGGTGTTAGTACCAAAAGCTGCACCACCGGGTGCCCAACCGGAACTGAGGTTCTGTGTGGACTACCGGGGACTGAATTCAGTAACCAAAACTGATGCTCATCCGATCCCTAGGGCGGATGAATTGATTGACCGGCTGGGAGCTGCCCAATATCTAAGTACCTTTGACCTTACTTCTGGGTACTGGCAGATCTCTTTGACTGATGGAGCAAGGGAAAGGTCAGCCTTCTCCACGCCCAATGGCCACTACCAGTTCTGTGTGATGCCCTTTGGGCTCAAGAACGCACCTGCCACGTTTCAGCGCCTGGTAAACCAGATCCTCACCGGAATGGAGAGTTTCTCTGCTGCTTATCTGGATGACATAGCCGTCTTCAGTAACAGCTGGGAGGATCACTTGCGTCACCTGCAAGCTGTTCTCCAGGCCCTGAGACAAGCTGGATTGACAATCAAGGCCAGCAAGTGCCAGATCGGGCAGGGGTCGGTAGTGTACCTTGGACACTTGGTGGGTAGGGGAGCGGTGCAACCCCTCCAGGCGAAGATCGAGGCCATCATGGCCTGGGAACCCCCCAAGACACAGACTGAGGTCCGAGCTTTTCTGGGTCTCACGGGATACTACCGCCGCTTCGTGAAGGGGTACGGTACCATCGTAGCCCCCCTCACGGAGCTCACGTTCAAGAAACAACCTCGACGGGTAGTCTGGACGGAGGCTTGTCAGCAGGCCTTCGTGAAGCTGAAGCAAGCCATGTGCGAGGCCCCGGTCTTAAGGGCCCCAGACTTTTCCAAGAAGTTCATTGTCCAGACGGATGCATCAGAACATGGCATTGGGGCAGTGTTATCGCAACTCAATGAAGAGGGTCTGGATCAACCCGTGGTCTTCCTATCCCGGAGACTACTTCCCAGGGAACAGAAGTGAAGTGCAATAGAGCGTGAAGCCTTTGCAGTGGTATGGGCTCTGAAGAAGTTGCGGCCATACCTGTTTGGCTCGCACTTCCTAGTTCAGACCGACCATAGACCCCTTCGTTGGCTGATGCAGATGAAGGGGGAGAATCCCAAGTTGTTGAGGTGGTCTATTTCCCTACAGGGAATGGACTTTCAGGTGGAACATCGGCCTGGAGTGGACCACGCCAATGTAGACGGTCTCTCAAGGTATTTCCGCCTTAGTGATGAGAACTCCCAAGGGGTTGGGTAGCTCTCCCCACTTTCAGCTGGGGGGGACGCGTGATAGACCTGTCAGCCCTTTGGGTGGTCCCTCCTCATCATTATTTATTTTGTCCCACTTTTGCCTCAAACCCTGTTAGTATTTTTTCCTTTTTGGGAACCACCAGACTTTTTCGTATTGATGCAGATTCAGGGAGCCATTTTATCTACCCCTGGAACTTCTGTCTGAGGGCCTGGAGCACAAAATGGTGGCCACCTGTGACATCATCAGAACCCACTGGAACCTACCAGCACCTTCCAGAACATTCCAGAACCCTGTGACAGTTGGAGGCGGTTTGGAATGTTGGGAAGCTAAGCCAGAGTTGACAGTTGGAGCTGGCAGTTGGCACCTGACTGGTGAAGAGAGAGGAGCAGAAACCTGAAGGAGGAAGGAGTGAGGCAGCAGGGGTGGAAACTTGTGCCTGGAGTGGGGTCCATAAACCCACCCTTGATACTAGTCCCTACTGACTGAGCCCAGCCTGGAGCCCTGTGTGGGACAAAGCAAGAAAAACCATCTTAAGGACCTGGACAGCAGGAACAGGCCTTAGAAGTAAAGAAAAGCAAGAATCTGACCTGTTTATTGGTTTCCCTGGAGTCCGACGTCGAGAAGCCTGAGACCTGGGGCCCGAGGTGGAGAAGCGGCGCTGACTGGGAAGCAGACGTCGTACCCGGAGCCGCCAGAGGTCGAGAGAGAGGGCGCCGACGGAGGTCGTGGAGAGTACCAGAGGTCGAGGAGGAAGTCACCCGAGGTCGAGTGAGCGGCGTCGACGGGGGAGTGAAGTTCGCACTCCGGAGTCGCCGGAGACCGAGGTGAAGCGTGCCGGAGGTCGGGAGTGGAGATCGCACTCCGGAGTCGCCGGAACCTGGGGAGAATCGTGCCGGAGGTCGGGAGTGGAGGTCGCACTCCGGAGTCGCCGGAACCTGAGGAGAATCGTGCCGGAGGTCGGGAGTGGAGGTCGCACTCCGGAGCCGGCGGAAGTCGACATCGAGCCAAGACAGCCCGACGTCATCGAACCGGAGGTCGACATCGAGCCAAGACAGCCCGACGTCATCGAATCGGAGATCGACATCGAGCCGAGGCCGCCGACATCGAACCGGAGCCGCCTATCGACGTCGTCAAGAACTGACATTGCGCCGGGGCCGCCGACATCGAACCGGAGCCGCCTCACGGCGTCGACACGACTCCAGCGGCGTCGGAGCTTCATAAAAAGGGCAGTAAGTGGAATAGAGGGCGCCTAAGGCCCTGTGGAGCCCTGAGAGACTAACCTAGGGTGCTGGAACCAGCTTGATTGTGCCAGGGATGAGCTGAGACTAATACAGAGGGGTTGTGTAGTGTGGGAGAGCCAGATCTCTAGATTCCCCCTTTATCTACCTCAGTTTAGGCCTCAGCCTTGTCCAAGCCAGGGAGTACACCCCTCAGGCCATCCACCTAACCACAAGCTGTGACTGGGCCAAATCAGCCCATAGTATTTTCAATGTGATCTGATTTTTCAAGTGTCACTGTTGGCTTTTATTATTTATTGAGAGCACTGTATTTATTGTATTTATCCTATTTATTGCCTCACAATATTTATTGTCGTACAGTATTTATTGCCTCATAATATTTAATTGCCTGTAATGTAGTGCACTTATATTTATGCCTTGATTATTTATGACCTACCTTATTTATTGAATCGTTAAGACAGTATTTATTTGACGTACCATTCCACAGAAAAAGCCTTGTGTACTGTGATTGTCTTATTATTTATTTATCTAATCAGCAACTAGGAGAAAAGAAGATAAAGAGATATATTTTCAGTATAATTTTTAAGGTGTAGTGTCGTTTTTGGAACGGATGCACGCATGGTTATTGTATGGGTATTGCGTATGCTTAACACGGTGCCTGACCCCTGACCACTCGAGCCAAGCTACCACTGTGTGTGTCTGGAAAGACCCCGTTACCACCACCCTTTCCGGTGTGGGAGTGGGGTTTTTCTAACACCGCCATTCCATTAAATCCGTTTGTAAGTTTTCGTCCCTACGTGTGAGCTTCATATGTGTCTCTTTATCTAATGCCCACTCTCTAATATCCTTGATCCAGAGTGACATCTCTGGGCCTCTTTGCCCCATCCATGTTATGGCCACCCTTTGTCTGGCTAATACTAACATTAATTGCAGCAGTTTATAAGGTAACTTCCATTTCTTGGGCTTCCTAACGTGGGCTAGTAAACATTGCAGTGGTTCCTTCATCAGCGGAAGGACCGTGACCTCCCGTATTTTATGAGCCACCCCTGTCCAGAACTGTCTCACCACCAAACATCCCCATGCCAGGTGAAGAAAATCTGCATCCTCCGCGGCACACCTGGGGCACTTACTATCTTTATTGTGTGAGATGCGTCTTAACTTTACTGTTGTCAGGTAAGTGCGGTGCAAGAAGTTATAATTTGTTAGTTTAAATCTAGCATTGCAGGAGACATTGTGTGTGAGAGCTCCTATAGATTGGCCAAGTTCTTCCTTCTATCTGTGTGCCGAGGTCTCTTTCCCAAGCTGCCCTCGACGACGGTATCGGGGGTGTAGAGTCTTGCTTCATAGCTCTATACAGGAGGGAAATAATTCTGCGACCAGCACTACATGTAAGCAGTATGTCCTGTGTACATGTTGTTTGAGGGATATCTGGGTACTGTGGCCAGGTGATTTTGACTACCTCCTGAATACCTCCATAGTGCAAGTAGTGCCCCTACCCTAGATTAAAACACTCACTGGCCTGTCCGTAGTTAATAAAGGTTTCATTTGGGAATAGGTCTGCTAGGACCTCATAGCCACCATCTCTCCAGGCCTTGAATGACATATGTGTGCCCATCTCTCGGAAGGGGTCCAGGACCCATATCGGAAACTCTCTGTGAAATGGTGCTTTCCTTAAAATCTTCTCGACATATCGTTGCTAGATATTTGCCGTGTTTCTCACTACATATGGGAGGGTTCCCTCCGCTCCCTTACCCTCCATCAGTGCAATCTAAAGTGTTGGTGGGTCTGTTCCACCTGCTATCAATTATCTTCCACCTCCATCCAGCGTGCCGCATGTTGGAGCTGAGCTGCATAATAATATAGGCCTAATCGCGGAGCTTCCAGGCCTCCCTCCTCATAACTGCGGATCATAGTATTTAGGGGTACTCTACTCCTTCTTCCCTCCCAAAGCAGTGAGGTTAGGATCATATTTAGTTGTTTAAAAATACGTGTCGGAAGCGGACAAAGTGAGTTCTGGAGCACATAAAGGATTCTCTGAAGCATTACAATCTTTGAGATGGCTAGCCTACCCATCAGAGACAGTGGAAGGGTGTTCCAGAATGTCATCGAATACTGTAGTGCCGTGAGTGTCGATCCACGTTCATGGCCACTGTCTGTACATCTGACAGCGCAGCCTGAACCCCTAAATACCGGACGCCCACCCGCTCTCATCGAAGACCCAGGTCGGGGAGATCCCCTTGAGGTACTATAGCTAATCCCGCCAGCAGGAAAATCAATGACTTAACGCAGAAACCTCCCCAAACCTATCCAGCTGACGCAGCAGTTCCGGTATCGCTACCCGAGGGCAGGCCAGATAAAAAGGTGCATCATCTGCGTATAAGGAGATGATGTGGGTCGTGTCTCCAACCTTGAGTCCCCACTGGTCCACATCAGTTCTCACTCATACCGCTAATGGCTCTATGGCTATGGCGCACAATAAGGGCGAGAATGGGCATCCATGTTGGGTGCCCTGACCCAGCTGCCATTCTTTGGAGCGTGCACTCCCCAGCTTAATCCTTGCCCGAAGGTCAGTATACAGTATCCGGACCCAACGGCGGAATTTGGGGCCTAGTCCTGCCACCCTGAGTACCTCCAAGAGGTATCCCCAATTCACTGTGTCAAATGCCTTAGCTAGGTCAATAGAGACAAGTACCATCTCCTCCTGCCTGTCCCGCACTTTGTGCATAATGTGGTTAAGTCGGTGTAGATTCATGGCTATATTACGACTAGGTATAAAGCCACATTGATCCTTGTGTACAAGGTGTGGCATATATGGCCCTAAGCGGGATGCTAGCAATTTACATAAAACTTTGATGTCCGTATTTATCATTGTGATTGGGCGGTATGAAGAGGGCTCATATGGTTCTTCGCCCGGTTTCTAGAACATACAAATTTACTCCAGTATTGGAACTTTCATAGATTCCCATGCTTGTATCCCGTCGTCGGAATGGGAGGCCACAGTATACATAAAATAGCAATATAAACCGTCCCCAAAACAGAAACTAGGCCTAGGCCCATTCTTGTTTTGCAACCTATCCACCTCTTTTTATAAAAGAGACCAAATAAAGTGAACAACCAATCAGATTAGCCTTACCCCTTAGAACCCTCCTGAGAGAAGCTTAGAATCTCTGCTCAGTTTTTTCCTGTTAATCTGAATTCTAGAGTTTTTTCACCTGTTTTTTTCTTCTAAACCTGCTTTGACTTCGTGTCAGGATGTCTGATCAGGAGAAGAAAGCCCTCTTTAAAGCCTGTGCCACCTGTGCTAAGAAGAGGTTATATGTAGAGGACAAACATAAAGATTGTATTTACTGTCTGTACCCAGACCATAAGGCAGCAGACTGTAAAATATTCTCCACTTTTTCCACGAAGACTCTGCAGGACCGTGAAGGGCGTCTGCTACCTGGCTCCAGAAACTCAAATCAAGAAAAGAGCCAGTATCCAGTGACAGTGAGGCGGGATCTTCTGCTTCAACTTCCAGAAGGTCTTTAAAAAGGGGTAGTGTGTCTCCTTCACCTTCTGAAGAACGTCCTGATAAGGCCTTAAAAAAGACCTCTCATAGGTCTGAAAGGCGTAGTCTTGGCGAATCTCCTCACTGAGGTGTAAAGGAGAGGGAAGGACTATCAAAAGGAGTGATGTCTGAGAGGAAATCCAGCTCTATTCCTCCATCTTCTCCTCCTGCGGCTCCAAAGACTTTCAAAAAGTCATCCTCGCTCTCTTCTGAGGTAAAAACTGTGAAGAAAGTCCAATCGTCGATAATCTTCAAAGGTACAGTCTTCTCCTTCTACTTTGGCTCCGTCGACGGGCTTGTAGACGGCGATTTCTTCGTCTCCGACGCTGGCGCTTCAAGGTTCCTCGTCGACGACTTCGCTGTAGGTGGCTATGTCGTCGTCGATGGTGTCGACATCAACGAGGATGTCGACGACTATGTTGACGACGTCTTGCACGTCGACAAAGACGACGGCTGTGGTGATGACGGTCTCGATGACGACTGCGTCAACGACGTTCATTTCTTCGACGATTCTCATGTCGTCGACGATGGAAAAAATGTCTTATTTCGGTCAAGAAGCGCCAGATTACACCTGTGATGACTTACCCCAGGAGGGTGACTCCTCTACCTCCTACTCTCCTCCTTGAAGAATAGGGTTCTGAGGATGATGATGGTCCGTTTGGCTATGCGGACAGCCCTTCTCAGTTACATGTCAAGTGTCAGGACACAGATTTTGACGTGGAATACTTGGAGGAACAGCACTATGATCCTTCCTCAGACTATCAGGAGGACTACCAACAGTAGATGGTTTCTATGCCTCCCTCCCTACTAGCGGACTTGCAGTCCATGCTTGTGGACTATAGGAAGAGATTTGCAATGCAGCCTCCGGCTTCAGGTGAGGAGCCACTTCCTTCTGTTCCTCCTTCTCGGCCTGCTACCCCTTAATTGCCACAGCCTCAGCTGATACCTATGGCCCAGGATGCACCACCTATCGTGCCTCTTGTTGAGGATGACACCTCTGATGAGGACCAGGGCAATGTTGACATACCGGATCTAGATATAGAATGGGATGACTCTCATTCCTGATCCGGCTTCTCCTTCAGCAGCACCTGTTGATTCCCCTCCTGCGGACATAGGGGGTTTCCATAATTTGATGGAGCGAGCCGCTAAGAGATTCCAACTGCCCATGTCCATGGGCAGTCTGAGTGTTTCCTTTATGACTTTAAGGAGCCTTACAAGATGTCGGTCTGATCAATACCTATTGTTGGTCACGTCTGGAATGAAGGATTAAAAGTGATGCAAAATCCAGCCACGGTCATTCCGGTACTACCTTGCCTGGAGAAAAAATATAAGGCTCCAGATGATAGCCCAGCCTGTTTGGTTAGCCAGTCTAAACAGGACTCTGTCATCTCTCTAGCTGCCCAGAGGAAGTCCAAGAATCCTTCTGCTCCCCTCATGACTCCTCCGGATAAAGAGGGCAGACGCCTTGATAATGCGGGCAAGAGATTTTTCTCCATGTCCAGCCTGTTGATCAGGGCTACGAATGCCTTAGCTATACTTGGTCGCTACGATCGCCAAATGTGGTGCGACCTTTCCCCCTATCTGGACCAGCTGCCAGAAGATGGGAAGAAGGAAGCTAAAAAGATTCTTGAAGAGGGCGAGAACATCTGCGGAAGTCATTGACTGTGCAATGGACATTGCAACGACTGCTTACCGCTCCCTGGCTGGCGCTGCTGGCGTTCGTCGGCAAGGCTGGTTGCGGGCTACGTGGTTCCATCCTGAGGTCCAAAACAAGATCTTGGATCTTCCCTTCGATGGGGAAGCGCTCTTTGGGAAGCATGTGGATGATGAGCTCCAGGGTATTAAAAAGGACACGGAAACCGCCAAATCTTTAGGTACTCTGCAGTACCGCAAGGTTCCCTTCCGAGGAGCCAGAGGGAGAGGTAACACCACATACAGAGGAGGATACCAACAGCAGCGGTATTCCTCGTATGGTTCGCAGTCACAATCCTACTGGCTGAACTACAACCAGCGGCAAAATCAATCCTCCTCTTTCTCTTGATCGAACAACAGAGGAAGACAAGGACGCCATGGGAGGGACGCCTCTAAGCGTCAATAGCGGCTTGCTGGCTCCGACTACTGTCCCTTCTCCTCCTGTAACATCAGTGGGAGGCAGAATTTCAAATGACCTCCACAACTGGCAGCAAATAACATTGGACCGTTGGGTGCTGAAGATCATTCTATGCAGCCATACTTTGTAATTTGTCCAAACCCCACCTTCTAAGCCCCCTCGCGCCACTGCATCAAAACATCTACGTCTTCTACGGTTGGAAGTCAATCAAATGCTCCTCAAAGGAGTGATAGAACCGGTCCCTATCTCTCAGCGGGGAGAAGGTTTCTACTCCCGGTTCTTCCTGGTCCGGAAGAGTATAGAAAAGTGGCGCCCTATTCTAGATCTGAGGGAACTCAACACCTATCTCATCAAACAATCATTTCACATGGTTTCTCTGCAGGACATTCTTCGTCTTCTCAATTCAGGAGATTACATGGCCACATTGGATCTAGAGGATGCTTACTTTCATGTACCCATTCATCCTGCCCACAGGAGGTTCCTTCGCTTCACAGTAGCCAAGAGCCACTTTCAGTTCAAGGTCCTAACTTTTGGACTCCGGTCTGCTCCGCGGTTCTTTACAAAGGTATTAGCTCCGGTGGCAGCTTTTCTACGAAAACACCATCAGGTCTTCCCTTACCTGGACGACTGGTTGCCGAAAGCTTCTACAAAACATGCAGCAGAATAATCAGTTGTGGCATGCACAGGCCTTTTCAAAATTCTCAGGCGGACTCAACTTGGAAAAGTCGACCCTCTGTCCGTCCAGGACAGCCAGATTTCTGGGAGCCATCTGGACACGTCCATCAACAAAGCTTTTCACACCCGGTAGAGGCAGGAAAAGCTGATGACTATGGCCCGTCTGCTGTTAAAAAGACAGTCACTTTCAGTTCGCCTCTACAAGTCTCTCCTAGGGTCCATTTTCTTCTGCATTCCTCTGATTCCTCACTGCAGGTTGCAGATGCGTCCTCTCCAGGAGGAGTTGGACTTGCAGTGGCGCTAAGTCGACGGATCTTTCGAAGACAAAATCTTCGTTACTGTGCCAATGAGAAACGCAGCATCATGGTGGATGAACGAGGAAAACATTTCTCAGGGTCTCTCTTTCAGGATCACTCCTGCTCCTCAGAAAAATACTACAGACGCCTCGCTAGAGGGCTGGGGTGCAGTCTTGCAAGACCTTCATGTAAGCGGCCGTTGGCTGCCCCAACATAGTCTTCTACATATCAATCTGCTGGAACTCAGAGCGATTTGCTTAGCCTTACAGGCTTTTCTTCCGCGAATACAGCAGTCTGCAATTCTAATACGAACAGACAACACGACGGGTATGCATTCTATAAACAAGGAAGGCGGCACTAGATCTCGTCTGTTGTCACAAGAGGCTCGGACAATTTAGGAATGAGCTATCCAGCAGGGGATATCGCTCATAGCAGAGCACCTTCCAGGCGTTCTCAACAAGACAGCAGACACGCTGAGCAGAAATCGGTTAGCCACTAATGGGAACTGGACCAGTCCACGCTGGAAGAGGTTTTTTTGCCTATGGGGCAGGCCTTCCATAGACCTCTTTGCAACTACAGAGAACAAGAAATGCCGATATTGCGCAAGCAGGCTTCACCATCGGGGATCATTGGGAATGCGCTTTCGATGGCCTGATCAGGCGCATTTGTTTACGCTTTCCCCCCTCCCCATTCCTCTGATCCCCAGGCTTCTCAGGAATCTCAAAGTGGAACCGTGCAAGATGATTTTTTTTGTTTTTTTAAACAATTTTTATTAACAGTAATTTTGCACCTTTCCATATATAGAGTTCACGACATAGGTTGAATTCTTTTTTGTCAAAATCAACATAGGTGATATCACTTTGGAACAACCACACGTCATCTGTACATATAACAGAGTACCTCCTGCAAGCATTCCCATACGTGGACCCCCGCCCCTCTAATCATGAAGTGTACCTTCTGCATCATTCGCTGAGGTCGGACTCTGAGCCCGATGACGGGGGTGTGCATATATGACCCCTGAATGTGTTCCATTTTCCCCATATTATCTGCCATCGCCGGGGGCAACCCCTATTAGCACATACCACCTTCTCCGCTACCATGGCACTATCCAAGTCACGACACCACCATGCGTGTGAGGGGGACTGCTTGCGCCCCCCCAGTGTCGCGCAATATTCCTCTTGGTCAATACTAGCCCTATGGTCACCCAGGTCTGTTCAGCGTGGTTTAGGTCTGTATCATCCCATATATTCAGTAAACACATCCGAGGCTCAGGGGGAATCTCACGCCCGGTTACCCGGGAGGCCGTTGCCATAACCTCTCTCCAATATCCGGCAATGGCAGGGCAATCCCAAATCGTATGAAAAAAGTACCCTGGAGGCCGCATCCCCGCAGGCAAAGCGGATCAACCGCTCTCCCCATTTTATGTAGCGTGGATCTAGTGTAGCCACCTCCCGCGGGGACGCAGTCGCCTCCTGCCATTCGTGCTCCTCCATGTCCCCAATATCTACCTCCCATTTCCGTTTAAGAAGTTCTGTGGGGTCTTTTTGATGGTTTATTAACTTAAGATATGTCAGTGATATTGCTTTCTTGGTCAGATGGTCTGTGAGTAAACGATCCTCGAGTGGGGAGGACTCAGTGGGGTGGTCCCTCTAGGTATAGCATTCCTCAAGGCATGTTGAATTTGCAGAAATTTGAAACTTTCCGCTCGCTGCAGCTGATATTCTATCTGCAGTTGCTTAAACGGGACCATCTCACCCCGCTTCCAGAGGTCACTAACCCTGGAGATGCCTATCAGGTCCCACCCCGCAAATTCCTTACTTAAATGCATCATGCCTATCGCGGGAGAAACCCATAGCGGTGTCTGCCGAGTGATCACCCCCTCCCAACCAAGCCTGCGCTGCGCCGTGTGCCATATGTGTAGGGTGTGTTTCGTGGGGCCCGTTAGTGTATTTTTGGGGGATTTATTGTACAAGGCACGAAGTACTCCTGTCACCCCCATCTTATGCCTATCCATGCGCAGAGCTGGATCGTCCTGCGGCGCATGCAGCCACTGATTGATTACCGTGAGCTGGGATGCCCAGTAATATAAGCGTATGTTGGGTAGGGCAATTCCCCCGTTGTACCAACTCCTCATCAGTTTGCAGAGAGCAATGCGGTGGGGTCCGCCCTCCCACAGCAGACTGGCCATCTCCGCCTCAACCAATTTAAAATAGGAGTCTGGGATTGGCATGGGCGTGTTTTGTAGCACATAGAGGAAACGCGGGAGGGCCATCATCTTGAACAGGGCTGCTCTCCCCAGCAACGTCAGCGGAAGAGAGTGCCAGTGTTTGACATCGCTCCGGAGTCTGCGGAGGGGCGGAAGTAAGTTGCGTTCAAAGAATAGGGCCGGGTCAGGCGTGATGTTAATGCCGAGGTATCGGAAACCATTCACCGCCACCGTTAGTGTTACTCCACTAGGGAGTTGTGGTATGGATCCATGCAGGACGTAGAGTACTGACTTTGCCCAATTGATCAGATAACCGGATAATCTACCGTACGATTCAAAGATGTCCAACAGACTAATGATAGACCATTTTGGCCGCGTCAGGTATACCAAAATATCATCTGCATAGAGGGAGACACGGTCGTCCCAGCTTTCAGTCCACTTCAGTCCCGTGATGACCGGATCCTGCCTGATCCATGCCGCCAAGGGCTCCAGCACTAGAGCGAACAGCAGTGGGGAGAGAGGACACCCCTGCCTAGTTCCCCGCCCCAGCGGAAAGTCCTCCGATAGCCGTCCGTTCACTGCCACCTGTGCCAGAGGCGCACTATATAGCAAACGTACCCAAGCACGAAATTTGGGCCCGAAACCAAAACGCGCAAGCACTGCAAAGAGGAAGGGCCACTCCACACGGTCAAACGCCATACTGGCGTCCAGCGACAAGATAACCGCGTCCTCCTGAATGTGGGGTCCTCCGGCCAATATGCCATGCAGTCGTCTAATATTCATCGCTGTGTTGCGTCCCGGCATAAAGCCGGATTGGTCAGGGTGTATGAGCTTCTGCAAATGAGGCTGCAGACGGGTCGCTAACACCTTCGCTAGAATTTTTACTTCTGCGTTAAGGAGTGAGATAGGTCTGTAGGAGGTGCAGTCGTGGGGAGGCTTCTCGGTTTTTAATATCGCCACCAGTGTCGCGACTCTCTTGTCGCGGGGGAGTATGCCCTCCTTTAAGCTGGTTTCATACATTTTCAGCAGGTGGGGAACTACCGTGTCTGTCTCCTTCTTGTATAACTCTATCGGAACTCCATTCGGCCCCAAGGCTTTCCCAGACTGGAGGCCCCGAACGGCCAGGGCTATCTCTTCTGCGGAGAGGTCAGCCTCTAATGCCTCCGCATCCTCCTCAGGCAATCGCGGAAGACGTATGTCCCGCAGAGATGCCAGGTTGTCGTCAACAGAGGCCGTTACCACGGGAGTGTACACTTGTTCGTAGTGGGTTGCAAAGGCCCTCACTATTTCGTCAGGATTCGTCACAACCTCCCCCGTGGCCAACCGTATCTGCGCTACCCATCTGCTTGCCCTCTCTTTTTTATCTAGCCACGCTAGTAGTTTGCCCGCCTTATCTCCCACCTCATAGATTGTGTGTTGCGTTTTCGTAAGACGCACCCGGGCTGCCTCCCATGAGTGGTCCCTGTATATCTGTTTAGCGAGGTTCAATGCCTGGACTCCCGTGTCAGTGGGCTCTCGTGCGTGCTCCCTTTCTGCCTCGGTCACCGCCTCCTCAAGCTCTAATATCTGTTGCGTCGAGGTGCGCCTGTGGGCTGTAATGGACGCAATGGCCTGTCCACGTAGCACTACCTTGTAGGCCTCCCAGAGGGTAACGGGTGAGATAACTGACTGCGTGTTGTCCTTGAAGTAATGTTTCGTGGTTTTATGTAGGGTCTTACGTATGTTGGGGATTTTTAAATAGCTGGGGTGTATCGGGAAGATGCGTCTCCGCCCCAACAGGCCCGAGGAGCATGACAGCAACATCGGGGAGTGATCTGATATCCCCCTGGGGAGGTGTTTGACCTCCAGTAGTTTCTCAATGCATGCCGGGGAAGTAAGGAGATAGTCGATACGTGAAAGACTGTTATGCGCGCTGGAGTGATGCGTGTATTGACGCTCCGTGGGGTGGTGTATGCGCCAGGTGTCTTGCAATCCCATCGCATCTATAAAGTCGCGCAAGGGCGATGTAGCCGCGCTACGCTCCCTCGGGGGGTGCCTGTCCCACGCATCGTCCACTGTAGTGTTGAAATCGCCCCCTAGTATCAGGTCTCCAGGGGGTAGGCCTAGCAGAAAACTCCCCAGAGCCGGGAAAGCAAGAGAGTGCAATGCCGGAGGAATATATACTGTGACAAAATTGAAGCTGCGCCCCTCCCACTGCCCGGCCATCGCAGCAAAGCGCCCTTGGTCATCAGTCCACTTTCCTTTCACCACCAGGGGGCAACTTTTCCGGATAAGGATCCCCGCGCCCCTAGAGCCAGCAGTAAACTCTGAATGTGCTATCATTGTAAAACCCCATCTATCGAGCGCCTTAACGGCTGTTCCCACTAAGTGGGTCTCCTGCAGTAGCACCACCGACGGGGTATGCCGTTTAAGGTGTTGTAGTACCAACCCCCGTTTGATTTTATTGCCCAGGCCATTCACATTCCACGACAGCACCGTCAATGGACCACCCGGGGCCTGGCCACTAGCTGGTTGCGGAGCTGTAGTTGTCATCAGAGTGGCTGCTAATCATGTGCAAGTCGACCCCTGTCAGGATCAAATCCCCTAGTGTATCTACCCTGGTGTTTATAGTCGTAGTCGATGAACGTGTCTCATGTATGTATGTTCCCGTGACCCACTGAAGGTGACTGACAAACCAAGAAACTAAAAAAGAAAACAGAAAAATCCAACAATTCCATAATGGAAACCCTCGCCCCCCAACTACCCCCCTCCCTGCTTCCCTGCCAGACGGATCCCGAACTACCCGCCACCCCAACATAGCAGAGTGCTTTAATCCCATCAACAGTACTGGCGTGTAGAGGGAAGGAAGCCCGAGAGCCGGCACCGCTCCCTCAGCCTCCACACCGTCTCGTAACCATACAAACTGTGCCCCATCCGATTCTCTTTGTTACTTGTAGGCATTGGAAGCATCTCTCGTAAGGAAGGAGCCCCCCAGTGAACAGTCCCTGTGCCACTCATTTTGCCCCTTCCTGCAGTGGGTGCATCTCCTCCTCCCCATGTCGCCGGTCCCACGGCAGGCGCCAACAGTTCAGTCATCCGAGTCTGGACCCCTGGGGCCTGGCTCCGTCCCCTCCTGCCGACACGGCTGGGAATTCCCGTGCAATTCTGTGTCTCGTCGCTGCCGCCTCTTCGATCTGTCGGTACCACTCACAGGCTGCCAGCCCTCGAGCCAGTCGTGGGCCTCCTCTGGCGTTTCAAAGAACCATGTCTTGCCCTGTGCTACCACTCTCAATTTAGCCGGAAAGAGCATTGAATATGAAAGTTCCTTGCGGCGAAGTTCTTTTTTCACCTCTATGTGCAAGATGATTTTGATAGCTCATGCGTGGCCCGACAGTTTTGGTTCACAGAGCTGCATCTCCTCTCCCTGGACCTTCCACTTCCGCTGCAGCCGATTCCTGCGCTACTGACCATGTCCCAGGGCCAAGTCTGGCATCCGGATCCGCAATCTCTGCAGTTGTCGGCATGGCTCCTGAGCAGCGAGAATTTCTTGGTTTGACCTTTTCAACAGAATGTAGAGGTGCTCTCTCAGGCACGAGTCCCAAGTACCAACAAGTCATACAAGTTGAAGTGAAAGCATTTCTGCATTTGGTGCCAGCAAAAGGGTATCCATCCTTTTTCTTCTGAGTCACACGAAGTTCTTCCTTACATGCTTTCATTAGCAAAATCGGGGCTGGCTCACTCTTTCATCAAGGTGCATCTTGCCGCCATCTCTCGCACATCCTCGGGTCCTTCTCTCTGGTTGGCAAGGATAATTAAACAGTTTCTCAAGGGACTTTTCAGAGTCTTCCCGCCTGTCAAGCCTCCGCCTCCTCTTTGGCACCTTAACTTGGTTCTTACCCAGCTTATAAATTATCCCTTCGAACCTATTCACCAGGTGGATTTGAAATTTCTGTCCTGGAAGGTAGCTCTTCTACTGGCCTTGACTTCAGCTAGAAGAGTGGGTGAATTGCAGGCTCTCACCATTCAGGAACCTTTTCTCCAGTTTAAAAAGGGTACAGTGATTCTGAGCACCAACCCAAAGTTCATACCGAAAGTGCCTTCAGACTTTCATTTGAATGAGCCGGTCATGCTCAAGACTTTTTTCCCTCATCCTACTACTCCGGCAGAAAAGGCATTCCACTCACTGGACATTCAGAGGTGCTTGAAATTCTATTTCCAGCGTACTAAGGACTTCAGGAAGTCTCCTCAGCTATTTGTGTCTTTTAGTGGTCCTCGTAAGGGGTTTCCCCTTTCCAAGCAGGGGATTGCTCGTTGGATTACCAGCGCTATCCAGTATTGTCACAGAGCAGCGGGTAAGCCCCTGGAAGGGCGGGTCCATGCTCACTCCACGAGGGCGATTTCTTCTTCGGCAGCCCTCTTTGCCAGAGTTCCTATCTGGGAGATCTGCAGGGCAGCGACCTGGAGCAGTACTCATACATTTACAAGGCATTACTGCCTGGATTCTGCAACGAAGAGTGACACAGCAGTGGGCCAGGCAGTCCTGAGGAACCTCTTTCAGTAGCGGTGAGCTTTCCCTTTCATCCCTCCTTCCATGTTACTGTTTGTTCAGCTCGTGCACATTTTGTGTACCTCCTGTCTCTATATTTTCTTTGGTTTCTAAGAATGTTGATTGACCATTGAAATTGTCATTATGATGCATGTGCTATTGGTTTGCTCTTGATTTTATAATGCCCATGGTTTCAAAAATGTGCTGATAACTGCTAGCTACTCTGATACAAGCATGGGAATCTATGAAAGTTCCAATACTGGAGTAAGAAAACAAGTTACTTAGCTGTAACTTTGATTCTCCAGTATTGGAAACTTTCATAGATTCCCATGCGACTCACCCTCCACCCCTGGGAAAGCTCACCCTCTGGTACCTTCAGTGGTGGGGTTACACAACGGCTACGAAAATCTGAGGTTCTGAGCTTCTCTTAGGAGGGTTCTAAGGGGTGAGGCTAATCTGATTGGTTGTTCACTTTATTTGGTCTCTTTTACAAAAAGAGGTGGATAGGTTGCAAAACAAGAATGGGCCTAGGCCTAGTTTCTGTTTTGGTAATGGTTTCTATTGCTATTTTATGTAAACCGGGGACTCCCATTCCGACGACGGGGAATGATACAAGCATGGGAATCTATGAAAGTTTCCAATACTGGAGGACCAAAGTTACAGGTAAATAAAAAAAATTCTTCACCCTGCTTCATGCTAGGCGGAAGGGTGCCCCGTTCGAAGGCCTCCAGATACACCTGGAGGAGGAGTCGGGCAGTGTGCCCGCAAAGGCCCGGTAGAACTCTGGGGGGTACCCGTCACTCCCCGAAGACTTAACTCCCGGTAAACGCTGCAACACGGATTGTATTTCGTCTAGGGTTAATGGTGCCTCTAATTCCTTCCTGGCTTGCTCAGGTATCGATCTAAGGGTTAAAGTTTGTAAGTAGGGGAGGTAGGCGCTCTCCCTCACTGCCGTGTCTGCTGTATACACCATCTGCATATGAGACTTCATGACCCATAATAGCCCCAACCCAGAGTGGACCAGGCTGCCAGTAGGCGTGCGCAGTGCTAGTATAGGGTCGGGCTGTTGCTCTCTACGAATTATCCAAGCTATTAAGTGACCCGATTTGTCCCCCTCTCTATGTAGGCGTTGTCTATATTGTGTGAGAGTGTATTTATCTAGTCTGTCCCATATGTCTTGGAGGCGTGTACGAATTTCCCATTCCGCAGACTCAGCTGTCGCATCCAAACATTCCCGGGTCTGTGTTTCCAATATGTCATTCTCCTCAAGTGCCAGTCCCCAATGGAGCTGTTTGCGGACCCCACATGTCAGGCTGAGGCATGCACCCCTCACTACCGCTTGCAGGGCCTCCCACTTCGTAGCCCTAGACAAGACCGGCCCCTCCCAATTTAGTCCAACATAATCAGTTATCGCTTTCCCTATTTGTGGCTTCCCTGTAGGGTCGTCCAACTCTTCTGCCGGTAGTTTCTAGGTCCTTGGTCGTCGAGCCTGGAACCCACAACCTACCAGGCAGCTCACTGGGGAATGGTCAGAGAGAAATCTACCTAATATCAACAAGAGAGAGAGGGAAAAATGTATTTAAGGAACATTCTTGGTCCTCCAGTCAAGGTAATGAAAACAACAAAAGAGTGTGCCCTATTACAAGAAGAGCAGGCATGAAGAATCTTATTAGATTCTTTATAAAGCCCTCACCCACCAACCTGGTTGGTGACATGCTTCATCATCTGGCCCCACCGGGAGAGGCCTAGTTCTGGGTCCATTACACATATGAAGGGCACCTCTAGTTCCGAAAGCAAGATCTCCTGCAGGACTTGAAAAAAGCCTGGATCATCCGTGTTGGGGGCGTATGTGTTCAATATAGCCACATCTTTTCCAGGTAGTTTAGCTCTCAATAGTATATACCTCCCATCTAATTGCAGAACAAAGGGGGTCCCCGGGGCTACCCACATGAGCACCCCTCTACCGTAAGTAGAGTATGATGAGTGAAAAAGCTGTCCCCGCCATTTCTTCGCCAACATTTGGGCACCATCCTCACTAAGGTGGGTTTCCTGGAGACATGCTACCTAGACTTGGTGCCGTCGGAGAAAGGAAAGAACTCTATATCTTTTAGTGCATGTGCCCAGTCCTCTAACGTTCCAGCTCATAACTTTAGTCCCCATTGCCCTCGTACCATCCTGCACCATTATGCTTCTGCCCTTTCTAAGCTTTAATCAGGCTATCCACTGCATGCTGTACAATCAACAACTGATCAAACAAAATGAGTAACTCCCAGTAACCCCTCCCCCCACCCACGAGCAAGTATTCTGTAAGTATGCTGCAACTATGCATGCGTTGATGCCCTTCCCATGCTTGTGCCAGGATGTGCACAGCTGCCCCATCAGCCCAACAGGGGCTGTAGAACTTCCCTACAATAAAAAACAAGCATTTACAATACAATAGGTCTCGCAGTTGTGAGAGTTTGAGCTATTGGCATTGTAAATGGCAATGTCTTTTATTTATGTGTTGGTTTTTAAAACATAAATAAAAGGCATTGTCATTTACAATGCCAATAGCTTCTGTTTGGGTTGGTCGTGTGAATTTTATACCAGTGGCCCGTGTTCATTATTACACTGCACTTCAAATTTCGATTTTGTAAAAAATTTATTGGTAAATATTTTGTGAAACTAATGTTTCTGCTTTCCTCGAAATGTCACTTGCCTAATGGGTCGTTTCTGTGCAACCTTGCGTTGTCTTTTTCACGTTATGAAGAGTATCGTAGTCTTCCAAATGTTTGCCACACACACCACATAATTAGTGCAAACCGCTTGGGAATATTTTGATTTCACACTTTTTATTCCTGTTCTTCTGTTTGAGCCACTGACATGTTGTTTCAGGAAAGTTGTCTCGAGACACGCAGCAAATGTAAACACTCCCACCCTTTCTTTTAAGCAGCCCTCCCTCCTCCGGACATTAATCTATGCTGTTTTTTTCTGCTTTTCGAACAAATACCTAAGCTGGCTGCGATGCCGCCGCGGTGGTGTGTGGCGGTGGACATCTATCTGTTGAATGGGCCGTGTCACACGGTAGCAGGCTCTCTTGTCAGGATTCGATTGTATTTTAGGCAAACACCGAGGCGCTCATAAAGGCAGGGGTCAAGTACAGCTTGGTTCCACTCTGCCCCGATTCACCTACCGGACCGGCGGGGCAAAGGGACGTTCAATGCTCGAGGCAGCAGAGAGGGAGCGCCACGGCTACTGGTGGCCTGTCCGACCCAGGAACCAACGACACCTCGTGCCTGGGCGGAAAACCCTGTGAAGCCTCCGTCCTATTCAGAGACCTGACAATTCCATTGGAGACATAGAAAAAGTGTGTGTGTGTATGTATGTGTGTGTGTTTCAAACCCCATTATTCATTGTGTCTGCGTGTGTGTGTTTCAAACCTCATTCTTCATTGTGTCTGTGTGTTTGTGTGTGTCTGTGTGTGCCTGTGTGTTTTTGTGTGATGTGTGTGTGTGTTACAAACCTCATTATTCATTGTGTGTGTGTGGGGGTGCGTGTTTATGTGTGATGTATGTGTGTGTTTCAAACCTTATTATTCATTGTGTGTGTGTGTGTGCGTGTGTGTGTAAACCTCGGAGTGTATGTCTGTGTGTGTGTGTAAACCTCAGTGTGTGTGTGTGTAAACCTCAGTGTGTGTTTTCAAACCTCACCTCATTATTCATAGAATAACTGTTGGGGAAAAGTGGTTCCGAAGTGTGGCTGCAACTCCCACTCCAATAAGATAAACCCCCTATGCACCTTGCTTTACATATTTGATGATAAATTATGCACAATTCCCCCCCCCACACCACAGACACAGGAGCAACTAAAATAAAAGCATCCTTCATAAAAAAAATTCTATAACTACTGATAGTTTCTGCTTTATTAATATTCGTAGCGCTTCAGATGCCAGGGCAAGCTTCCAGGGGCTGCTAAAGTTGAGCATTTGTTTGAATGTGCACCGATTGGTATTTGTCTGAAGACGCATGCAGAACAGCATGAGCGTGATATATTTGATAATAATGTGCAAACACAATTTTAAACACTTCCCAACGGTATTACGAAGCACAACAGTGACACAGCTATTAAAAATACATATGATTCGAGGAAGGAGTTAGTGGTTAGGATAATGCGTGTCTGCTTTACTCTTGCACGTCCCTCATTCCGCCTTGAGGGCTTTTTCCTTGAATAGTCGTTTTGTGCGAGCCGATGGCTTGCTTTCATGAGCTCGAGGACGTGTAGCTGTTGACTTGTGGACAACTACCCCACAGCTAATTGATTTTGCGGTTTTACGTGCATTGCAGTCTTACCTGGGGTCCACCTAAGAAAGACGCAGACCAATTACAGGGCATGACTGTCAAGCGTGTGTGTTGTATGTGTGTATGCGCGAATGTGTTGTGTGTTTGTGTTCATGTATCTGAGCCTGTGTCTGTGTGAATGTATCTGAGTCTGTGTGTGTGCATTTATCTGAGTATGTGTGTGCGCGTGTATTTGAGTGTGTGCGTGTGTGTATGCTTGTGTGTTTGTGGTCATGTATCTGAGCCTGCGTTTGTGTTGTGTGTCTGTTTGCATGTATCTGAGTCTGTGTGTGTGCATTTACCTGAATATGTGTATGTGTGCATGTATTTGTGTGTGCGTGTGTATGCATGTATGTGTTTGTGTGTGTTCATGTATCTGAGCCTGTGTGTGTGCTTGTGCTGTGTGTATCTGTGTGCATGCTTCTGAGTCTGTGCATTCATCTGAGTCTGTGTGTGTGTATGTATTTGAGTGTGTGTGGGTGTGTGTATGCGCGTGTGTGTGTGTTCATGTGTCTGAGCCCATGTGTGTTCTTGTGTTGTGTGTATCTGTGTGCATGTATCTGAGTCTGTGTGTCTGTGTCCATTTATCTGAGTCTGTGTGTGTGTGTGTGTGTGTGCATGTATTTGAGTGTGTGTGTGCATGTGTGCTCGTGTGCATATATGTGAGTCTTTATAGGTCTTGGTGCATATATGCACTTTATATATGTGTGTGTGCTTGGGTGCCAACGTCTGTGTGTGTGTGTGTGTGTGCACGTGTGTCTGTTTTATGTGCATATGTTAAGGCGCACTTAGGTGTGTGCTTATATGCACATTTAACTGTGGGTGTATTCGAGTATGTGCACATAACTATGTGGGAACATATTGGTGCATACCTGTGCGTCCATATCTTTGTTCGTGTCTGCGCATGTGTCTTCTGTATATCTCGGGTGTTTGTCAGATAGCATGCCCGTCTGTGTTTGTCCATGTGAGTGTGGTTGCTTGAGTGTGTTTTGTGTGCTCACATGCACACACAACCCTCCAGATATGTAGATTTCTACATAGAACGCGGTATGGTCCTATGTACACATGTTACATGCTTCATGTCTCACAGTATGTGGAGAAACATGCATGTTTCCGTACTGAAGCCGGTATTAAAAGGAGAGCAAACTTACCCCCGTTCGCTGTCTTGCATGTAGCCGGCCCAGCTGTCATGGTTTGAGACGAACAGACTTTTAGGGTGAAACGCTCTCTCCTCCTGCGGCTGCTTTGAACAGCGAAGGAGCCGGGCTTTACCGACTCCCCGGGCACGTGCAGCGGCCGGACTGCGGCGTGTCCGTGCGCTCTGGACACGGGGACCGTAGGCGCGAGCCGTGCGGCCCAGGCTCTCTCGGGGCCTTGCGCACATCTTGTTTGAGGCTCGGCCGTCGCTCGCGGCCGTGTTACCCGGGGCTCGCGAGCCGCACAGCCCCTTGCGTGTCCGCCTCCCCGCCAGATAACTTTTTAGCCATGACAACGACTGCCAGCTTATTTCAGCAGACTTTTCTTCTTATTCATCCGTATCGTCGCCTAAGCTGCACAAAAGCGTATCAGCGGCATTATGAACAAGCATCAATCTCTTGTCTTTATGGGGCCATGTGTTTCTAATTAGAAACACATGGCCCCATAGAGATAAGAAAGTGCTTCGCGACAGACGCAAAGCAGGCGAGCCAGTCCGGGTGGGTTGGCCCACAAAGCGAAAGGGAGGCAACCCAAACAGCTACTTTCCAATGAATTAAAACAAAAGCACAGGTGCACCATGCTACAACAAACAAGTCAATTGGAACAGTTATAAAGTCCAAATCCAATCAAACGGATGAAAGTTCCTTGATTTTGTCTCTTTATTCCATATTCATGTAAAGTGGATATAGAAACACAACACAGCCGACGCGTTTCGTCCTGATACAGGACTTCTTCAGGGCTGTTAAAGACACATAAACATACATGTATAAATGTGCATACAACAATTAAAAGACATTAGACATAAGATATCACAAAAAAATCACACAAAGAAATCAAATTTCAAATAAAAAAATGTTACTTAGACATGACATTGAATCTTAATATTCTTAGACTTATTATTTAGTTGTACGTCACCAATACAAAAGCCTACAGACAGATAGACACTTCTCATTTTTATTTTGTATATAGTTTCAATGTATACTATATTTCCAAATTTTCTAAAACCATATTATCAAAACATTTCATATATTACATAAAGTACAATGATCCCTTAGGGATCACAGAAAGGAACATAGTCTTAAACAATGTGTTTTATGTTTCGAACACGTCTAGTTACAGCTGTAACAGAGACAAAGATGGAGAGAAAAAGAGAGCTAATTTCCAATGGCAGGCCACCGTTTACCATAAACGGTGACGCCGGCCAATGGAAATAAGGGACGGGGCTTCAAGTCCTTTTCTCAAAGTCCTTGTTCACAATAAATCTCGCCGAGCGAGCAGCGCGTGCACGCTGCAACGCTAGGCGAGACAAAAAAAGAGGGGTCAGGCTCCCGGCCTTGCCCAGTCTCAGGCTATCATGTGTAAGGGCCTCAGGATTGCCTTTGTCTAGGTTACTTCCAGTGCGAGTCTAGATAGCATCACAGACCATCCAGCATGTGCAGGATCGCAGGTGGACATCCTATCCCCGTACCCTCTCTTCGCCCAAACGTTTTCTCCCCAGGCCAGCAAATCTTATATATCATTATTTAACACTTGGGTCCTGCTGGATTATTAGACGTATGACCCCATAGTACAAACATTACCATCATTCGAGTTCCGGAGGGTGTATGAGAGAGTCCATAACAGTCTCTGGAATCACATCATTAGTTTGGGGCAAGGTCTCCGGTACCAGTTCCATTTCTGGGGCGTCCGACGAGGACTGCAGAGGAGAGCCACCCGATCCCAGGGACTTCACCCCCATGGCACCGTCATCTCCTACCATGATTCTTTGTCTCTCCGTCGGATCACTGTCCTTAGACCGGTTCTTGCGCCTGCCCCGCTGATTCCTCAGGGGCCTAGTTACCCATTCTTTCTGGTGTCCTCTCTTCTAAAGGGCAGGGAGTGCATCTCCCCGAATTTCCAACCATTCCCAAACTTCATCCAGGGATTCGAAGAAGTGAGATTTTCCTTGGAAAATCACCTTCAGTTTGGCGGGGTATAGTAGCATATACTGGAGATGCAGCTCACAGTTTTTGCTTTACACCTAAGAATGATTTCCTCTGTTTTTTTAGCATGGTCATAGGTGAGGTCCGGTGTCTTTCACGCAGCTCGCAAAATACAGTCCCTATCCCTGTAGTTCAGGATCTTGGCTATAATGGCCCTGGGAGGTGACCCGGGAGGTGGCGGAGGGACCAACGCCCTATGTGCTCACTGCACCACGAAGACGTTGGAAAGACCATTGGGGCAGAGCTTGGTGCGTATCCAGTGTTCCAGGAAACGTTCAGAATTACCCTCCTCTGTGCGTTCCGGAATACCCAGGGCCCTGATGTTACTGCGGCGGGCACTACCTTCCGCCTCCTCAGCACGGCGCTCCAGGGCCCCAGTGGTACTGGACAACTGTGATACCTGCTGTTTTAGCAACGCCACCTCTCCTTGAGGTTGTACTATGTCCCCTTCTGCCGTGGACACTTTGTCCGCCACAGGTCGGCCCTGAGTTAGTTTACATCAATGGACACCGTCTCAATCTGCTTTTCCAGGGCATTCCGTGATCCCTGGATAGCTTCCACGAGCTCTGCCCGGGAAGGCTCATTAACCGCTAAGCCATCTCCTTCAGGACCAGTCTGTCTTGTGATCCGTTGCGTAGAGAGGCATTGAGTTTTATATTGGGTGATGGTATTGGGGGTTGGACGCGCGTCCTGACTTGTCTTCCTATAGTTGTATGGCGGCTTCATGCGTATTGCGGTGGTGGTTCGGTCCGAGTTCTCCAAGACAGGATTCTCCTGTATTCACTAGCCCCCCTGCGGGCCGTCGCTCTTCCCTCAATAGATAAACGGTGTTCACTGTACTCTCTCCCGGCTTCTTATCAATGTGCCCAAGAGACTCTTCGAACCTTGGAGGTGTCAGTAAGGGCAATCCGGTCTCTGCACACACTGCGGTTAGGCTGCGCCGTGATCTTTTAAATGGCGTCCTTCCTAGTGGCTTGCGTGAACTACATGACTCCTACCTTCCGACCTCAATAAACACTGGTTGTTAGGTCCACCACCAGGTCCCCAGCTCGGAGGCCCCAACTGCTCTGCTGCGTATCGGGTTACCGATGGCCTCTGGTATTCCTACCGGGTGGGAGCAATCCTCAGTGTCCCACTGCTGGATTCCTGTGCGCCCCCTCTAGCATGGAGTCACCACAGCCAGGGCCCATCAGTCGATGCGCAGTCAGAGGCTCAGTTCCCCCGGCATCACTACTATCAGGACAGACCCGCGACTGCGGAGGGGGCAGAACCCGGTATGGGGCCCCCCAGGATCCTTTGTTGGGCCAGCCTAGCTGCTCACCTCGTTGCTCCGACTGCTTCCCCGATTCTTGGGTATAGACTGTCCCGATGGCAGTCTCCTCGCTCCGGCCCGCCAAGTAGTGTACCTTTTGCTAATGTAGTGCCTCCACGCGATCCAGAGGCCTCCGGGATCTAAGGTGCGCACTCGGAGGCCGTGAGCAGCCCATCATCCACTTCCACAAATCAAGGTCTCAGGGAGTTCCCCGCTCGCTAGCCACTCCCCAACTTAAGAGTGGAGTACAGGCAAAAACTTTAGGTCTCCGCGGATCGGACCCAGTAAGCGCACCGGACCAGGACTCTTCCCTTCTCACATGGTACGCTCCCGGTCCCGTAGCGCCTTGCAGATGCGTCCCAGGACGACCACCGAGTTACTTCTCAGGGGGCTCCCGCCGCAGCCAGTGCCTCCTCCGCCATCAGTAGGGACCCCGGTGGGTCCAACATCGCTTCTGATAGTCACTCGGCGGGCTCTCTGGGCCAGGCTCCTCCCAGCCCACCTCAAGCCGCGGCCTCACGTAGTCTAGTCCCGGCCACACAGAGTCCGGTGAGCACGGGCCAGCTCCACCGACAGGATGTTTCCCCCACTCAGGAGGCCTCCACCAGGACCAGGGCCCTCCCAGCAGTCACTAGACACCCGCAGGCGTTCGGGCACAGGATTTTGGAGGATTAAAGCGACAGGCCGGCCGGGAGCCGAAGGAGCTCACTTCCTGGCGGCCATGCTGCTTGGCCACGCCCCCAGACACGGTATGCTTGAAAGCATACCCTGCAGAAAAACAACAGCGGCTTCTCACTCTAGCAAATTCCATCAAAAGAAAAAAGTCTCTTTGGGTCCGACTTTACTAATCACTCTTGGGAATGTTGTCATCATGCATACCACTGATCATTTTCTGTCGTCTCAAAATGTGTCCCATTCAATGGGTGCAATCCGTCGGCTCCTTCGACAACATCATCAAAGTTACTCCACGCATGCTGAAAGCCTTGGAGTGATGGGCAAACAAAAGTCATCTGTCAGTAGGGCTGTCCCTACAACAAATAATGGCACCATTGGTAATTACTATGGATGCATCCCTGGAAGGATGGGGAGCTTACCTCCAAGTAAGTGGCAAATGGCATCGGACTCAAAGTCAATCCTGCATAAATTTGATGGAATTCAAAGCAGTGCATCTGGCCTCTTAAGTTTTTCTGCCCAGAATACGAAATTCAACAGTGATGGTCCGTACGGACAATACCACAACGCCACATTATATTAAAATGCAGGGCGCCACAAGATCTCCACTTTCCAGGGAAGCACAGAAGATCTGGAAGTGGGCGATGGCAAATAAAATCTGCCTCAGAGCGGAACACGCTCCGGGTACACAAAATACGCTTGCAGACACACTCAGCAGGCTCACGAGCAGACCCTACACAGAGTCTTCCTTTGCTGGGTCAGGGCAGACTTGGATCTATTTGCAACTCCCCAGAACCGTAAATACAGGTACTATGCAAGTTGGCGTTCCCAACCGGGGTAATGGGGGAATGGCTTTTCAGTTTCATGGTCCGGCATCTTTGCTTATGCTTTGCCTCTCATTCCTCTCCTACCAAGAGTCCTCGGAAGATGAAGGTTGAACCCTGCAAACTGATTCTCATTGCTCCAGCATGGTCACGTCAACACTGGTACACAGAGTTGCTTCTCCTATCCCATTTCCCACAAATCCGACTTCCAGTCTTTCCCACTCTTCTGACGATGAACCAAGGGTAGATCCTACAGATCCCAGGCACTTCCACTTATCGGCATTGCACCTTAGTTCAATGAGTTCCCACGTTTCTCCATTTCCAGGGAATGTAGAGAAGTTTTGGCCAGGGCGGACAGTACCAACAAAACTTACCGCCTTAAGTGGAAACGTTTCTGCATCTGGTACCATCAAGCAGGAATACATTCGCTTTCCTCCTCTCCAGAGCAAGTCTTATCATACCTTTTCAATCTGGCGCAATCCGGCTTAGCGCATAGTTTGATAAAGGTTCACTTAGCAACCAATTCCCGTTATAGAAAATCCCTTTCCTCTCCACCATTATGGTCTTCTAGAATAATCAGAGTTCCTCCTAGGGCTGTTTCATGTTTTTCCTCCTATAAGGCCTCCGCCTCCGTCGGTGCAGTTGAACACTGTCCTTTCGCAATGGATGAAAACTTCCTTCAATCCAATTCGCAAACCGGAGTTCAAATTCCTGTAATGGAAGTTGGCTTTACTTCTTGCCTTGACCTCAGCCAGAAGGGTCAGCGAAATTCAGGCTTTTGTTATACAGGAACCATTTTTGCAATTCATAGCTGACAGTTATCCGCACAAATACAAAATTAATAACCAAGGTCCTGTCTGAATACAGACTTTAATGAATACAGACTTTCTTCCCAAATCCCTCAACCGCTTCAATGAAAGCTCTTTATTCGCTAGACATCATGCATGCCCTAAGGTTTATCTGCAAAAGGCGCAAGCTTTTCGCAAGACTTCGCAACTGTTGGTTGCATACAGTGCTCCAAGGAAAGATTTCGTACTATCCAAGCAAAATATTTCTAGGTGGATTTCAAGTGCCATACAATACTGCCATTACGGGACAGGCAGACCGTTGTCTTCAAGAGTTCAAGCCCATTCTACGAGTGCTATATCTACGTTTACAACTTTATTTGCTGGAGTGTCACTTTCGGAAGTTTGCAGTGCTGCAATGTGGAAGAATAGACACATATTTACTAGACACTATAGCTTGGATTCAGCAGTTCTATACGACACGGCTGTGGGCCAAGCAGTAATCCGACATATTTTTCATTAAGGTGATTTACCTCTGTCTACCCTCCCTCCACTATTGCTGTATCACATTTCCATAGTGTGAGAGGTCTTTTATGTTTAACGCTTACAGGAATATATTCCTTAATTATCATTCCTATTATTCATGTTTATATTTGCTATGTATTGAGTTTGTCGTATTGATAAACTTATATATCCAGGAAAACTCCCGCCAATGCTGGTCACTTCCACCAAAGCAGGGCCGGTGCGATTAACTGGTGCCAGGGCCCGTTTACCATATGCAAGAGGGTGTATACCATCAGTAGGGAAACATACATTACAACGCACTACCTGTACAACGCAACTGTTACAACGAAACTGCCTTTACATCGCATGCCATTACATCGCGTGCCACTACAACGCGTGCCACTACAACGCGTGCCACTACAACGCGTGCCACTACAACGCATACCATTACAACACATGCCATTACAACGCATTATGTGGGTATGGGTTTTGGGGTACAAGGAAATAGTAATTTTTACCCCTACACTATCAAACACTTTCCCTACTGTTGCAATCACTAGAGTGGGAATAGTAATGTTTACCCCTACACTATCCAACACGTTCCCTACTGTTGCACTCACTGAAGTGGGAATAGTATTTTTTTTTCTTTCACAACAGATTTTATTTTTGACAGATCATAAAAGACCATGAGGGTCCAGGGCAAAACATTGCATATATAATAGGACAGTGATAAAGATGTCAACATTTTACAATGAGTCCCTCTGAAAAATGAGGGTATATTATACAAAATCTGTAACCTATGCACATTGAAAACCCAAAACAAAGGTGTCACCTGATCTACACATCCTACATTTATACGTAGTTCCAGTCGTGATAAAACAGTAAATGTACAATCGGTCCCTGAGCCTACACCCAATATGAAATCAGCAGTGCAAATCTTCAACACTTCGCGCCTGGGGAACCGGTTCATGGTATAGACCACGATAACCGGCCCACCGCTTCCATATTTTCGGGTGTTTCTGGGGTCAGCGGCTTGCCTTAAAAAATGGAATTTCAAGCCCCATCGAGAAGTCAAGGCCACGCTTCCAGGCCCCAACCGAAGGCGGGGAGGTGGGCAATGTCACGCTTAGCAAGGGTAAGCCCTAAAAATAGCAGATGCCGTTTGCACCTGTTCCCTCCGATTCCGTCAGTAATGTGGAGCATGGTTAAGTGCTTCGATGGCGGGATGTCCCAACCCACGACCTCAGAAAGGCAGGTCAGCACCCCACGCCAAAAGCGTGACAGAACTGTGTATTCCCAAACCGTGTGGAGGAAAGTGCCCTCTGCCAGCCCACAGCGGAGGCAGGAGGGAGGAGCAATCATCCCAGTGTGCCAGAGCCGATGGCTGGTAAAGTATGCCCTATGGAGATATTTGAATTGTATGAGTCAAAGACGTGTCGCAAAGGCCGTGCCGCACGGGGATTCTAGAGCCTCCACCCAGTCGTCCTCGTCAAGTGGACCCAGGTTGCCCTGCCAAGCATCCCTCGTCTTGTGAAGTGTATCGAGGCTATGAATGACCAGGGTGCGGTATAAAGCTGCGATTTTGTCTGCGCCCATCTCGCCCATGAACACCTTGGCCTCAATAGGGCTAAAAGCGGGTATAGCATCTTGTTGTGATAGATAGAGGGAAAAGGCATGTCGGAATTGAAGATATTTATATAATTGGGAGCGGGTGGAATAGTTATTTTTACCCCTACACTATCCAACACTTACCCTACTGTTTTCCTTAAAGTATTATGCATTGTAATGGAATGCATTGTAATGGTTGTTTTAAAAAATGCATTGTAATGCCATATGTTGTAAAATCATGCGATGTAATGGTAGTCGCGATGTAAAAACTGCGTTGTAAAAGCATGCGTTGTAATTGTTTGCGTTGTAACATCATATATTCCCATCAGTATCAATACACATGAGTCGCACTTCAGGGTCTCGTTCATCCAGGTAAGTTTATTTACAGCGGCAACACGTTTCAGCCTCGCGGTCTTTTCAAAAGCCAAGTTGTTTGTCAACACACATCATACATATAGTACATAGTGGTAAACAGAAAAGCTAGACAACATTTCCAAATAGGGCATGGACATTCAAGTCCGACTTCCTACATGTTGAGATACATTCAGCAAAATATGCCCTTCTGGTGCATATTAACGCAATGTTTAAAGAGTTATATGAAATAAATCATAAGCATAATATTGAAAATGTAAAAAATCAACATAACGATATTAATATTAATCTCCTTATGCAGATAATCATCTTTGCGGAGCAGTAGCATGTTTCTCACCTTTTGGTGATGTATCGCAAGGCTAAATCTTTGATACGTCACCAAAAGGTGAGAAAAATGCAAACTGCTGGAGGTATCTAATTAGATAACAGGATGTTAACCCTACAGTATAAGACATGGAAGAATGTAAACACAATTTTTCCACCTGTGCTGCTGCTAGGGGGGCTCCGGCCGGTGCTTCCGCCCCCGTTTATTTTAAATTCCCTGGTCACCTATTCACGGTGTCCCCACACACAAACCTCATTTATTATATATAACATTTTTAGTTTGAGAGTTATTAGGGTATGAGAAGACATAGAGGAGAGTGTTGAAGATTTGAATATTGATAACCTAGAACTGTTGAATATGGCTGCTATAAATTAAGTGTATAATCCATACTGTTATATTGGACGAGTAAATGATCATTTTATTAAATATTAAAAACTCATTGTATTACAGAGGGTATAGAGCGCACTTGCT
This sequence comes from Triturus cristatus, assembly GCF_964204655.1. Classification (NCBI taxonomy): domain Eukaryota; kingdom Metazoa; phylum Chordata; class Amphibia; order Caudata; family Salamandridae; genus Triturus; species Triturus cristatus. The sequence continues at coordinate 278,775,011 of NC_140594.1, read as the reverse complement.
CGGAATTCATGTTTATAGGTTCCCCACATGGGAATGCAGATGGTGTTTGCCCCGTGTAGTAAATTTTCTCCCATGATTTTCTTTGGGATGATCTTCAGTAATGATGAAATATGATCATGTGTACTGTTTACTTATCATATATTGGGTATGAGATTGATCGCACACTTGTGCAGGATCTGGAATTGGGGTAATTTGCAAGGCTACAGTAGGATTAGCAGTAAAATGTAAGTGAATGCAGGAAATTCACTTGTACCCTGGCACAAAGATGCACATTACTGCCCAGCAAAGATTATTATCCACATAAGGAGATTAATATTATGTTGATTTTTAAAAAATTTCAATATGTTTATGATTTATTTTATATAATTATTTAAACATGTTAATTTGAACCAGAAGTGCATATTTTGCTGAATATATTTCAACATGGAGGTAGTCTGTCTTCAATGTCCATACCCTATTTGGAAATGTTGTCAGTCTTTTCTGTTTACCACTATGTACTATATGTATGGTGTGTGTTCACGAACAACTTGGCTTTTGAAAAAGACCGTGAGGTCGAAACGCATTGCTGTTGTAAATAAACATGTTACTTGGATGAAAATGGGACCCTGGAGTGCAACTCATGTGTATCTACACTGATGGTATACACTTTCTTGCGTGTATATATATATATATATATATATATATATATATATATATATATATATATATATACCTATTAAGACGTTCAAAACTATTGTAAATGTGCTACTAAACTGCTGGCTATTCGGATTCAAGCATGTGAATCAATGAATGTTTCCAATACTGGAGTAAGAAATGAGTTACTTACCTGTAACTGTAGTTCTCCAGTATTTGAAGCTTTCATAGATTCACATGCGACCCACCCTCCTCCCCGGGGGAAGCTCATCTTCGTCTGTCTCAGCATGTTAACGCTAGCACTAGTGCTCGAAAATCTGAGGTACTGAGCTTCTCTCAGGAGTGTTCTAGAGGGTGATTCATGTTGATTGGTTAAGGCAAAGCGTTGGTAGCTTTTTTAATAATGACTATGATAGGTTAATAAACTAAGAGGCCTAGGCCTTTTTTAGGTCTCGCAGACCTAGCGCTGGAGCGCGCATGCGCCCCTCGCTTTGCGAGGGCTTTTTGTGATCAATACGGTTTCCGAAGGCCCATGATGCCTATTGGCTTGCGTCATAGTGCATGGTAAACGCTGGTTTCTCATTGTAAAGGAGGCTTTTTAGTCCCTCCTGGTTTCCGCCCTGTCCACTTTTGGCCCCGTCCACCCGGACTGGATCTTTTACTTGCGGCGGTAGACCGTGTCTTTTAATTAGTGGGTAAGCACTTTTTTATTCCATTCCGCAGCTGCAGACAGGAGACAGTGTGTTTGTGTACACTAGTATAGTGGCTTGTTCATTATTTGCAGACCCACCGCGAGCGGATGTATTGTTGATTCTTCTGTGGTCTTAATTTAGCATTATTTCATTATGGACATTACAACATGTTCTAGCAGTTGCAATCTAGTTGAGGGTTTCCACCACATTTTGTTACCTGATCGTTCTATCATGGCGGCTCCTTGCACGGTCTGTGTTTAGTCCGTTTTGTATGTCTATGAGACTCTGATGTTTGAAACGGACTTGCTGGTCTTGCAGCTGTTACGGAGTACCGAGTGCACGCCAGCTAGCACAGGACACTCGTCAGTTTCTACACTTGTGAACTTCAGAACGGTGAGCATTTGGGTTCGCAAGATATACACGCCTGACTTCAGGTTATTCACTGGTGTCTTTTAACACCCAAACTCGTATTTCCTTTTAGTTACTATTGTTTCCTGATCCTTTGCGAACATTGGACGCTGGGGTTATTCCCCCTTCCTGGTTGAAACACTACTTCCGAAGGTTGTTTTACTGCCGCAGGATTACGCCTCGGTTATATTGATGTTGCCAGGTAATTGTTGGTTACTCTTGGTGTCTACAGTTGTTTCTCGCATAGCGCAGTTAGATTCTCGCTGTACACATCTGGTTTTCACAATATGGGTTGCATGCAAACTGAAAGGTTAGAACGCTATGTTTTTCCCTAGTCTTTGATTAGTTTAATGTTGCAAATAAGGGTTAGTTTGGGTAGAAATACATTATTATTAGCAAAGCCAACTCCTACCACTGTGGGACATTTCAAATCCTGGATTTGTGCTTCTCCATACCAAACACTCTTCCAAATATGCTGCCTACCTCTTATTGTATAATGTAACTTTTCCTATAGACTGATTTACAGCCGTATGGTTCATTGTCTCTATATAAAGTGTGTGATGTAAAGTGCTCTGACACCTTCAACTGGTATGAGCAGTACTATAAAACAAATGAATGCATGTGAGAGAGGGCCTATGGAGAGATGAGGGGCACTATTGGAGGGTGGTAGTGAGGGAAACTGTGCACCAGGAGGTCACAGGAGAGGGGGCACAAAAAAAGAGTGTCACATCAGGCATCACCAGTACTAAAGCCTGCAATGGGTGAACATGGCTTAAGCAGATGTTCCTTTCAGCAAACGCCCTTGCATTCAGCAGTTTGTTGCTCAGCTGGAATAGGTAGAAGAGGTTGACATTACCTCCCACATTTTTCTTCCTCATGCAGTTAAGGAGTATGCACAATGCGGTGTCCCATGACTTTGTAGCATGCTGCAATGTTAGTGGGTGCTGCAGCACTGCGTTTCTATTGCCCCTCTAAGGCTGAGAGTGATGTGACACTAAAGTGGGGGTTTGGGGAGGAGAGCGGAACAATATGCATGAGAAAAAAAGTGCTGCAGGTCCAGCCAAGAGCAGGACCGTACGTCTTTATGGTGCTGCATGTGGTACACTCTCCCCAATTACATTTGCAAGCAGCCATAAGGACGTGACCGAATGTAGAACTCTCAAGTTTCCAAGGACCATGCATTTGCAGCTCATCCAGTTCAGGTTTTTTACTTGAATTCTTGAACTTTTGGTCTTATAAGTTAGCCCATTATAAAATTGGGACTACAAGTCCCAGAATTCGAAGTAAATTTCTGTTCTCGATAAGGTGCTCATGTGCAGGGCAAGTGTGCTCCCTCGTGTAGGCAAATTTAGTATTTAGTTTTATGCCCCACTCTCTTTGAAGTTCACCAGCTGCCACTGGTACTTTCCCAGACAGGATTGTTTTTAAAAGCTTGATGTGCCCCTCCAATGGATACGGGCTGCTTTAAAAAAATATATATTCGCATTTAGGAAAGTAAATGCAACGATGGGGGTCTGAGGTCCCTTGTAGGCCACAATTCTTGTTTTCGCAGCCATTTACCAGGGCTAGCAAACTGTGACTTTCTAAATTAACATTCATTAGACAGGTCATTATGCAACACTCTTCTAATCGAATTTTTGCGATGTGACCTATTAGTACATAAGTCACATTGAAAAATAACAAGCTGGTTCCAAAACGTAGCCACTCAATTTACACCATTTATTTGCGACCTGCCTTTATGTACATCACGCCAATAGAGTACTTCTGGTCCTCATGGATGCCTGCTATCCCATGGTCAGAATCAGGTTTGCATGATAGTTCCCAGTGGAATGACAACAGTAAGTGCAGATACTGCCGAAGTAGTTGATTCTCCAGTAATCCTGCCTTTTCGCGACAGTCCTTGGTCATGGCTGCGAAAGCAACTTTTGACAAAGCTTTTATAACAAGAGCATATTTGGTCCATTCTAAACTTCCCGAGCATCGCTTCAGCAAACTGCTGAACTGATAAATTGTCTAGTGACTTCTTGTCCTTTTGTATTAGTAGCCCTTGGATACCTTTTACCTGCATTGTTAGTTTGTCTTGAGCAGTATACATTTCATAGAATTTTTACCTATTCCATCATCGTCTGAGCCAAAGTTAAACAAACATTAGAAATGCAGTAGGTTTTCCTTTTTAGGTCTCGCGCCTAACGGTGCACTGTGCGGCAGTGCTCGCGCAGCGCGAGACATTTTGTATGTGAAAAACTGGGAATCTAAGCTGACATAGGAATCGCACACGCTCGTGCGTGTGCGTTTCCTTTTCAGCTACCCCATTGGCCTTAGCGTGCGTCTTTTAATGAAAGACTGCACTCTATTCGCTATTGGCCAAAGGCGGGCGCATTGCTCCTCCCACGGCCTATTGGTGTCTATTATGCGCACCAAGCGTGTAATAGACACCAATAGGCCTGGGAGGAGCAATGATCGTGCCCAGACACGGGCGTGATACTTGAAATCACATGCTTGGCTGTGGCGCGCGTGCACCACTCGTGGCCGTGTTTTGTACATTTCCCCTGCGGCTTTGAAACTAGGAGATGTGTCTTAGTGCCTCCTCATCATGTCTTTCAGGCTCTTGCATCACCCTGGTGGCTGTGAGTAGTAATTCATTTATCTCGGAGACAAACAATATAAATTGCCTCAAGTCACTGTATGCTGCCTTTCTCGTGGTTACATCACGTTAACACAGTTCAGTTCGAAGATCACACTCACTTTTCAGATGATAAAAGTTGTCGGGTCAGTGGTGCCACAGTTCACCTGCGTGTCACTATATCAGTGCATCGTAGCAGTTCACCAGTAGCTTGTGTTTGGAAGATTGTGAGTGCTTAACTCAAAATGATTTCAGAGACCGGCCTCGGCAGGGCGTGCGGCAGCTTCTTGGTCTGGTGTGCAGCGAGGCGGGGTAATCCTGAGTGAAGGACCGGTGCATCGATCAGAGCAGGCTCCAAGGGACGGTGCGACAGCAAGGGGTGAGGGGCAGGAGTCCACCCATGCCACACAGCAGGAGAGACTGGGCCGTAAGACCTTGAAAGGAAGCCTAATGGCGTGTGTCAGAGTGGGGGGTTCTGACTGTGTTCACCACATAGCAGGTAGAGGCGCACAGCAGCGCCATTAGCGCCATTTTAAAGGGCCATCCAGTGAAAAGAAAAAATCTTACACGCTTCCCCAAAATACATCATTAACAATCACAAATGCAAGGTGCTTTAAGGGTTTTTAACAATCCATTGTTCAGCAGCAAAGGAATAAACAGTCCGCAGTCACATCAGCAACTCAGTTTGAGATAAAGCTCTGCGAAAGCCCCACACTAGGTTGTGCAGCGCGAGTCCAAAAACGACGGCAGAAAAATGCTGACGTGACAGAGAACAGGTTGTGCAAATAATGTGTAAGAGGCACGGGGAGAGAGATCTGGGAGAACTAACTACACTTTCAAAGGGCAGTCTGCGCTGACGAACGTTGGAAGCTGGAGAATGCTGTGTATTTATCGGTTAGGAATGGAGAAGGGCACTGAGGGCCCGGGGGAAGAAAGTGTGAAATATGGGTTTTTTTTTCTAGCAAGCACTGGAATATTTAAGATATTTTCAAGCCCGAATAAGAGCGCAAGGCCACGTGAGGGATTACTGTCTACGGCTGCAGAGAAATTTAGCTGGACGGTACGGACTTCAAGGGACTACAGCCCTCTCTAAAAAGAACAGTGGTCGGTTCATGACGTACTAGACATTCATAAAGCGCACCGAGACTGCTCTTGAATGTGCATCGTGACCACCGCGGAGACTAGGATCAAGGGTATAAAGGCGCCCCCCTGAAATTAATGCATGCGTTATGGTGGAGGGGGAAGGGGGCTCTTTCAGTCCAAGACCTATGAGTATTTGTGCAATATGCGAGTCTCAGGGGAACTTCGTCACATTAGTAGGGAGACCCCATCATTTCACGCTACGTCATTGGCTGTGTATCTATTTAAAAGTAACACGGAGTGGGTGTTCATTTAAAAGTGCCAGTGCGATCTCACGAGCGTTCTGAAAAAGAAAGGCAGCGTTAGGGTCACGACAATGGAGAATAGAGGTCTTTAGGAAACACTGACTCGTGTCTATTTTTCCTGTTACTATGTGCATTTAGTTTACAAACGTTTTTTTCTGGCATGGGGTGTCTGGCAACACCCCTCCACAAGGATGAGGCCCCATGTATGCATGAATCCTGTTGCATCTCCAACAGTGTTTCTACTGTTGCTTACATGCGCCATCTTGTGGTCAGTGAGCGCAAGTGTGTATCTTCTGCACCTTCTCTCTTTACTAGTATGTGCAGCTGAAGTTTTATTTATTTAATTTATTTTTGGGGCTTTACATAACACAAACTGGACCAGCTGGGTGTCCGAGCACTACAATCCAAAAATTATGTAGTTCTATTACATTAGATTTTGTTACCATGGATTACAAATTGGAAGTTCCAAACGGGAACAATCATTATTGAAATAAGGCACTTGCTGTGCTAGGTGCCATGTCTCACCTTCCATTCTTGTGACTCTCATTGTTGGACCAGGCCCCGGGCCAGATTGTCAAGGGGCCTAATAATAATAGGACAAAAACTGTATGAGATGTAAAAACAAAACACGGGCCTACTTAGCTTAAGGGACATTGAAACAAAATTCATCTAGCGATGAAACCTTCTCATTGTTCCAGAAGCCATCTTGGTAATATGCCTTTCTTCTAGGTGTGTCTATGCACTTTCTGTGAGTGTCAGTCTGGTGATGACGTATCTTTTAGTGACGCATGGAGGCTGTATCTTTTCTCTCTCCCCGGAGTTATTTCCACTGTGTTCCCAGAAACTAGAACCCAGAGTTGTTGAAGAGCAGCATATCAGCAATGTCTCACGACTGTGGAGTCCATTGTTGGCCACCTTGATTCAACTCTTGGAAGCACACATTTGAAGAAGTCTTTTCCTTCATCCCACAGCCTAAAGAGCCTTTCAGTGATGAAAGCATTATCCACATCCTAATACTCTCCTGTAATGGGTACGTCTAATGGACAGGCAATCTCTCCTCCTGACTCCATCCCATTGGTCAATACAAAACTTTGCCATGCACCAGAAGTTTTTGGCTAAGTATACAATATATACTGAAAACAGTGAAGGGGAGTTGTTGGGTAGAAGATAGTTAAGGATGGGATTGTGGGAAGCGAATGATGGTAGTGTCTCATTAGGTCTCGCGCCTAGCGTTGCAGTCCTCAGGATTTTACCACACCGGGTTCACAATGTTATTACTTTTTTCACCTTTAAAACAATCTCAGTTTGTTGTGCTAATAGGGCGCCTTACTAAAGGTGAAATGTTTCCAGTCGTCTACCTTTTGATTTTCCTTTATTTCTAAAGCTACTTCTTTACCTCGAAAGAGTTTGTCGGGGTATTGGGGTGGGGGGGTGGTCGAGTCGGGTGAAAAGGATGCCTAAGTTTCTCTTCTAGGGGATCCTCATCAATAGTCATAAGCACTAGAATATTCCCGCCCATGCGCGGGACCCCGGAAACTCTATCATGTATGTGACAAACATATATGTATCTCCACATATATATACATTTATATATATATATAATAAACAAGCAACTGCAGCCTTTCATATGTAGAGCTGAATAATGCTGTAAGGACTCCCCTGTATATCATAACAGACACATTAAAAACCAGGAATAAACAACAGCAAAGTATGTTTGATAACTGTTTTAATGATCAGCACTTAGCACAACCTCTCAGGTAGGACTGAAAGCATTGACAGCTCACAGGCTGCATTGCAGAAAAAACATAGCCTAGAAAAGCTGAAAAGCTAACTCATAGCAACATAGATATAAACTGGCACCGTGCCTTTAAGGCAGCCATGACCTCCAGTTTCCCATCATGCCTCAGGGGTGACAGTTAGGTCAGTTGTTCTTTCCGGCTCCTTCAGTCAGGCCCTGATTACACAGCTCCACTTTTTTCTGATTTTACTCAGAAATATTCTTCCATTTTCAGGAAAAATTTATCTTACTTTGACGTTTTACATCTTGTCAAGTAAGGTGCTCACTTTTTCTGTCCGATCCACAGATCTCATCTGCAAAGATTAGTGCAAGAGGTGGATAGATAGCCTTCAACTACACGTCAGCGTCGTACGGGAAGATCGCGAGAGTGCAGGCCTTCTACTTCCCATCACAAGAGAAGAAGGTCTCCTACATGGTCATCTTCCTCCACCCGCTCATCTAAAAGACTATTCACCTACCCTATCGGACAGCCCTCAGTCGAGAGTGTCTCTGATAGAGGATATTAACACGTATCATGAGGTGCTTCAAAGAGGGGCTCAGAAGCTGAACATTGAGATGTCCACTCCCCAGGTCACAACAACGGTGATCTTTGAGACGCTGCATCAGAGATCTGCGTCTCTTCCGTTACTGCCTCTGGTTCCTGGACTTCTGGAACCAGTAATTGACATTTTCCTAGCCCCCTCTGCAATTAAAGCTGCACCTGCGAGAATTCAGAAAAAATACAAACCAGCTGAGACAGACCCGTTGTTTTTAAAAACAGACCTGCAGATTCTGTTATCGTCGCGGTGGCACGAAAAACGCACGCAGTCTCTGCACATTCGTTGGTCCCCCCGGACAAAGAGTAAGTCCCAGGATTCTTGGGACGGGAGGTTTGTGGGTCTGCAGCGTCATCACTAAAAGTCTTAGGGCCCGATTCACAGAACTAACTTAAGACAAAATCCTAAACTTACTACCATTTTGGTATTCACAGAAGGCACTTACTCATTTTGGTATTCACAGAAGGCACTAACTCATTTCGGTATTCACAGAAGTTAGGAGTCCTAACTTTAGGACTCCTAAATGCCTTCTGTGAATACCGAAAGTCTTAAAATTAGGATTTTTCTCAGTTTAGTAGTAGTAGTATAGTTTGGAGTCCTAACTTTAGGACTCCTAAATGCCTTCTGTGAATACCGAAAGTCTTAAAATTAGGATTTTTCTCAATTTAGTAGTCCTAAGTTTAGGACTCCTAACTTTAGGACTCCTAAATGCCTTCTGTGAATACCGAAAGCCTTAAAATTAGGATTTTTCTCAGTTTAGTAGTAGTATAGTTAGGACTCCTAACTTTAGGACTCCTAAATGCCTTCTGTGAATACCGAAAGTCTTAAAAATAGGATTTTTCTCAATTTAGTAGTCCTAAGTTTTAGACTTGGGACTACTAAATTGAGAAAAATTTAGGTAGAGAAGGTCATCAGCAGCAGTCCTCTTCCATGGCTAGATCAGCAGGGAAGCAATGAGCAAGAGCTTCCTTTGGCGCCGTTGCCCACTCCAGTGGGCGGAAGTGTTTCACATCATCTGAAAGAGTGGTGCAACATAACAAAAGATCGTTGGGTGCTAAGTATACTGCGCAATGGATACGCACTACGTTTTCGTGTGTCTCCAAAGGACATCCCTCCAAAAAGATCTTGTCCTCACCAACTAAAGTTACTACGACAAGAAGTGGTGACCCTTCTGCGTAAAAAGGCCATAGAAGAGGTTCCTCCTTCTCAGTGGGGGAAGGGGGTTTATTCCAGGTACTTTCTTGTGCCAAAAAGAGATCAATAGCACAAATTCAGACCTATCCTGGACCTTCGATCGCTGAACAAGAACATCTTGAAGGAGAAATTTTGCATGTTGGCGCTTCATCAAATATGTTCACATCTGCAAACGGGATTGGATGTGTTCATTGGACCTCCAAGATGCGTATTTCCACATACCTATAATTCCCCGTCATCGCAAATATCTGTGATTCGTGGTCGGCCGCAAACACTACCAGTTCAAGGGGTTGCCCTTCGGACTAAAATCTGCCCCACGAGTCTTTACCAAGTGCATGGTGGTGGTAGCGGCGGCTCTACACAGAAGGGGTCTGTTCGTTTATCCGTACTTGGATGATTGGCTCCTGAAAGGGCCATCCCCACAGCAAGTAAAGAGCAATTTCCAAATATGTCTATCTCGACTCCGCAGGCTAGGTCTGCATGTGAACATGGAGAAATCGGTTCACCGGCCTACCCAGACGATCCATTATTTGGGCTCCACTCTGGATACAAGCTTAGGATGAGCGTTTCCTTCGGAGGAGAGACTTTCATCAATACAACAGAAGTGCAAAACTCTTCTCCAGACAACTCCAATGGTCCGGCAAGTGGCATCTCTGCTAGGATAGATGGCGTCTTGCATATTTCTCATTCCCAACGCCAGGCTGAGAATGAGGCCCTTGCAACAAGACCTAGAGGACAAGTGGGACCAAACATCGGGTCACTGGGAAGACCGAATTGTGCTTTCGCAAGTAGCAAAGACGTCCATGGGATGATGGACTCGACCAAAGAACCTCATAGTGGGAGTCCCCTTCCATCAACCAGTGCCAACACAGTCCTTGGTGACGGATGCGTCTCTGCAAGGATGGGGAGCACACATGGGTTGCCTGCAGATGCAGGGACGATGGTCCATCAAGGAGCAATCCTACCATATAAACATGTTGGAACTGCGGGCAGTCTGCCTAGCTCTGAAAGCTTTTCAGCCCTCAATAACATCCAACTAAATCCTGATCCAAACAGACAACACGACCACCATGTATTACCTCAACAAACAGGGTGGTACGCGCTGTCGCCCTCTCTTCCTGGAAGCTCAAGCGATATGGCACTGGCTTCTAGCCCAAGACCTTTCCATCACAGCGGTGCATCTTCCAGGGGAGCGAAACGTGCGAGCGGACGCACTCAGTCGGCACTTCGAAGATCAGCCAGACTGGGTACTAAACAACGAGGTAGTGGCAGAAATTTTCCATCAGTGGGGGCAACCTTCCATAGATTTGTTTGCAGATGATCAAAACAAAAAATGCCATGCCTTCGCATCCAGGTTCCACCGTCCAGGGACGAGGGGGAATGCTCTTTTGAGGATTGGTCCGGAATATTTGCATACGCCTTTCCTCCCCTGCCTCTGATCCCGAAGGTGGTATCCAAACTCATCCGATCCAACATGTCGATGATCTTGATAGCTCCGGACTGGCCTCGTCAGTGGTGGTACCCGGACCTATTACAGCTGTCGGTGCTCCCCCACAGGAGGCTTCCTTACAGACCAGACCTACTGACCAAGATGGACGGGAAGATTCTACATCCCAACCTTCCCTCACTGAACTTGGCAGCATGGCACCTGAGGTCCTGCAATATGGGCATTTGAAGTTACCGCAGGACTGTATGCATATACTAAAGGAGAGAAAGAGACCTTCCACAAGGGCGTCATACCCCTTTAAGTGGAAAAGATTCTATTTATGGTGCACTCGTAATCATTTTAACCCTACCACAGGGCAGGAGGAAGTAATTCTCCCTTACCTACTGTACTTGGCCAAATCAGGTTTAAAGTATTCCTCGATCAGAGTACACTTAGCGGCCATTACGGCCTACAGAAAGTCTCCAAACCAGCCTTCCTTTTTTCAACTACAGGTGGTCAAGGATTTCCTACAGGGGTTGAATAAAGTATTTCCCCCCGTTCGGTCTCCTTCTCCTTCTTGGGAGTTGAATCTAGTCCATTCTAGATTGATGGGTCCTCCTTTTGAGCCCATCCATAAAGCCACGTTACAGCATTTGACATGGAAGACCGCTTTCTTAGCGCGATAACATCAGCACGCAGAGTAAGTGAAATCCAAGCGCTGTCTTCCAAAGAGCCATATACTAGCTTTCACCACAAAAGGGTAGTGTTAAGAACTCACCCTGCTTTTCTCCCAAAAGTCGAATCTGATTTTCATGTTAACCAGTCAATCTTCCTGCCATCTTTTTTTCCCAATCCCGCAACTCCTGCGGAGAGATCGCTTCACTCCTTAGACCTTAAAAGAGTGCTCAAGTTCTATTTGGAGGGATCAAAAGATATAAGAAAATCAGATCAAGTGTTTTTAAATTATGGTTCCATGAGGACAGGCTTCCCAGCTTCCAAAAGGTCCATTTCAAGATGGATAGTGTCCTGCATAAAATTGGCTTACCAGTTAGCGAATAAACCCCTATTGTTGTCACCTAAAGCACACTCCACTAGGGGGAAAGCAGCTACAATAGCTTTCTTGCATGATGTTCCTATGGCGGAAATTTGCAAGGCAGCAACTTGGAGATCGGTGCACACGTTCACAAGGCACTATTGTCTTGAATCCGATTCCAGAGCGGATACTCAAGTGGGCCAAGCCTCCTTGAGGAATCTATTCAGATAGTAAGATATCTGGGTTTTTTCGAGTTTGGTTATCTGAGCTTGATTATTAATTATTTCTTTCCTTTGCCCGCAGGTGGAAGAGGTGAGGCTTGCTATTCTATTCTAGTGCTTATGACTATTGATGAGGATCCCCTGGAAGAGAAGGATTAGTTACTTACCTGTAATCCTAGTTCTCTTCCAGGGGTATCCTCATGAAAGTCATAAGCAACCCTCCCGCCTCCCCGGGCAAAGGATTCTTGTTTTTAAGGAATTGTCAACTCTTTGTGCCATGGCTTTTAAGTCACCGCAAAGAACAACTGACCTGTCACCCCTGAGGTATGATGGGAAACTGGAGGTCATGGCTGCCTTAAAGGCACGGTGCCAGTTTATATCTATGTTGCTATGAGTTAGCTTTTCAGCCTTTCTAGGCTATGTTTTTTCTGCAATGCAGCCTGTGAGCTGTCAATGCTTTCAGTCCTACCTGAGAGGTTGTGCTAAGTGCTGATCATTAAAACAGTTATCAAACATACTTTGCTGTTGTTTTTCCCTGGTTTTTAATGTGTCTGTTATGATATACAGGGGAGTCCTTACAGCATTATTCAGCTCTACATATGAAAGGCTGCAGTTGCTTGTTTATTCTATATATATAAATGTATATATATGTGGAGATACATACATGTTTGTCACATATATGATAGTGTTTCCGGGGTCCCGCGCATGGGCGGGAATATTCTAGTGCTTATGATTTTGATGAGGATACCCCTGGAAGAGAACTAGATTACAGGTAAGTAACTAATCCTTACCCTACACTCCCCTTTGATTTCAGTCCAGACTTGTGTGCTTTGGGTGCAAGCAGCAGGCAGCAGCGGGTTGTCATTAACTAGGAGATGTGGGGTAGAGGGCCCTGCCTTCTATCAAGGCAGGGGCGGGTTCATCCTGCATGGAAGCATTGTCTTCCGGCACCAGGGTCGTGCTTGATTGGTCTCCTGCAGGTGTCGCTTGTGTGCGTTGGTTGTTAGCAGAGGTGAAATCTCTTCTGTCATATTGCGCTCTCACCAGGTCTCCCATCTCTGCATTGATGGCGGGGTCTGTAGCCCCTTGTCTTGCAAAAGATCACAAAACATAGCTATACTGGGTTTACTTGAGACAAAGAGACCCCCTCCCCCCGCTCATCTGCTGAATCTGTCTCTTAATTGTTTCTGTAATTGGGAATCTTTGCAGATGTCTCCAAAATAAAAGCTCAATCACGGATTTGCAAGTGGCGATGTGCAGAATTATCGACTTGTGTTCTCTTAGTGATGTATTTCTTGAGGGTTAGTTTGTGTGAATTTGATGGCTTGTGTTGTTTGTAATCCCTTCTCACTCCTAGATTTCAAAGGTTACCTGCTGAGACGCGGCACATCGTGCAAAAATGACTTTGTACGGCTGGTGGTTCTAGTCTCTTCGAATAATGTCTGATTTTCAGGCTAGACGGAGCACATATTATATTCTCTTCTGCATTGTAGGCATTAACATAGGGGACCCCAACTGTGGAAGTCAGGCAATGTCCTTGTTAATGTGCTTCATGAGTGTGCATGTTCTTCTAGCAAGCGGTCTCACCTCCTCCCCGTCCTGACTTCCTCCTGTCTCCCACACCACTCCCACGTTGAGGCTGCTTCCACTCTCCCACTGCCCCGTCAGAACACTTCAAATGCTTGTTTATATTGTTATAGACCTTTTGCTTTTTTTTTTGCTCTTTGGAATGAATTACCAGATGTGCACTGAGGTCATTTTATTTTATTTCAGGGCTGCAGCTAGCTCTAGAGAGCTTCAGAGTTACTTCCATGTGATATAATCTTACATTGCTGAATGCATCCTGTGTAGATTGCCAAGATTTATATCGCTGGCTTGACACTGTCATTTTTATTGAATCTAATCTTTGTATTTTTCTTATTTAAACATTGGCCAGGGCAATATATTCATCCATTCCTCCCACTCCTTTCTATTTTGCATGGAATCTAAAAGAATGTGCCTGTTTTGTGTAGCGCCGATAAATGTCAACCTTGAAGCATGGAAAGACAAGCATTTGCAATGCAATAGGTCGCGCATTATTAAACTTTGAGCAATTGGCATTGCTAAATAATGCTACACCAATAGCTCAAACTTTAATAATGCGAGACCTATTGCATTGCAAATGCTTGTTTTTTTTTAGTTAGAGCTATTGGCATAGCTCAACAGCTACCGGACAGAAATTGCCACTTTGCAGGTGCTGAACAGAGCATTGCTCCGTGAAACTTCCTGAAAGCCTAAAACGATGTTGATAGCCTAGAACATAAAAAGCCAGATCAGGAGGAACCTCTGACATATTGGGATGGCCAACGCAAGCACACAATGAGTGAAATCGCCTGGGTGTGACCCAAGCACACAAAGGCGGGAGAATCAGACCCAAATGCACCAATAAAAACCCTGTATTTCTGAATGGCACAACAACGAACAAATGGCAATTCATGGGCATGCCAAAAGCTGATAGAGGAGATAACAACAGGTCTTGGAGACAGCGCATGCATGCTGCCTAGGCTCAATCTAAAAATGGCCACATTGTTCCTGTTTTTTTGAGAGGGAAGAGGCACATCTTAAAGCTTTGACATGGTGACGTCACTGTAAGTCATATGTCTCAGTTCGATGACTGCCTTTTGCAATATGTAATATATATCCTGGGAAAGAGCTGAACACAGTGCTTCTCTGTTAACTTGCCTCATTCACAACCACCCTTAGTAGACCCTGAAGGAACTCTATAATAAACATTCCCTTTCTGTTACATTTTTCTAATATGTGGACACCTGACCTTTGGTTAGTTCCTGTTAGATTGTTATGTATGTATGTTCATTTACTAGAAGTACGTATGTGGATTGAATTTTGAAACACTGCATAGTTTGTTTCTCGAGATAATTTATTTGTCATTATCTACTTTAAATCAGTTGCTCAAAGTGTTTGTCTAACCATAAATTTGGTTTATGTTTTAGAAAATAAGAATTTTATTTTAAAGTAGGTTTTTGTTCAGAGTGAACAAGAGCCAGATGGAATAGCTTCTACAGCTAAAAAGCTCTTCCTCTACTGCTTTAGTCAGCATGCCATAGATTCCTTTGTGTACTTTAAGAAAGATGCATATGGTCATCAAATTTCAAGAAATTAGAGCAAAGCTCAAGTGCACAACATCTGGTAATCCTTATATGTACACTAGATCGCTCACCATATACACTCTCCCCTCTGCCTTCTCTCCCTCAAAGGTTTTTGTGGGGCTGGTTCAGTCCTTGGAGTTTACTCTGTCCTGCACGTTCTACCAACCAGGTGAGGTATACCTTCCAAGCTATCTAATGTCTTTGCCTTGTTTTACAGCCCCAAAGTTGTTCCCAGTCGCATACAACCTTGTCAAGCCATTTTTGAGCGAGGACACCCGCAAGAAAATAATCGTATTGGGAGGTAAGAGATCAGCAACCCACTTTCCTGAAGCAGTGGGAACGGATGGAGGCAGCCTAGTCATCACACAGAATGGTGTCAGAGAACTCTAGATAGTGAATCTGGCCATACATAGGAACACACACCCGATCCACATGTTGGTGATTCAGCCTAACCCTACTATATTGTTGTATTTACAGAGGTCATATACACAAAGTGCCTGCTACGATAAACGTTCTGTTAAGGTCTATGCTGCTCCTTGAAACTAGGTCCATGATGTATCAAATACTTTTAAAAAATGGGTATGTGGCAGTTGTAACAGAGACAAATTAAGTTGAGGGTGCGGAGTGAGTGATCATTCTAGAAATTTGAAAAGGCATGAAAACAGCCAATCTGGAAGGGCTAAGTAGTGGCCCTAAGGTATTTTGCTAGGGAGTGGAGTATGTATTATGCACTGTGAGGAAATGCACTTCATTAATGGTGTGGTTGTGCTATCTCACTGTGTAATAAACTCACAACCCTGTATTGGGTTCAGTCAGGCTTGTTTGTAAAACCTTAACTCAACCCTGGGTAGCTGTGACTTTGAGGAGTCAGGCTTTAACAAATGAACCTAGTGCAAAGCATTTAGTAGTGCCAAAACAATTGAACAAGAAAGAAAAACGACACAAAAGAAATCTGACACCAATTTATAGAAATAGATCTTATTTTTATGAATTTGTAGACACCAAAACAAACAAAATACACTGGAGGGTTCTGTAGATACAGATTTTTTAGCAAATCTTAAATCACTGCTTTTCACTGAAAATGCAAACAAGCATTAGCAAATACTGCAGTTAGTGGTTCCTTGAAAACGTTTGATAAAGTTGTGTTTGGCTACTCCGGCCCCCTTGTGGCAGCAACTATGGTAGGAAGCAAGTCAAGAGGCCAGTAGGCTTAATAGGACAGTTACCTTGCAGTCAAAGCAGTCTTCAGTCCAGTTTCAAGCCCTATGGGCAAACCTCCGTAGACATCAATAGAGTGGTCCTGAAGCAAGGAATACAGGATGCCGAGGATGCTTCCTGGGGTCACCTTGGTCCACGAACATGCTGTGGTGATTATGGCCACCAGCTCGATGTCCCTCTAAGCCCAGATGAAGTCCAACCAAAAAAACAAATTCTACTGGTCTCCGGTAACAGCTAAACCAACGGTTCTCTTTAACAGTGGCTAGTGTCAGTCTTGGGTGACCAAACTGCACTTTGACAACTGTGCCGTGTCCAGTAGACTCAGGTGCTACTTTTGAGTGCCAGTATTCAGACTCCCAGCCTGTCCTTCGGAGCTCAGCAAAGAACACGCAATTGCTGATACCAACTTTGACAAGGCAGCACCTTCAGCTTTTGTGACCCTGGAGATGTAACAGGAAGTCAGCCAACTAACTCTTGGAGTTCACCTCTTTGGTCTGGAGCTCAGAGGTCATTTTTTTTTCCCGAGCAGGGCACCACAGGAACAGTTCTTTCTTTGCTAGCCCTGAAGCAGCAGGTGCAGTCCATTGTTTGGTGCAGCCTCTCTTTGCCAGATCTAGAGTACACAGGGGGCCTCACAACTTGCTCACGTTGGATATGGTGACTATTAGCCAATGGGCTACAAGGCACCACCGGATGATGTCTTCCTGCAATGTGTGGCATCTAGCTACCCCAGAGTGCAATATTCTGTCCACTCCCAAGATAGCAGAACCCTTCTCTAGGTGTGTGGAGCTTGGTAGCCTACCCTAGAGGTGTGGCTACCTGAAGGCTGCACACCCATTGGAAAACCGGCAATTGTTTTCCCCTCTGTGTCCCCGATGTCAACCTTTCTACCACAACATAAGAGCAGCCCTGCTTGTGTGTGTCCACCATTTACCCTGCAAATGCCGCTTCCCCTTTGAAGTTCACTTTTGGACTTACACCTTGTGTGGCTTCCTGCCATGGAAAAGTAACACCTCTCCCAACGGCAGGCCGCAGTTGTTTCCTTCTCTGGGAGTTGTTCACACCTCTTCCCGGGAGGGCAGAATGTTCTCCTGTGGCCAGCACCTGTGAATGGCCCCTGGAAAACTTGGGCAACAAAGTGGCAACTTTTAAAGTTTGCCTTTTACTCAAAAGTCGTATCAAATTCGACTTGGGCATCAAGTCTGGTTCAATGTAATGGTTCTTTTGATACCTTAAAGAACCAACTTTAATAGTCCCATTCAGGAGTTAGCTAGCACAGCTGAGTTGTCAGCATGTAACCCTGTACTTGCTGATGGGGCTACTACCCTTTTCAGCAGTGAAATCAAAAATGTGGGGGTTCTGGTAGGACATATGAAAATATATGTCCTACTTTTTTTTATATACAGCACCCTGCCCTAGGGTTCGATCGACCTACTTTAGGGATGACTTTGTCAGTTTACATATCAAAGTCAGGTTAGCAGTTTAAAACTGCTTTACCAGTCTGCAGTGGCAGGTTGGTAGAAATGTTTTACTTTGTCACACTCAGACTGGCACAATAAGTGCTGCAGTCCATGAGCTACACTTTAATTTACAAGCCCTAGGTACCTGTGGTACCATATACTAGGAACATATAGGTAAGTTAATTTATGCAATAGGGTATAAGCCAATCAAACCTATACTTTTGAGGGTCAGAGCCCTGGCACTGAGGTCTGGTTAGCAGGCCTCAATGCACTCTCCGAGTTGAAAAACTAGCAGGATCAGCCAAAACTTTGGGGGAGATTAAGCAAAAAGAGAAATTTCCTTATGCCTACCATTTGGTAGAGGGTGTGACTAATCGTAATGGGAGTAAACAGATTATTTCACTGCATTGTACATTGCATAGGGTCTGAAGCTGTTTTTGGTGTGTTTGGTTTTAAATTGTGTTTTATTAGGATCTGCTTCTGTTTATGGTGATCCAGTTAATTGGTTATAGGTCTGTAAAATTATGGAATGTTCTCTTCTGGGCTTTGAGTTCTGGAATCATAAGGGCAACTGGCAGAGGGGCTCATCCAGCAGAAGAGGTTCTGCCCAGGACTCAGTAGATTAAGGACAGTAATCCAGTATTGAGGTATCTTTCATAGATTCACATGCCTGAATCATTCCCGGTCGCCGAGGCGGGAGTCCCACGGTAAAATACAACAGCAGTGCCTAAGTAAGTAATAGTAGTAGGCTAAAAGAAAGCCAGAGGCCTAAAACTTAGTAGCCAATCTACATCATTATACGAAAAGATCTAAAAAATAGTTCCAGCCAATCAGCTACCAGCACCCTCTAGAACCTTCCCAGCAGAGGCAGTTCTCCTCAGATTTTCACTGCACGTCGTGTGGAAGGGAGTCTCCCTGAGTGCCTACTCAGTTCTTCACTTTTTTCTTCAGAATGTCTGATAAGAAAGCTCTTTTTAGACCTTGCAGGACCTGTGAAAAGAAGAGGGTCCATGTGGACGACCAACATGAAGATTGTATCTACTACCTACATCCTAAACAGGTTGTTAAGGATTGTAGGATTTGCCGGACCTTCCCTGCTAAGACTTTAAGGGACAGGGAGGCAAGGCTGCTTTTATGGTTGAAATCTTCCTCAGCTGAGGAGGATGACAGGGTCTCGACATCTAGCAAAAGGGCTTGCTCGCATGACAGCTCTTCCAGTGAGGAAAGAAAGCATCACAAGGTTTCTCATGAAGTTTCTGACCATTCCCAGAGGTCACTAAAATTATCCTCTGGGTCATCGCTGTCTTCGCCCTCTGAGGTATCTAAAAGACCTTCAGCCTCTAAAACCGTGAGTAAAACCCAGGTGAAGACTCTAACTCTGGTTTCCTCTCATACGGTTTCTGTGACTTCTGCTGCCCCTCTGTCGACGGCTACAATCTCCACTACGGCTATCTCTTCACCTATTGTGTCTTCCAAGATCTCTACTATGTCTAAAAAGCCAGTTTTGAAAGATTCGTCGACGAAGAGTTCATCTTCTAAGTCTCTGTCGACGACCGCATCGACGTCGAGGTCGTCGACGAAGGTCCCATCGACGACGAAGGTACTTCTATCTTTAACGTCTGCCTCATCGATGACTAAGATTCCGTCGACGGCGAGCCCGTCGACGACGGCGATCCCGTCGGCGGCGATCCCGTCGACGGCGAGCCCGTTGACGACGACGATCCCGTCGACGAGGAGTTTATCGAGGGCGATTCCACCAGTTTCTCAAACTACGCCTATTTCTTATATTAATTTTCAACTAAAGACTTACCATAGACAGGATTACAGCAAGATATCTCCTCTTCTGCCATCTCATATCCTAGAGACTTATGTAGAGGATGAGGACTTTGATGAGGAAGATGATGAGGGACCGTTCGGCATAGCTCGGCACCCCTCGGAACTACACATAAAATGCCAAGATGAGGAAGAGGATTACCAGGAACACTATTACCAGGAAGGCCTCTCTACACCACATTGCAGACATCCCAGAAGGGATTGGGATCATAGGGAGACTAGTCCTCTTCCTTCTACACTCATACAAGATCTCCAGGCCATGCTGGCGGATTACCGCCAACAGTTTCCCCCACAACAGGCTGTCCCTGACATACTACCTCTACCTGTTGAAGAGCCAGACTCACTACCACAGAAGGAAGTACCAAATTCGCCGCCTCACCCTTCTGGCTCAATACCACAATCACACCATGAAACTACTTCCTCTGATGAGGAAGAGGTCGAAGAGGGTGAAGTGCCTGATAAAGATACTAGTTTGGATTCTTGGGATGATTATATCATACCAATGCCTTCTCCACCCATTCCTCAGCCTTCGGATTCTCCTCCTGAGGTTATTGGCGGCTTTCACAACCTAATGCAACGTGCTGCAACCAGATTTCAATTGCCAGTCACAGTGGAACACACGGATTGCTTCTTGCATGACTTTAGAGAAGAGCACAGGAAGATCACAAGAGCGATTCCCATCATTGATTATATCTGGAATGAAGGGATAAAAATTATGAAAATGCCTGCCTCTATACCGGCTGTCCTCCCTCGCATTGACAAAGTACCGTGCTCCTCCGGAAACTCCATCTTGTCTGATTGGTCATCCCCGACCAGATTCCGTTGTATCACAAGCCGCCCAACAAAGATCCAAAAATCCAGCTACGCCAATATCAACGCCACCGGATAAGGAAGGACGAAGGTTGGACCTTATAGGTAAAAAGTTCTCCACTATGGCAGCAACCTCCATTAAAGCAGCAAATTCTTTGGCCATACTCGGCCGTTATGACCGCCAGATGTGGTCACAGATGTCGGAATTTATGGACCTCATCCCTGAGGACCGTAAACAAGATGCAAGGAAGATACTTTTGGAGAGAGAACGAGCCGCATCTGAGATCATAGACTGCGCTCACACCAACTTTAGACAACTTGCTGGTGCTGCAGTACTTAGACGCCAAGGATGGCTTAAAGCAACATCTTTTAGGCCAGAGGCACAAGCAAAAATTATAGACATGACCTATGATGGTGAGTCCTTATTTGGAAACCACATAGATGAGGCCCTTCTTGCTATAAAGACGGATACCGATACGGCTAAATTGTTGGCTGCGCTCCAATATAGGCGTGGATCTTTCCGAGGTGCAAGAGGTCGTGGCTTTGCATCAAGAGGAGGGTATCAAAATCAACAAAATAGACAATATCAGACACAGTATATACAGCCTTACGGGCGATCATCTTACAGATAATCCTCCTCAAGTAGTTTCTCTTGCCAGGGCGGGCGAAAGCGATCGAACAATCAGGGTCGCGATGCCAACAGAAAACAATGAGTTACGCAGGACACTAGTCCTCCCTCCCTCCCTCCCTCCCTCCCCGTGAGTGCAAAAATGTCAGCTTTTGCAAACAAGTGGCAACAGATCACTTCGGATCAATGGGTTCTCGACCTAGTCAACACGGTCACACCATGGAATTCATCAAACGACCACCTACTACCCCGCCCAGGGGTTCCCCTTCCCCTCGTCTTCACTTACTGTTCAAAGGAGCCTTAAAAATGCTCTGCAAGAATGCAATAGCGAAAGTTCCATCATCTCAAACGGGGACCGCGTTCTATTCTCGCTTTTTCCTCATCAAGAAAAAATCAGGAGTGGCGCCCGATTCTGGACCGCCGCAAATTTAAAACATTTCTGAAGAAACCGAGTTTCCGGATGGTTACGCTTGCCGAAGTTTTGAGCTGCCTAAACAAAGGGGATTTTATGGCTTCCCTGGATCTGGAGGACGCGTACTTTCACATCCCTATACATCCCAAACATCGCAAATACCTTCAATTCACAGTGGCTGGCGTCCACTATCAATTCAAGGTGCTTCCGTTCGGACTGAAATCGGCATCAAAGATCTTCACGAAATGTCTTGCACCAGTGGCAGCGACTCTGAGATCTCTAGGAATACAAGTGTTTCCTTATCTAGACGTTTGTTGCTCAAGGGTCCTTCGAAGCAGGCAACCGAAGAGGCTATCTCACCATGCCTGCGTCTCTTTTCAGCGCTAGGCCTCACTCTCCACGAAAACAAGTCTCAACTGCGTCCTCTTCAACTGATTCCTTTTCTGGGAGCAATGCTAGACACCATACAGTGCAAAGCATTCTTGTCAAAAGACCGCCTGCTCCGTCTGCAAAAATTGCCAATATCAATCACAAAAATAAAGTCGGTTTCTGTCTGGATATACGCTTCTCTTCTGGGGATGTGCTCATCTGCAATAAACCTTGTACCGTTGGCACGACTCAGAATGAGACCGCTGCAGGAGGAATTGCATCTGCAATGGCAGCAAGCCGTAGGTTCATTCGACGACTCCATCATGGTAACATCGCGCATGATAGACTCTCTGCAGTGGTGGTCTCAGACGGCAAACTTGGCTCCGGGTCTTTCTTTTCTACCAACTCCTCCAAATTCATTCTAACAACAGACACTTCCATGGAGGGATGGGGAGGCCATCTCCAAGACTTGCAGATTCAAGGAAGATGGTCCCAAGAATACCGTCAATAGCATATCAATAGATTGGAGCTTCACGCCATCTTTCTCTCTCTGCAAGCATTTCTCCCAAGGATTGCGGGCTCTTCAGTGCTGGTCCGTACCAACAATACGACCAGCATGTATTACATCAACAAACCGGGGGGGAAGAAGGTCGCTGTCTCTTTCGCAGGAGGCTCAGGAGCTGTGGGAGTGGGTTACAGCTCACAAGATAACCCTAAGAGCAGTGCACATCAAGGGGCTTCACAACACTTTGGCCGATACCCTGAGCAGGTCTCTCTCGGGCTGTCACGAATGGGAATTGGAGCAGAAGCAGGTGAACAGAATCTTCCAAGTTTGGGGCAAACCAGCACTGGATTTGTTTACGACAAGAGAGAATAGGAAATGCCAATATTACGCCAGCAGGTTCCCTCAACAGGGATCAAGAGGGAATGCCCTGTCCATGAGATGGTCAGGGCTTTGTGCGTACGCTTTTCCCCCGATACCTTTTGATTCCGAAAGTGCCCTGCAAAATGAAGATGGAGGGATGCCGTCTCATCCTGATTGCACCCCGTTGGCCAAGACAATATTGGTTCCAGGAACTGTTTCTTCTATCTCAGGACAATCCTATCCGTCTAGTACCAACACCCACGATGTTGACAAGGGAGAGGGGTCAAATACTTCATCCAGATCCACAATCGCTGCGCTTGCACGCATGGCTCCTGATTTCTTGGAATTCAAAGATCTAAACATCTCTCAGGACTGTCGTGAAATTCTAGCCAAATCTCGTGCCCAGAGTACAGACAAAACTTATCGCTCAAAGTGGAAGCGATTTTTGTCATTGGTGTGATCTGAATGATGTCCATCCTATACAAGCTCCTGTGGAACAAATTCTTCCTTATTTATCCCTGGCCAAAGCTGGGCTTGTTTTTTCATCAATTAAGGTTCATCTTGCTGCTCTTTCCAGATTCAGGAAGAGTTCTAATAAACCTCCGCTCTGTTCCTCTTCGGTAGTCAAACAATTTATGAAAGGACTCTTTCGAGTTTTCCCTCCGATACGTGCACCTCCTCCAGAGTGGGAGTTAAACACAGTGTTGGCTCAATTAATGAGAAGACCATTTGAACCTATCCACAAAGCTGATCTTAACTTTCTCACATGGAAGGTTGCCATTTTGCTAGCTCTTACATCGGCTTGAAGGGTTAGCGAAATCCAAGCTTTCACTACCTCAGAACCCTTTTTGCATTTCTCTAGGGATTATGTAACTCTCCGGACGAATCCCAAATTCATCCCTAAAGTACCGTCTCAATTTCACTTAAATGAACCCGTAAAGCTTAAAGTTTTCTTTCCGGATCCAGCCACACCAGCGGAGCGAGCATTACACTCACTCGATGTTAAACGTTGTTTAAAGTTCTATTTACAGAAGACTAAGGACATCAGGCGATCCAATCAATTGTTCGTAGCCTATGGTCAAGCTACACTTGGGACTGCTCTAACTAAGGTAACAATAGCCAGATGGCTGGCTTCTACAAATAATTTCTGTCATGACAAAGCCAACAAACCTTTACAAAGAAAGGTCAAAGCACATTCTACCAGAACTATGGCAGCTTCTAGTGCACTATTTGCCAGAGTAACTTTGGAAAACATCTGTCGTGCTGCGACATGGAAGAATGTCCACACGTTCACGAAACACTACTGTCTGAAATCTGCTCTGCAGGAGGATGCAGCTGTAGGATAAGCCGTTCTTCGACATCTTTTTCACTAAGGTTAGATTTACGTTTTTATCTATACTGCACTGTTTCATGTGTTATATATATATGTATATGTATATATCTCTCTCCCTCTCTATCTATCTATCTATATATATATATATATATATATATATATATATATATATATATATATGTATTATGTTTATGGTTTCGAATTTATGCATTTCCTTATATTTTAGATTTGCCTTTCATAGGTACTGTTTCTTAAAGTGCATTCTGTTTATTTGACAGTATAACTAGCTTATTAATGTTCTAACCTTTCTGGATGCGTTTTGGGAGTTTATGAATCCTGTCTCCCACCATCTGCAAACAACACTGGTTTAGCTTACTGCTTGCTATTCTGATTCAGGCATGTGAATCTATGAAAGATACCCAATACTGGATAACTGTAGTTACAGGTAAGTAACTTGTTCATCTCTTGGGTTGTGCATGTGCTATTGAACATTGATGTATGCTGTTTTGTGTTCAGGGAAGTCAGCTTGGGTTGTAGATTTGATTTTGAAGGCTATCTCTGAGATCAATTTGCTACATACGACTCTGCTACACACAGTGCTCTTGTGGGCCCTCACATATTCAGGCAGTATTCTTTTCTAGTGTTTTCTGTGTTTTAGTAAGGTCTTTTCTGGGCTTAAACACACAGTGGTTCTGGTGTATGTATAGAAGGCTTTTCATCAAGGGATCTTTTATGAACATTGAATATCAGCCTGCAAGCAGGATCCTGGAAAAATTGAATAAAATAAATCTTCTCTTTTTCTTAGATATATGCAAATGCCTATCCTATCTAAATATTTTTTTAATTTAAATGAATAAAAAATCTGACGGCACGATGCCAGACTTGTAAATTTGTTTACTGCATCTTTCAAAAGATGAGACAGAATTGGTAGAAAAACATAACAGCATTACTGCTAGAGACGAACATTCAAAAGTCTCCTTCTATTCTAGAGGTCATAGATACAGTAGTCTTCTGGCACCTCAGTTATATGCTATCCAAATATAGGATCCTGATCACTGGGTTTTGCCTACTTCTTTGTAGTCCCATTTTGAGTGTTTCTTTCCTTCTGCCCATTTCCCTTGAAGCTTTTCATCCTTCACAGTCCTTTTGAGACAGAATTTTTCAGTGTTGTAGTTTTTCCTCCACAACCGCCATGCCTTCACTGTTCAGGAAGCACACTTCATGTAAAAAGCATAAGTCACAAAAATACCCTATCCTCTGAACACCAAAATCCTGTGTGGGAGGAATGGCCTTCCTACTAAAGTGTTATTTAGTCCCTTACAAAATCTGTAAATAATTCTCATCTATGCAGGTAGTGTTTCAGAACCCTATCATGATTGCCTCCAGGTAAATCTGTCATTAAGATCAAGCTTTAGGTGGCTGTTGCCTCCAGCTCCTCTTTATCCAAGACTGTTCTCCTCTCCTCTGATCCCTGAAAAGACTTTCCACAACAAAGCATTCAACCCCAAATGTATCGCAATCAAAGTGGATGCCACATTGGAGACAGATACAGTATTCAGTTTTACCCTGGCGAGAGACACATTGACTGTTCAGTGGACATCAAGGTCATTGCCATCAAGAGACCCTTGTTGTCAGTATCAGTGTTGAAGTTGACAGAGCACTCACTGAGGTGCTTGATAGAGAAAAGAAACTAGTGTTATGCTCCTTCAAAAAGGATTGTATCTGAGGGCCATCCAAAGACCTCAACAACTGAAAACACTGTTCACAAGAGAGAGCAACACCTTCTCTTTACGTCACGCCCAAGACTAAGTCACTCCACCAGTGCATGCAACTGCTGAAATGATGCTGGTGCAAGTGCTACACCATGCTCCATGCAGATAGTTCCCACTGAACCAAGAGGGTCTAGATCACTAAGAAATGATGCCACCTCAGACTCCTCATTGATAATGTATTCCCCCCATTTCTCTGTCTGCGTTACCAGCAAGAGTTGCACTGATCGATGATATCATGACTTTTGAGGAAATAAAGAGGGGTGCTACCAAGCAAATCATACATTTAAAGGTCTCTGGCTAAATTCTCCATAATATTTGAAACCCTGAAGCTTTAAAATGTATCAAAATAATCAGTCCCCTTAGTTTCAGGGATTATGTAGTCACTCTGTAGATCTTCTTAGCTGTGACGGTAACTAAGTCTACTATGCCAAAGTTTGGTAAGAAATATGTGGGTGCTCTATCACTTACATAATCTGCATAACAGTGGCGCGCCTGGTTTGTGTGGTCTGGGACGGTGTTTACCACAAAAAGCCCCTAGAGAGAAGATTCAAACACCATTTAAAAAATACAGTCAATAAGAAAAGACTGACTCAAACGGGAGTTCAAAGTCAGAAATGTAAGGAAAACCATGAAGCATTACACATTTGCAGCAGTAATCTCATTAGAAGACATAGGACTAATTTGCAATAAAGGCTCTCAGTAATTGGAATAATGCAATAAGGAAAAGCAGGAACATAGACTAAGGGCAGAGTAACCGCACTCCGAACTTAGGGATGTTAGCCGGCCCAGCAGACATTTCTTGGATTGGCAGGAACTGCTGTCATGATGGTTCCTGTCAATGCTATTGGAAGTTTGATAGACAGTTACACCAACTTGATGGAGCCGTCCGGCCAACTTGAAATTTTTTTTTATTTCTAAATACAAAATCCCAAAGCCGGATTTTGTTTTTGAAAATAAATGCAATGACACCCTCGCCATGGGAGTTGCCAATTTTTCTCCCACTCTAAATAGGGCGGGCAAACGGCAGAACCTCTGAAGGCCCTTACTCCACCAGAGCTGTATATTGGCAGTGGAGATGGAGTAGTTTCGATATACTGATATACATCTGTCGATATACAGAAGGTCTGCCCGACTCTAAATGGCTATTTAATACTACGGGACCACCTAGTATCCCTGAGAACCTGGGTTAATTGTCTATATTAGTAACAACAATGGTTTTCACAGGGGAAGTTTATGCGCTTAGAAGTCTAAAGCATAAATACAGGCTATATTACTCATCTGTAAGAAATTTAACAGGATATTTTATTGCTGTCAAATCATATTAAGTGGACATTCAATATATACAATAGGTGCTCCTTAAAAGTGGCGCAGTGAAAGTGATTGGGCCACATGAAAGAAAAGTGCACTGGTGATAAATTACACACAAAAAAACATTCATTTCTGTTGACCGAGTATTATCAACATTTCCAAACTAAGATTCTAAGTTTTAAGTACAAGTTGAAAACTAGAATATTAGGCAGTCAACAGAGTAGCACGTTCACACTTCGAACCATTAAATAATTTATGATCGGGTCTTAATCAGGACAAAAGTACAAGAAACAACCTAAAGAATAAAAGTATAGTAATACAAATCATTACTTGTGTGTATACTAATAAATCAATTTAGATGTCACAAAATGATTAATTAGGCCTTATCTCTCAGTCGTGGAAAAATCACATGTAAGACCTCTAGAACTCTAAGTTGCGGGAAGCACACACAGGACCATTTGAACCTAGATTTTACATTATAGAATAATGGGTGAATTACGCCATATTTGTGTAATCCGGACATTTAAGTATGTATCTCCATTAAACAAAGTCATTAGAAGATATGCTGCAATTCATATAGACTCCCTCATTGTAACAATTGATAGTTAACCAATGGGACATGGTCTTCACACAGGGAGTCCGTATAAAACTGGTAAAAGATTATCCACTTTTCAGGGTTTGCTGCATAGATCTAATGAGAATATTAATATTTAACAGTAAGTATATATAGTGGATTATTTTTCAAAACACTGCATCAGAGGAGTGTGAAATACAAGAGAAATGCATACTATGCTTCAAATCACTAATAGTCTTGTGCGTCACACATTTAGTGCAAGTGAAACTAAAAAAATTAAACATACTTATAACCTCCAAATGTGGTCAGACATGGCAGGTTTCATAGACCTTATACCTGAGGACAAGAGGCAAGAGGCACGGAAGATACTAGTGGAAGGGGAGCGTGCAGCTTCAGAAACCATTGACTATGCCCTTGATGTAGCCAATACTGGTTTTAGACAGCTGCCGGGAGCTGCTGTGCTCAGACAACTAGGATGGCTGAAAGCGACCACCTTTAGGCCTGAGGTGCAGACAAAAGTTTGGGATATGGCTTTCGATTGTGAGTCACTGTTTGGAAAGCACATTGATGAGGCACTGTTGGCGACTTAGAATGACACGAACACCGCAAAGTCTTTGGGAACATTGCAATACAGAAAGGTGCCTTTCAGAGGTGCTAGGGGAAGAGGATTTACCCTTTACAAAGGAGTTTACCAGAGGGCTCAACAGTATCAGCCATACCAGTCACAGTATCGACAATCCTACAATCCTCCATCTTACCGTCAGTCCTCTACAGCTGGTTTCTCTCGCCAGGGAGGCCGTAAACTAATGCCTCAACAACGTCGTGACTCAAACAGGAAGCAATTATCACGCCAGGGTACCGGCTTCCCTCCCCACCCAACCTGTGGTTGTGAAGATTTTCAGCTATGTCACCAGTGGCGTGAAATAACGGATCTCTGGGTGTCGGACCTTGTAACCAATGGTTACACTCTAGAATTCATTCAGAGCTCACCGACTACTTCACCCAAGGGTGCCCCTCCTCCTCTCGTCTTCACTTATTACACAAAGAGGCTTCCGTCTTGCTCACCAAAGGAGTGATAGAGGAAGTCCCGATGTCACAAAAAGGAAAAGGTTTTTGTTCTAATTTTTTCCTAATAAAAAAGAAATCAGGAGAATGGAGACTGATACTGGACCTGAGGAAGCTCAACAATTTCCTCAAGAAGCAGATGTTCAGAATGGTAACGCTTTCCAATATCCTAGGTCGCTTAAACGAAAGGGACTTCATGACTTCACTCGTCATGGAAGACACATGTTCATATCCCAATCCATCCGAAACATCTGAAATTCTTAAGATTCACAGTGGCTGGTACCCACTGCCAATACAAAGTACTTCTGTTTGGTCTCAAATCGGCCCCAAAGATCTTCATCAAGTGCCTGGCATCCGTAGCAGCAGCCCTGCGATCTCAAGGGCTCCAAGTATTCCCATATCTCGACGACTGGCTGCTCAAAGCACCAACAGCACAGAAGGCCAGTCAAGCTACAAGCATCTGCCTTCACATGTTCAGGAGCTTGAGACTCACAGTAAACAAAGAGAAATCTTCGTTCCATCCAAGTCAAGTTATATCGTCCCTGGGAGCATCCATAGATACCATCCAATGCAAAGCCTTCCCATCTCACAAAAGACCGTTATGTTTGCAAAGACTATCGAAAAGCATATCAAGAAAAAGGTCAGTTTCTGTGCGAATGTACAAGTCGCTCCTGGGGATGTGTTCTTCAGCAATAGCTCTGGTGCCAATAGCCAGACTGAGAATGCAGACTCTTCAAGAGGAGCTACAAAAACAATGGCAACAGGCTTTGGGATCCTTTGAGGATGTTGTAGGGAGGTGGAATCTGATTGCTGGTTTTTTACTTAGTTTGGCTGGGATTCTGCTATTCAGGACCCCAGCCTATCTGCTTTTCCCTTTAAATTGATGACCAGTACTTTAGGTACACTCCACATTGGATTCTGGGGTACCCTTATAAGTCCCTAGTATATGGTATACTATATAACCAGGGCATAGGTACCCCAGAGGCCTACCAGGGGCTGCAGCATGTATTATGCCACCCATGGGAAACCTTCCAAAATGACACCACAGGACTGCTCCTGCAGCCTGGGTAAGGAGGTGCATGCACCCCTTACTGAAATATAGGTTCACTATTTCTCTCCATATTACTGCACATATAAACCTATCAATCACCCCTATGGCAGGCCTTACTAATCCTGAAGGCAGGGTGCTGGGTTTTATGTGAGAGGGTGCCCATGCATGAGCAGAGCCCCTCTGCAGCATTCGGAACCTTTATTCCAGGGTTGTTTGTGATGCAGCTAAACCATATACTCTTAAGTGCATCATAACCAAACGGTAAATGCTAACTTTGGGATGGCTGCACGGAAACATGTTGTGTTTGGTGTCAAACGCCTTGGACTCATACCCCCACACCAGTAACTGGTGTGGGAGTATGATCCCACCCTTCTAGAGGGAGTAACCTGACAGCACCGGTATACCCGGTACCATCTAACAGAGCCCTGGCATCACAAAATGGATGCTGCCAGCCACAGACACGAGTCTGCCCTCCTGCTGCTGGACGAAACTCCGGCAGGGGAGGCCTGGACAATAGGTTTCCTGTCACAGGGAAGTGTCACCTGGGGCTGGGTGGGTGCACTCCAAGAGTGCTTTGAAGTTCAGCACTGGGGGCACATTTGGGGTCCCTGTGCATAGTCCAGTTCAAACCGTTTGAAGGGGCTACCAGCCCCTGCTCTGGCGCGAAAATAGACAAAGGAAATGGGTGTAGCCACCCCTCTTTCCTGACCCTCCCATAGGTGGGTCCCCAGAGTATGTCCAACCCCTTCCTTGGGTATAAAGAAGGAACCCCCGACTACAGGATGTTAGATTACACCTGGACGAAATTCTGATACAGAATCCTTGAACTTCGATGATCTGCATTGAACTAGATGACTGAAGAATCTCCCTTGGAGTAAAGGAGTTACTCCCCTGCAAGGCAGGCACCAAAGACGCATCTGTCCGGTTTCTATCTCCGAAGCTCCTGCCGGACTCCGAAGTATTTTGCAACACAGTAGGTGGGTTTCCGTGGTCTTAGAGGTCGATCAGCGCCCACAGCAAGTCTGAGGCCCGTATCCCTCATGGCAACCGTGCAAACCGAACTCCTGGACACCGCGACCATTTGCAGAAGCATCAGCTTTCCAGCAACTCCTGCAGCTGAGCTCTGGGTT
This sequence comes from Triturus cristatus, assembly GCF_964204655.1. Lineage (NCBI taxonomy): Eukaryota > Metazoa > Chordata > Amphibia > Caudata > Salamandridae > Triturus > Triturus cristatus. Next base: position 278,744,088 of record NC_140594.1, on the reverse strand, counting down.
ACTTGTAGCCCTGACCCCAAGCAGCATTTGCACCGAAGATTGCCCGCTTGCACTCCACAAGTGTTCCGTGAGCTGGCCCTTTGTGTTTTCTCTCGAGGTCCCTTCGCGATCCCTAGTCCGTCGACTGGTGGGTCGCTGTGAAGGCAACTTTGCTTCTAATTGGGCTTACCTGGTTGCTCCAGATGTGCCCTGACTCTCCATCGCTTGGGGAGTCCCCAGGACCTTGCTGGTCCGCACCGAAGCATCTTTTCTCTTCCTGTGTGGGTTGCTGTTGCCAAGGTTTGTTGGGTCCAATCCGGACACCGATACCGCAGCACTCGACATCCTTTGTGGGACAGCTCGAATCCAGCTCCTGGTCGTCATCGATGCCTCCTGGTCCTCGTGGGTGCAGAGTCCAGCTTCACCTCTTTGCACCTGAAACACCCGACATCGGTGGGCATTCGTCTATCGTGCCCCTGGTCTCTGGCAAGTGACCCAGACTCTGTCCCCTCTGCTTTCATGTTCTTCTGATGACTTGTGAGAGCGTACGCTTCACTGCTCTCCAATTGCATGCTATCTCTGGGCAAAGCCAGATAGTGTGGTAAAATGTACCTGATTCTCCACATTGCCTGAGACAAAGCGGTGTGACTGCTCGGTGTATTGTGTGTAATAGCGTCCTGGTATAGTATGTTCGGTGTAAAAAATTGAATTGCACTAATCTAATACTCGATGGTATTGCAGCCTCTTTAGGGGACGCCAGTGCCTCCTGCCAGTCAGCATCATCTATGTCCCCAATTTCTAGTTCCCATCTTTCCTTCAATACTGTCGTGGGGTCCGGGCGGTTATTTACAATTTTCCGATTTGCGATTGCCTTTTTGTGAAGATGGTCTGTTAAAAGTCTATCTTCTAATGGAGAGGATTCTTCAGGTCGTGTTCCTGGTGGCATCTCGGACTGAAGTGCGTGCCTGACCTGCCTGTAACGGAATATTTCTGTCTGTGCGAATCCGTAGGTGGCCTGTAAATGGGCAAATGTGACCATTTCCCCTTTCTTCCATAGATCTCCAACTTTTGATATCCGTATCAAATCCCAGTTGTTAAAGCCTTTGGTATTGCACAGCATGCCCAGCCTCTTTGTGTCCTATAATGACATAGCTAGTGTAATCAATCCGTCCCATCCTAGTGCCCTCTGTGCCTCAAACCAGACGTGTATCGTGTGTGCCGTTGGGCCTGTGAGGTTATCTCTTCTTGCCCTGTTGTAAAGCGTCCCCATAATCCTTGGCGTGTCTAATATGTGTCTATCCATTCGATATGCTGGGTCCTCTTGGGGAATATGGAGCCATTGGTTGATAGCAACCAACTGGGATGCCCAATAATATATTCTAATATCAGGAAGGGCGATACCACCATCGTACCAGCTTCTAGTAAGTTTGTGCATGGCTATACGGGGAGTTTTCCCATCACAAAGCAGCGTCGTCACTTCCGCTTTTATCGCTGTGAAATATGTTGAGGGGACAGGGAACGGTGTATTTTGTAGCGCATAAAGAAATCTGGGAAGTGCCATCATTTTAAAGAGGGCTGCCCTTCCCAGCAGTGTCAACGGTAGTGTGCGCCAGTGTTTGATGTCTCTTTTAGGTTTAACTTTGTTTTATTGGCATTTGCTTCAATAGGAATACAAACATTTCCAATGAGGACATACATACTGTTCGTGCATATCAAATTGAAAATAAGCCCCCTCTTGTAGGTCAGAATCTAGGAACCACATAAGCGCCTCAAAAGCCCCCCCTGTGCTGCCGCACAAACTGTCATGCAAGCAGCCAAACGGAGAGGAAAGTTGCTACAGTGCCGTTTTAGAAGAGTAAAAGAAACCCCCCCCACCCTCCCCGCCTGTCCCCAATGCCCTCTCCCACCCCGAACTGGTTTGCCTTGCCAGTGTACCAAGATGGAGCATGGTAACAAGGTAAGTCCTGTGTGAATCTTCGCATGTTATGGTGCAAGGGCCATGCTCGTGAGCTGGCCATAGTGTTGGAAAGAAAGGCCTGTATACGTTCCATTCCTAGGACATACCATAATTTATGTAGCCACCCCAGTCGTGTCGGTCTCTTAGGTAAACCCCAATGTGATAGGATGTTCTGCGTGGCAGCTCCTAAAGCTATCCCCATCAGCCTGCCCCGCCTGGACTTGAGTAGGTATGTTATGTTGGGCAGTCCCAAAATCACGTAAGCCGGGAAACGCGGAATCTCAGTATCAAATTGGCGATCAATATCATCTAGAACCTCTTTCCAGTAGGTCTGAAGCTCCCCACATTCCCAGAAAATATGTACAAGGGTGCCATCCTCCCCGCAGCCACGCCAGCACAGCGGACTACGTGCTGGATTCCCCCTATGCAGGTGGGCCGGGGTCAAATGCCAATACATGTCTACCTTAACTGCTGCTTCCCTGCTAGCTGTGTTACGCGCCGTGTGGTTCGTGTGATAATAGATGTCCGCCCACTCTTTGCTTGTCAGTTGTCTCCCCAGCTCACTCTCCCACCTTCTCTGGCTTGCAGTTGGCTCCACGGGGGCCCCCTCCCTAAGCATGTCATAGATGTCAGAGATCATTGCTTTGTCTGTGTTTTTAAGGTATAGCCACTTCTCAAACTTGGTAAGCTTTCTAGCTACATAAGGGCGAACCTCAGCGTGGAGGAGCCAGAAGCCAGTGTCTGAGTTGAAAATAGTGAAACCGCTCTGTGTCCGGGAGTCTATAAACGCTTTTGAGGTCTTGAAAGGGGAGGATACCTCCAGGTCAAAGAGATGGCCTGCCGACCGGCACTCGGATGCCCTCCAGACAGAGAAAGCCCTAGCGTCCACCCCTGGGGAAAACTCTTTATTATCAAAGAGGGGGTCATGGGAGAAGGGAACGTCGTCAAACCCTGTATCACCGCCACTCCGTCCCATGCTCGCAGCAAGGTCTTCGTAACAGGGGAGACCCGAAGGCCGGGAGGTCTGTGAGTCTGATTCAGAAAGGGGACCTTTTAAAGATCCATTTTAGCTATTGACCTATCTTGGAAAAGCCAGCTTTTCTCAGATTCAGGACGTTTCCACTCGACTAAGTATCACAGTTGCGCCGCTCGGAAATATTCGAAAACATTAGGAATGCCTAGGCCCCCCTCATCCGGCTACAAGTATCCCAGATTCTTGCGTAGCCGGGGTCCCCCCCCCCCCCCCCCTATAAATTGATTGATAGCTCTCTGCAGGGCTGGCAATGTACCCGGGGGTGGTCAGACCAGAATGGTTTGAAAAAGGTACAGTGCTCGGGGCAAGAGGGACATCTTGACCGCTGCTACTCTGCCCAGCAGAGAGAGCGAGTGCCATTTCCAATCGTTCAGGTCTTGGGCAGCACGCTGTAAAAATGTTAAGATGAACCGTATGGGACACCGACTCCGCAAGCTCTATGCCCAAGTAAGGGATAGAAGAGTAAATGGGTATGCCCGCGTATCGTCCATTTACCGCTAAGGGACCCGGACCCTCCTCCCGAAACCATAGGACTGAGGATTTCCCAATATTACCCCTTGGCCCGAAACCTGACCGAATTCTTCCAGTTCCTGCAAGAAGGCAGGGACCGAACAGGCGGTGACTCCAGGGAGGCGATAATATAATCGGTGTATAAATTAACGGCATGCCTTTCTCCCCCAAATGGGATGCCCTTTATCTCCAGATTGTCCCTAATTGTCTGCGCCAGCGGTTGTACATACAAGGCAAAGAAAAGGGGGGATAGCGGGCACCCCTGCCTGGTTCCCCGTTGTATCTCAAAGTGTGGAATTTACCCCATTCACCCTAAGCACCGCATTGGGCTTGGTGTAGCAGCTCGAAATCCACACCGGAACCTGTTCCCAAAGCCAAAATGTGCCACGGTTCTGTCCAAGAAGCGCCAATCCACCCGATCGAACGCCTTCTCGGCGTCCACCAATAGGGGAACAGCGTCCATTTTAGTGCGGTGGGCCTTATCTATAAGATGGAATATATGTTTTGTATTGTCGCTACATTGCCGGGCCTGTATAAAACCAGACTGATCTGGATCAATTATGCCTGGCATAAGGGGACCCAGGCGCGCTGTCAATATCCCTGTGAATAGTTTGTGATCGACATTAAGCAATGAAATGGGCCGATAGGAGCTACACTTGAAGGCGTCCTTACCTGGTTTGGGTAGTACCACTATGGAGGCCAAGAGCATCTCCAAGGGGATCGTACCGGGGCCCGTAAAGGAATTGAAAAGCTGGGTAAGTACTGGAGCTAAGACGGCGCAGAACCTCTTATAAAACCCAGCTGAAAATCCATCTGGGCCCAGTTCCTTCAGGAGTTTAAGACGGGAAATGGCTCCCACCACCTCCTCAATGCGTATGGGAGCATCAAGCGCTTCACCGTTGAACTGGTTTAGCGCCGTCGTGTGTGCCTGTCAAAGGTAGGCATCTATCTGAGGGGTGGACAATGACCCCCCTCGTAAAGAGCTGCGTAGAAGTCCCGAAAAGCCTGCGCCATTCCCACATCATCAGTGACCTGGCCTCCCTCCGAGTCGGTGACCTCCTTAACCTTGCCCTGTTGCGTCTTCGCCCTCAACCTACCAGCTAACATCCGGCCTGCTTTATCCCCTCCGTCATAATAAGAATGCTTTAGGCGAAGAGCCGCATATTCTGCTGTATCAAGATTGAGCCCCGCCAGCAGGGCTCGTGCATTCTTCAGTTGTCGCCAAATCCGAGGAGCCCCCGTTCGGCTGTGGGCTCTCTCCAGCTCAAGCACTTGGGCCGTGAGTTCTTCCCTCGTAGCTTTGTGCTCTTTATTTTCTGCCGCGGACAGAGCGATCAGCTCCCCCCTCACAACTGCCTTGAGCGCCCCCCCCAAAGTAGCTACAGAAGTGTCAGGGGTGTCATTAATCTCCAAGTATTCCCTGATACACCCAAGGATTTGCTCCTGGACTGCTTGTTTGTGAAGCATGGTCTCTCGCAGTCTCCAGTTCCCCACAGGCCGAGTGATGTAAGGGACCCCCACTGTAACCACTACCGCATCATGGTCCGACAAGGCCGCAGCTGTAATATAAATATCCTTGATCATCGCCCAGACCTCTACGGAGCCCAAAAAGTGGTCCAATCTCGCGTAAGTGTGATGTACGTGCGAATAATAAGAAAATTGGGAGGCCCGAGGCTGAGATGCTCGCCACAGATCAATCAAACCCCTCTCCTCCTGCCTCTTCTTACTTTCTCCCGAGACCTCCCCTGCCCCCCCCCCACCCCCCTGGGAATGTCGGCTGCCAGACCTGTCCGCCACTGTATCCATGACCAAGATCAGGTCGCCCCCCAGCAGAATGAAGCGGTCTTGAGGTTCTAGGACTTTTGAAAGGGCTGATCTGAGGAACACCTCTTGGCCTACATTCAGAGCGTACATCGTTCCAATCGTTAGAGCGAGGCCTTTAATCCAAAAACGGTGTGCCAGTAGCCGCCCCTTAATTTCCGCTACTTTATCTCCCACCGACCCCCGAAACTACCTCGCCATCAGGATTGCCACCCCTGCCCTCTTATCATTCATAGAAGAGAGATATTGATAAGTGAACACCCTGGACTTCAACCTATGCCAATCACGTGCCAGCAAGTGTGTTTCCTGCAGTAGGCAGATATCCGCTCCCGTGTTCTCTAAATAGGAGAGAATGGCTTGCCTCTTGTTGGGGCTATTGACGTTAAGTGTGAGGATAGTTAATTCAGTGTCCTGCATGATTGGGCAGTTGAACAAAGTGCACCCAGGCCTGCGTAGCTAGCTGGTGAAAGACACCCCAGCCCCCCCGCATCAGGGAGAGTCCTGAAACCATACTGGGAAAGACACAAATCACCCCCTGAGCACACCAGTTCCCCTCCCCCCAACCCCAACTCCCAAAACAATCCCCCCCCCACCAGAGCCCCGCACACACCATGACTAGTAGTGTGCTCGTGGCGAAGCAAGACAGTCCGGGGCATCCTGTGGCAAGGGCAATGTAAGCAAACCCTCCGCCCCCCCTACCCCATCCTCACAGTAACACACGCCAGGCCCCCAGCACCCTCACAAGGCTTCTGGAGGGGAAGTGTCTGTAGTGACTGCTTCGATTGCCGCTCTGTGTTCTGCTACCACCTCCGGGTCAGGCCCTCGGGCAGTCCCCCCAGAGCGTCTCCTCCCAACCATCTGCCAATGCGCCGGGGGCTGGCGGCTATCCGGTGTACTCTCCTTCGCTGGACTCTGGTGCGGCAGACCCAAAAGCTTGTGCGCCTCGAAAAGGGCCGAAATGTGGTGCAAGCGACCCTGCCATTTGAAGATAAGACGAAAGGGGTGCCCCCAGGAGTACGCCACCCCTTTGTCCCGCATTTGCGCCGTGATGTCTTTGAAGTCTCTCCGCTTCTGCAAGGTGCAGGCCGCCAGGTCCTGGTACAACGTGATATTCAGGCCTTGGTAGTGGACCAGATGTTTTGACCGAGCTTCCCTGATAATACGTTCCTTCAGAGGGTATCTGGAAGGAAGGCCAGAATGTCCTGTGGTGGAGCATTGGCTCGCCGCCGCAAGCCCACCCTGTGAGCTCTATCCATGCGGATCTCCATCTCCGGAAGAGCTGCCAAAATGTCCCGAAACAGGCCCTGCAGGAAAACGGTGACGTCGGTTCCTTCTGCGTCTGATGGTACCCCTTGGACTCAAATGTTATTCCGCCGAGAGCGGTTCTCAAGGTCCTCTCCGTGGGCCTGCAGGTCGAGCTGTTGATCCCTCAAGCGGATCACCTCCTGTTGTAATTGCGTGACTTCCTCCCCCTGGGCCCTCTCCTGGTCCTCAATTGCTGCCACCCTGTCTCCAAGGGTGTCCACCTCCCTCCGCAGTTCACGCACCTCTCCTGCTACTTCGCTTTTCAGGGTGTGAAAGTCTTCGCGAAGTGTATTAAATAAGGACACCAGGAAAGATTTGGTTATGGGCGTATCTTCTTCTTCTTCGTAGCCTGCACTGACCTGAGCGCCCCTAGTGAGCATCTCCTTCAATGTGCCCTCCTTCCTCCCCCTTTGGTTAGACATGGCTTCACTCTAGTTTAGACTCCACCGTGTGCTCTGCGATCCGTGGCTCTACACGAACCACACCTTTTGTTACGCAGCAGGCAGGAGAGGAACGCGCCCCCCCAAGGAGTCAATAGATGCGCAAGAGAGCTCTGCAGCCCTGGTAGATGGATCCGGAGCGTAACTGGAGCGTAGAGCCCCCCCCAGCCCGGGAGGGTCGAGTTCCTGAAGTTCGGATGCAGGCCCCCGGTCAAGGCCAGACCCCACCCGCCTCCAGCAGTGTCCACGGAAGGGCCCTCAGCAACAGTCCAGGACCCTCAATACCAGCCGTGTCCCTTCCAAGCAATGAGATATGTAGGGCAAAATGTCAGCGAGGGACTGCCTCGCCACTGGCAACCACCCGCTTCAGGGAGGAAGGCCTCCGCAAATCAGCAAGGCTATTCAGCGCAGGAGGAGCTATGGGGGTCTGGTCCCCTCAATGCCAGCCAAGTCGCCCTGGCCGATACCCCAATCTAGGCAGCGCAGTCCCAGCTCCCTTCCGTGTGCCAAGCCGCCGCGCCGTTCCTCCTCACCACGTGGTAGGCCCGCGCGCGTTACTGTCCCCAGGGTCGATCGCGCTAGTGGCCGTAGTAAACTACAGGCGCAGGGCCAGCAACTGCGCGACCGGGCCACTCACCAGCTCCCACTGCGGCCCAAAGGCCCCACCCGCTGTCACCAATGCCGCGACTTCGGCGGTCCGCCGTGCTCCTTGGTTCCTCTCGCCCTCGGGGTGATATCTCCAACACCGCAGATGAGTTCAGGGGCTCCCGGGCCACCACACCCACAGCGCCGGAGCCACAGGCGGCTGCCACCGGCCGCCCGCCTCCTATTGGCTCTGCCCGCAGGAAGCTCAGGCCGCCGCTCCGCTCCTTTCTGGCTCTCCTCCTTCGTTGCAGCCCTGCGGGCCTCTTACCCAGCTGGCTGCGACGGGGACCCTCCTCTGAGTCCGTCAGCAGGTCGCCACACTGGTGTCCCCACCTGTGGTCGGCGTCGGCTCCGCGCTCACATCTCCCGGCAGGAGCAGCCCGGCCTTGCCGCCCGCCAAGGGCCAGCTAAACGCAGGGCCCAGCCGCCATCTTGGCTTCCCTGCACGCTCCGCTGCTCCGCTCCGGAGAGGCTCCACAGTCAGACCCCAGCCGCGAAATCACAAATTCAAAGCTAGAAAGCGGCTGAGTAGTTTATAGCCCTTCCCAGCTTCAAATAAAGAGTCAGGACATGGATGAAGAAGAATATCAGGAGGTTCAAGAGGTGTTCTCATTCCAAGATCGTCCAGTGCCCGAATCGAAAAGGTAGGAGTCTTTTCATCAATCATATGATTATGAGGACGAGGAAGAAGCACAGCCTGATGTGAGAGAAGAGTCTGTCTCAATGCCAATTTCTCTGGTGACTGACTTACGTCACATGATCAACAACTATACCGTAGTTTTCCTGAAGTTAACGCCCCAGCCTCGAAGTCTTCAGCCGGTCCTACTCAAGTTCAAGTAACTCAACCTCCACCTCCACTTTCAGCGCAAAAGGTTCAGTCTCCTCCAATTATTACAATCCGGGATGATTTAGCGGAGAGTGATGCAGAGCAACCAGAAGGAGAACTTCTTCAGGAAAATCCAGTTGGGATAGAATGGGATCCATATATTCTACCTACTACGCCATCTCCATCGCCAGCAAACTCTCCTCCACAGGATATTGGAGGATTCCATGATATTATGGAAAAAGCCTCAAAGAGATTTGCACTCCCACTTCCAGTACAGGAAACTGAGTGTTTTATCTACGATTTTAAAGAGGAATCAAGAAAATCCGTCTGAGCGATTCCTATTATCGATCACATTTGGGACGGGGAATTGAAAATAATGAAGAATCCGGCCTCGTCGCAGCCTCGGTGCCCAGGATAGAGAAAAAATATCGGGCCCCAGAATCTTCTCCAGCATGCTTAATTGGACATCCGCAGCCAGAGTCTGTGGTGATGCCAGCCGCTCAAAGACAGTCAAAAAGCCCAGTTTCAACTTCTGCAGCTCCTCCTGATAAGGAAGGAAGACAAATGGATGGTGCGGGGAAGCGCTTTGCTGTGATGGCAGCAGCTTCCATTAGAGGTGCCAATGCTTTAGCTCTCATCAGTAGGTACAATACGCCGATGTAGTCAGATATAGCATCATTGTTGGCCCATCTGCCTGAGGATAAAAAGGAAGAAGCTGCCGCCATATTACAAGATGGGGCTAGGGCGGCATCTGACTCCATAGATATTGCAATAGATATGTCTTCTGCAGCATTCAGGCAAATGGCGGGTGCAGTGGCTCTCCGAAGGCAAGGATGGCTTAAAGCCACTTCTTTTAGACAGGAAGTCCAAGCGAAAATAATTGACATGCCGTTCGACGGAGAAAATCTCTTCGACAAACATATTGATGATGCTCTCCAAAGTATCAAAGCTGACACACACTGCGCAGGCGTTGGGCGCTCTGCAGCAGGGCAGATTCCAGTCCTTTTGTAAGAGAGGAACTAGAGGACAATACAATCAAAGATCCTCGTATCAGTCCAGCAGATACCAGCCATACATTCAGCAGGGGTATCGTCAGTTTTCAAGCAACCAACAATTTCGATCCTCCAACATCCCGTATCATTAGCAGTCCAAAGGGAAGTCTACTGCGAGAGGTAAATCGCAACAATCTAATAGAAGACAGTGACTCTGTCAAAGCGCCCACCACATGCTCAGACCTCAAGGATCATTACCTTTCTCTCTTTTATCAGGAATGGCTGTCGATAACAACAGACAGATGGGTACTGGACGTGATACATCAAGGCCATACCCTGGAATTTATACAGAAACCTCTGAATCAACCTCCTGTTCACAGGAAGCAAGAACACCTGTCAGTCCTCAAGGCGGAAATGTTATCTCTTTTACAAAGAGAGGCAATAGAAGAGGTTCCGCGTCTTCAACGAGGGAAAGGCTTTTATTCGCATTTCTTTGTAATAAAGAAAAATACACACATCGATATGGAGGCAGGTAATGGACCTCAAAAAGATATATTTTCGTATGCTATCCCTGCAAGAAATACTCCTACTTCTCTGCAAAGGAGATTACATGGCATCCCTGGACCTCTTAGATGCTTATTTTCATATCCCGATTCATATAAATCACAGGTTTCTACGTTTCATGGTGGCGGGGCGCCACTACCAGTTCAATGTCTTGCCATTCGGCATGAAGTCGGCACCAAGGGTTTTTACGAAATGTACGGCGCCAGTAGCAGCACACCTGAGACTTCAAGGTCACCAAATTTTCCCATATCTGGACGACTGGCTCATAAAAGGTACTACGTTCCAGGAAACCCAGCGCTCACTGCAATGTTGCACGGATCTCTTCAGTCGTCTGGGTCTTAGGATCAATCTAGAAAAGTCGTCCCTCATGCCATCTCAGTCCCTTCAATTTCTGGGAGACATGCTTCGCACAAAGGAAGCAAAAGCTTATCCTTCAGAAGAGCGTACTCAGAAAATCATACGCCTAACGTTGCATCTACAAACAAAAAAGTGCATTTCTGGGAGAATCTTCAAATCCTTAATGGGGATGATGTCTTCTTGTATCCCCTTACTTCCCAATTGCAGAATGTACATGAGGCCTCTTCATGGGCTTCTAGACAAACAATGGATTCAATCTCAAGGGTCCTTCGAAGATCAGATCTTTATCACTACTCAGATCCAAAAGGCCCTGTCATGGTTGAAATTCAGAAAACATTTGACAGAAGGTCTGCTCTTCGAACCTCAACATCACAGCTATGTTATGATGACCGATGCATCGCTACAAGGTTGGGGGGCACATCTCCAAGACCTCGAAATATAGGGTCATTGGTCAGACCGCGAAGCTCAACTTCACATCAACCTGCTAGAGCTAAAGGCAGTTTACTTGGGATTACAGGCATTTCTCCCCAGAATTCACGATTCGACAGTACAACATCGAAGTTTTACCTATTAAAACAAGGGGGTACAAAGTCAAAACTCCTGTCGAAACAAGCGCAAGAGATTTGGAGGTGGTTACTGCTTCACAACCTCTCACTTCAAGTCCAGCATGTTCCAGGTGTGAACAACACAAGGTCAGATATCCTGAGCAGATCATCCAGTGTTTCACACGAGTGGGAATTAGCTCAAAGTCAACTTCTCAGAGTGTTTCATCTATGGGGCACCCCATTGTTGGATCTGTTCGGGAACCACCACAACTCAAAATGCAAACACTTTGCAAGCAGGTTTCCTCAAAAGGGATCGTGGGGCAATGCACTACAGATGCGCTGGACAGGGATGTTCACGTACGCATTCCCTCCATTTCCTCTGATATCGAGTGTTACGGAAGATGAAATCTGAACCGTGCCACTTAATTCTCATAGCCCCGACATGGCTGAGACAAGCTTGGTTCTCAGAACTTCTCAAGTTATCAATGGCACCCAGAATACAGTTCCCATTATTGCAGGACCTAATCACTATGAACGAAGGTCAAATTCTCCATCCAAATTTGAAATCGCTGAACTTGTCAGCATGGAACCTCACGAACATGAATTCCAATCTTTAAATATTTCTCAGGAATGCCGAGATATTCTCTCACGATCTCGGGCAATCTCTACGAATAAGACATATACGGCAAAATGGAAGAGATTTTGTCAATGGTGCGCATCTCAAAATCTGCCTCCCTTTAACGCCTCTTCAGGGCAAATTCTTCTGTATCTTTTGCATTTGGCTAAAACAGGTCTTTCACATACGTCTATAAAAGTACATAAACCGGATTTACAGTTTATTTCATGGAAGACAGCCTTGCTGTTAGCTCTCACGTCAGCAAGAAGGGTCAGTGAAATTCAAGCCTTCTCAATTGCAGAACCTTTTCTCCAATTCCGACCAGATAGAGTTATCCTTAGAACAAATCCAAAGTTCATTCCTAAGGTTCCGTCCATTTTTCATCTCAATGAGCCTGTAGTGTTACCTACATTCTTTAGAGATACTTCTTCGTCTACGGAAAGAGCCCTACACTCTCTAGACATTAAACGATGTTTAAAATTCTACATTGACAAAACGAAATCTTTCAGGAAAACAAACCAACTTTTTGTGGCTTTTTCTGGACCCAGAAAAGGTTTGACGCTGTCCAGATCTAGCATTTCGAGATGGATAACTTCGGCCATTTCCTTGTGTCATGACAAAGCTGGAAAACCTCTACAATCCAGGGTGCACTCGCATTCCACGAGAAAGATGGCAACTTCTACGGCTCTGTTTGCAGGAGTGTCTCTGCCAGACATTTGCAGGGCAGCGACGTGGAAAAATGCTCACACCTTCACTAGACACTATTGTCTAGATACAGCATGGAAAAGAGAATGCAGCAGTGGGACAAGCAGTTCTACACCATTTATTTCAATAAGGTATTTATCAAGATATATATATATATTTGTTCTTGTATACATATTTGCAAATATATCTATGTGTATTTAACCATTTATTTTCTTGCTATATTTGAATACTGTCTTTGCATAAGCAAACTTTATTACAAATCTCTACCGATAGATTACTGCTAAGATTTGTAATATCCTGGAAATAGGAGCAGAGCCTGCAGAGAATGTGGGGTTCTATCCTGGAAACGCAATTTGGTACAAGTACTGCTCGCTATTCTGATACAAGCATGTGAATCTATGAAAGATTCAATACTGGAGAAAAAACTAGTTACTTACCTGTACACTATGATTCTCCAGTATTATCTTTCATATATTCACATGCGGCCCGCCCACCTCCCCGTTTTTCAGGTAGACCTTTTTATCTCTAGATATATCCTTGTCTCTCACTTGGGGCTGGAAATTTGAGGTATGATGGCTCTGCTGGGGAGTGTGATGTCAGGGCTAGCAGCTGATTGGGCGAGTTTTGGACCAAATAATGATGAGGTTTGGTTACCAAATAATGTGATTCCCTATGGGATTTTTCTATGCAGGTTCCTAGTACTGCTATGGTCATTCTGTTACCGTGAGACTCCCACCATGACGACGGGGAAGATACAAGCATGTGAATCTATGAAAGATAATACTGGAGAACCATAGTGTACAGGTAAGTAACTAGTTTTTTTTCCCTGGAGCTGGGGCGACCTGGAAGCAGATGCAGAAGTACTACAAAGCTCTCCATCTGGTCTTTGAACCCTTGTCTCCCTCTGGAGCGCCGGCGGTCCCCAAGGAGGTCGTAAGAGCTGTAACTGCATCATTGCCGGTGGTTCGATCTCGGCGGCAGTTCCAGCCTCTGGTTTGGAGTCGCCGTTGCACGGTCCTTCGGGGCCACCAATTGTGTCGGCTGACTCTGGCACGAAGTCAGTCGTTGCGGCGCCGGTAGATTCTGAGCTGGAGTCGGTGTGCACCGTAGAGCCGGCTTCGCTGTGGCTCCGGATATCTGCTCAGATACTAGCGGAGGTCTCTCCTTCTCAGGTGGATGGCGGCAGGGCATTGCCTCGATGCCATTTAACACCGTTTATGGAGCCGTTTGTTGTGCCGGTCATTTCTGTGGAGGATCCAGAAGACCTGTTAGGGGAAGGTTGTGACAAGATAAATCCACAGCTTGGTGGTTCAGGCCATTACGGCGTCCCCTGAGATGGAGAAACTCCCTCATTCCCTCCCTGAGTCCAGGGAGTAGGATTCTTACCGGAAGTGGATTTTTTCCTCAACTAGTGTTGCTTTACCCTCCACTAATACGATCTGCGCGCTCAGACGTTTTCTCCATACCTTGTGGGAGTCTTTGGACCAACTTTTACCATTGTTTCATGAGGCTAATAGGGACAATTTACAGCAGTTGAATTCAGATGGCTGTCAGGCAGGCAGGCAGACAGACAGACAAGTGTGGAATGCATTCCACTGACTCCATAGGCGGGCCAGGGCATCTGCTGTGGCATTGAACCGGCACGCTTTGCTCTGGGAATCTGGGTTTTCAGAGGCTGTCCAGTCTATCTTGATTGACATTCCATTTGATGGGGCTCATCTTTTTGTAGCCCAAGCGGATGCAGCACTATGCAGGTTTAGGGCTAGTCGGGGAGGGTCAGACCTTAAGCTTGTCTCCTCCTTCCATTTTCAATTTGCGTGGATGGGATACCTTGTTCTGAGGGCTTCTCTCCCTTTTGCCTGAATTAACTCAGTCTGTATGATTTTTACACCACGGATTCTGTTGGTAGAGCCATGGTTCGTTCTGCTACTCTTTGCAGGCTCCTCGAGTCTGTTCGGGTCAGTATGACCTCTGATGGTGTTTGTTTGACAGCCGTGCAAATTCAGGGTTACATCGCCTCATGGCTGGGCGCTTTTTGCTTCCCTTTCATACAGCCATGGTCGTGGATCTTTAAGTTGGGTAAAGGTTTATTTACTACCTCTGCTGTTGTGCTTTGTGGTGTTGAAGTATTAAGCACTACTTCTTTCTTACTGAGAGTGTTTGCCTCCGGTTTTGACTATTTTTGAACTCTGGATGGTCCTTGCAGCTGCATAGATGTTTTTTTCTTTTATTTTACTCTGGTGAGGAGCTTAGTCTCAAGAGTTTATACCTTTTCATGGTATACGTCTTGCTCTATGTCCAGAATTGGTTGGCTAATGTATAGTTTGTATGTGTACTACTTATGTAGTCTATTTGATGGTTATTAGATTGGTCCTTCTTGGACTATATTATATGCCCTTTAGGGGCCATTATGGTGGGCGCATAGCCGTTATTTTCTTCGATGCTACCTTTAACTCTCTTCTGGTTTTTCTTAATCGGGGTATTTAGCGCAGTTTGTTTTCTCTTCTTGAGCGGACTGCATATATATTATGAGTGTTTCGATTTTTGAACACCATGATTGTATTCTTTGGATTACACTGTGTCGTGGCTCCCTCCTTTCTTGGAGGGCATAGATGATTCCTTTGCTCAGTCTTGGAACATGGCGGTGTAAGCTGAATGTCTTAGACAGTCTGAGAGACAGTGTCTGAAACTGTTAAGGCTGTTTTCAGTCATGCACTACTTAGTAGGAGATTTTTTAGGATAAGAAGGTCTTATTATTCTCCTACACTGTTCTTGCATATGTTTTTCTGTCTACGGTTAGTTCTCCAGTATTGGGGTGTCTTTCATAGATTCACATGCTTGAATATTCCCCGTCGTCGGAGTGGGAGTCCCACGGTAAATAAAATAGCAATATATATAGTCATAATATACATAAATAATATATATAAATAATCTCCTAAATAGAGCTATGTAGGTGTAAAAACACCAAGAAAGCACATATATGAAATCTCCATAGGGATACATGGAGAGAGAAAAAAGACATTTGTAGTCTATCTCTGTCATTATCTTGGTCCAAACTACAGCCAATCAGGCGTCAGCACCTCTCCAGAACCTTCTCCTCAGAGTTCCTGACCTCAGATTTTCTACCGCACGTCGTGTGACAGGGAGTCTCCCTGAGCTCTGCTCAGTTTTTTGTCTGTCAGAATGTCTTCAAGTAAGAGATTTCTGTTTAGACCTTGTTCTTCATGTGGAAAACTGCGTTTATTTTCTGAGGACCCACACAGTAAGTGTATTTACTGTTTGTACCCAGATCATGAGGTGGCAAAATGTAAATTTTGTAGAACCTTTTCTACAAAGACTTTGAAAGATAGGGAAGGCCGTCTCTTATTGTGGCTACAGAGACTGAAAGATAAGGAGGATCCAGTTTCTGATATGGAAAGCCTTATTTCTGGCCGTTCCCAGACAGCCTCTAAGCGCAGTAGTGTGCAGGAGTTGCCATCTCCTTTCCTGAAGAAAAAGAAACTGTCTTTGGCTCTTACATCTGCCATAGCTGCGGATTCACCTACTGTTTTGTCACCTTCGAGACCTAGTTCTCAGGCTGTTGAGGCGTCTACTTCCAAGTTTTCTGGAAAAAAACTGGCAACCTCGTCGACGATCCTTCCGACGACGAAATTTGCAGTGACCGGTTCGTCGACGGTGAGTCTGACGACGACATCAGCAGCGTCTTCGTCCGACGATTGTCCCGTCGACGTTAGCCTCGTCGACGGTAACCATCAGTACCACAAGGTCGTGACTTCTATATTACCCATTACATCGTCGTCGACGAGGAAGGAAAAAGTTCCGTCGACGAAGACTTCGTCGTCGACGAAGGGTGTGAGATCGACTTCGTCATCAAACTCGTCGACGGCTAATCCGTCGACGAAGAAGAAGATTCCGACGACAGCTCCGTCGACGACAGCTCCGTCGACGACAGCTCCGTCGACGACAGCTCCGTCGACGACGGCTCCGTCGACGACGGCTCCGTCGACGAGGAGTTTGTCGACGCAAATTTCGCCGACGATTGTTCCGTCGACCGCCGTTCCACCGAAGAGGACCTCTCCGAAAACGTCTTCGGGGACTACCTTGCAGCCGTCGACGGCAATTTCATCAATAAGGATAAAGGTGAACAGACCACCAAGGCAGCCTTCAACGAGGTTTTTACCTCACGATGAGTTCGTGGAGGAGGTCCCTCAAGAAAGAGAAGAGGGTGAAATCCCAGATGATGATGGGGATGTGGATAATGATGATGATGATATGGCGGAGTGGGACGATTACCAAGCACAAACACCATCCCCCTCTCAAGTAGTATCTGGTGACTCACCTCCAGTGGACATAGCGACGTTTCACCAACTAATGGAAAGAGCGGCACAACGTTTTAGACTGACAACGGAGCACAGAGAGGAAGATTGTTTCCTTTATGATTTCAAGAGTCAACCTTTTAAACAAACGCATACTATTCCCATTGTGGATTTCATTTGGGAAGAAGGCAAAAAGTTGATGAAGGCACCCAATACCTTGCCAGCACAGGTGCCTCGATTAGAGAAGAAGTATAAGGCGCCACTAGGAACCCCAGCATGCCTCATGGGTCAGTCAAGACCTGAGTCCGTCATTATGCAGG
The DNA here is from genome assembly GCF_964204655.1 of Triturus cristatus. Lineage (NCBI taxonomy): Eukaryota > Metazoa > Chordata > Amphibia > Caudata > Salamandridae > Triturus > Triturus cristatus. The sequence goes on along the minus strand of NC_140594.1, from coordinate 278,727,157 downwards.
CGGCGCAACATAGGGCGAAAAATCCTGCATCGACTGTCACCGCACCACCGGATCGTGACGGACGTCGAATGGATGCCATAGGGCGTAAAGTTTCTTCAATGGCCTCCACTGTGGTTAGAGCGGCCAATGCCTTGGCCATTTTGGGTCGTTATGACCGACAAGTGTGGGCTGACATTTCGACTTTGGTTCAAGAACTGCCGGAGCCGGAAGGAGGAGCCTAGCGCGCATCCAAGATGGTCGCGTGAGCACAGGGCTCCCCGGACCCTCTCTGCTCCTCGGAATCTATCCTGAGAATATCCTGACGTGGCTTATGGAATCTGGGAGATAAAGACCAGCTGAGCATATATCTCTTTTCAAAACTCAAATCGGACCTGGGAATCCTGAGTTGTCGCCGTCGGAACTTTTGGGACCCACCCGACGGAGGTGACCGGGGTGAAGGCGACCCGAGGGGCCGGGCTGCAATTGAACAACAGCGGCTTCAGCGCGGTGCCAGTTGCCGATCCACCACTTTCGGTTTCGGTTTTGCACTTCAGGAGACCGGCAGGGGGGTGCGCTCGGGGTGGCGAGGTGCTTCCTGGGCCTCTGAATGAGGTTTTCTTTCACCTGCTACTAGAGTGCCTATCGCCTCGGACCCCCTCTACCGACATTTTGTGGTCTTCTTGCTGGTGCCCTTACACCTCTTGATTGGGTGTCCCCTTGAGTGACCGTGTTCACATGGGGGGCAAAGGGGGTCCCGAGGGCCGCAAGACCAAGGCTTCCCTCCGCGGGGGAGCAGTCCAGAGCAATAACATGGACCGATACACCCAGGGCAGGGGGCCCTCTGGCGCTGCTGGCCCCCCCTCGGATACTGCGGAGGGAGGCGCGACCGTCTCTACGGAACTATCCCTGCAGGACATTATGGGCGCCATTGAGGGCATTAGGGAAACCATCGCGACGCAATATGAGGCCCTGGCCCGTAAGATTGACACTGTCGCGATTGATGTCACCCTGATCCGGGCCGACCTCTCCAAAACTAACGAGAGGGTCCAGGCTCTCGACACACGGACCTCCACCCTCGGTGCGGAGGTGTCGGATCTGCGGGCCGCGCTTGGAGACATCAGGGTGGTCAACGATCATATGGCCCGGCGGCTTGAGGACTTCGAGGGACGGGCCCGACGCAACAACATCCGCGTCATAGGTGTACCGGAGTCCTCTGATGGCCGCCCAGTTGACCTCGTGGTCGAGGAACTTATCCTGAAACAGTTGTCCCCGGCTGGCCTAAGTAAGTTCTTTGCCGTGGAGCGGGCCCATCGAGTTCCGGGCGGTCGGCCACGGCCGGGGGCCCCCCCGAGGCCTATCGTGGCCAAACTGTTCTACTACAGGGACCGCGACGCTATTCTGCAGGCCTCACGGACCCACGGCCCGGTTCGTCATGAGAACTCGACCATCAATTTTTATCCGGACTTCACGCAACTGGTCCAGAAACAACGGATGGGATTCCAAGGGGTGAAGCGTCGTCTCCGCGAGCTGGGCCTAAAGTATTCGATGCTCTACCCTGCAAAACTCCGAGTGGAACATGGGGATCGGACAGCCTTTTTTGACTCTCCCGTGGCTGCAAGTGACTGGCTGGACTCTCTGCCGGACGGAGGTGGCCGTCCCGGACCCTCTGCGGGCACCGCGGGTGACGGGTCCCCTTTAGAATGACTTTTGGTCCTTGATTTTGCCGTTTTGCACTGTACAGTCGGGTCTTATTTCACTTGCATATTGTGTTTAACCAGGACCAGTGAGGGGGGCGGGCGGGGACGGGTCCCTTACCTCCTCTGGGGTCTTTTCGTAGAATGGGGTTAGAGGGGCGACAGGCACACTGCAAGTTGGGGTTTTTTTTTGGCCCGCAGGGGTGCAGGGTGGGGGGAGTTGGTCCTGGGGTGGGGTTGGGGGGGAGGTGGGGTTGTTTTGCTGTGTGTTTTTTGTTTACAGGGCGAGGTACTGATTTTTGTCCACATTTGGGAACTGTGCTGCAGGCTGGGGGACCCTTGATCTATTGGGGGGGATGGGGGGGGACGGGTTGAGGCTTATGTCATGGAACGTCAATGGGTTGGGGGACCGTATCAAGCGGGGTGTAGTACTGCAATATTTGCGTCGTTTGACTCCTGATGTGGTGTTTCTCCAGGAGACGCATCTGGTTGGTAATGTTTGTCATGCAATGAACAGGGGGGGATACCGCCTCGTGGCCCATTCTGGCTTCACAACTGGTTCCAGGGGGGTGGGCATTCTCCTGCGAACCTCCCTTCCGGTGGAGATCACTAAGATAGTCTCGGATGACAGAGGGCGCTATGTGTGCTTGATTGGGAGGTGGGAGGGGCAGCCCCTTGCCCTGGTTTCAGTTTACGTCCCCCCGGGCCTCCAGAACTCCACCTTCACTGACTTGGGTCGAATGCTGCTTGACCTTCCGGACAGCCTCCTGCTCATGGGCGGGGACTTTAATTCTGTGGTTTCGGGTGAACTGGATCGTCACCCACCAAGGACCCTCCCCGCTGCCCAGGCATGGCTGGGTGGGATGCTGGATACCTTCGGCCTGGTGGATAGTTGGAGATTAATGCATCCGACCCAATGTCAATTCACCTTTCACTCGGGGGCGCATGGGAGTCTCTCTAGGTTAGACTACTTCCTTATGCCCGCGGCGCAGACTGGTCGGATTCGTGAGGTCAGGCACCTGGCGCGGGGTATCTCCGACCATTCTCCGCTGTGGCTTCTTTTCGACACCGGGCCGCGGTCTGCAGGGCGGATCGCTCCCATTAACCCATGGTACCTGCGAGACCCTACGACTCGTGACAGCCTGGTCAAGGCTATGGACCAATACTTCCTGGATAACGAGGGGTCGGTGTCGTCTGCAATGTCCCTGTGGGAAGCCTTTAAAACCGTGATCCGCGGACACGCCCTTTCCCAGATAGTGGTGGCTAAGAGGGTCAAGAGTGAGGCAGTGGTGAGGCTGGAGACTGACATAGTGGGGCTGGAGTCGGCCTTGGAGGCGAATGTCACTCCGGACGGGCTCCATGCCCTCAGCCTGAAACAGTTTGAATATAGGTCCCTGGTCACTGACGCGGCCAAAACTATGTATAGGGAGCAGCAGGGTCGACTGTACGATGCCGGGGACAAGGCGGGAAAGTTGATCGCGTGGCTGGACAGGAAGGAGAGAGTGAATCGTGTGGTCCCGGAGTTGCGTGCTGCGGATGGTGTGTGTGTGACGGAGCCTGACGAGATTGTGGAATGTTTTGCCGACCACCTCCGGGCTGTGTACTCCCCAGTGACTGACAGGGATGAGGACGACTCTCGCCTTCTTTTGAGGGATATCGCCTTGCCCGGCCTGTCCGTTGAAGACCGTGAGCGGCTGGACGCCCCCTTGTCGGCGGATGAAATAGCGACCGCGATCCGCTCCCTTCGCTCGGGCAAGGCTATGGGTCCCAACGGTCTGCCCATTGAGCTATATAAATTGCGCCCTGACAAGCTTGCGCCCTTCCTCAGTCGCATGTTCCGTGAGTCTCTGGCGGCGGGTTCCCTCCCGGCCGACCAGCGTTTGGCCACGATAGTCGTTATCCCCAAGGAGGACAAGCCGCGAGACCGCTGTACTTCTTACCGGCCTATTTCACTGCTAAATGCGGAGCCTAAGGTCCTGGCGAAAGTCCTTGCCAATCGTCTGTTGAGCGTCGTGTGCGATCTTATTCATCCGGACCAATGCGGATTCATCCCGCATCGTAACACCGCTCTTAACTTGCGGCGTCTTCACGGCGCCCTTGCCAGGGCGGAGCTCCTCTCCGAACCGGCCGTGCTGGTTTCTTTGGATGCCACGATGGCTTTTGACACCATCGAGTGGCCATTCCTCTGGGCTGTCTTGGCTAAGTTTGGCTTTGGGGAAGGATTTATTGGCTGGGTGAAGCTTCTTTACACGGGACCCATGGCTCAGGTGGTGGTGAATGGGCGGGTCTCTCGGCCCTTTGCCCTCGGCAGGGGCACGAGGCAGGGATGCCCTTTGTCCCCTTTGCTCTTTGCTCTCGCCCTGGAGCCACTCGCGGCTTGGCTCCGCTGGGAGCCCTCGCTTAGAGGGATCCGGTGGGCCCCGGGCTTTGAGGATCGGGTTTCGCTGTATGCGGACGATATTCTCCTATATCTCACCTCACCGCGGCAGTCGCTCAACGTCCTCTTTGACGTTTTGACTTCCTTTGGGAATAATTCGGGCCTCACGATCAATTGGTCTAAATCCTGCGTCTATCCGATCTCCGGTGGTCCTCCTCTCCTGCCGCCTCGGCTTCCGATCCAGGTATCTTTGAGCGGCTTTAAGTACCTGGGGATATACGTTTCGCTGGACCCGGTGGCTCGCTATGAGCAGAATCTCCTGCGTCCGCTTCGGCGATTGCGAGAGGACACGGCCCGGTGGTGCAGGCTGCCCCTGTCCCCGCTGGGTCGGGCAGCGCTGTTCAAAATGATGTCCCTTCCCAGGTTCCTCTATGCACTCCAGAATTCCTTCGACGTCATCCCAGTGGCCTACTTTCGGGAGGTGGAGAGCCTGCAGAGGAGATTGGTGTGGGACGGGCGGGCGCGTATTGCTCTTGCGAAGCTTACTCTCCCCTGGTACGACGGGGGCATCGCGCTTCCCGACATTCGCAGGTATTATTGGGCCGCGCAGCTTTCGGCCATCAACCATGCCACGTATGCGCCTGGCCTGAATCCGGCGTATGAGATGGACAAGTTCCTGCTTCCCGGCGGGGACTATAACAGGGCGCTTTACTCCCGCTCGGCTGGCCGGACCCTTACGGGTCCTACTAAGATTGCGGTGCGGACCTGGAGGGCTGCCACTGCGGCCACGGGCTGGAGTGAGCGACTGACATGTGCTACTCCTTTGTTTGCCTCCGATCGCCTGGGGAGCCTCTGGACTACGAAGGGGTTTGACCAGTGGGATACGATTGGTATCAGCAAAGTGGGAGACCTGTGGCATAAGGGCGCGGTTAAGACTTTCGCGGCTCTTCAGGCCGAATATGAGCTTACGGACAGGGAGTTCTTCCGCTATGCCCAAGTTCGACACGCCCTGCTTTCAGTCTTTGGAGAGGGGACAAAGATCCCGGTTTCTTCGCCCCTCGAGGACCGCATACTTGACGGACATGTCCCTGACAGTACTATTTCTTTAATTTATAAGAAACTGATTAATCATCGGGCTGACCTCTTGGTGCGCCTTCGGGAGGCTTGGACGGGGGATGGGGTGGAATTGGACGACGAGGACTGGCAGTCTGCACTGTCGTCCCCCAAGGAGGTCGCCATTCCGGCCCGTCTCCGGTTGGTACAGCTTAAGATTCTTCACCGGGTGTATGTGACGGGTCCTCGCTTAGTCTCGATGGGATATTCCGATGATGGGCTCTGTAAGCGGGGTTGTGGGCTCAGCGCCACCTTTCTCCATATCCTGTGGGAGTGCCGCGAGGTGGCGGACTACTGGCGCCGGGTACATACGGTTATGGGACAGGTCACTGGGGTTGTGCTGCTGCCGGAGGTGCGTCGCTGTGTCCTGAATGTGTGGGAGCCCAATGATTATAGCGCAGCTCAGACTCGGTGGGCGGCCCTGGGGAACATGATTGCCAAGAGAGATATAGCGCAGCTTTGGGGTGCCCAGCGGCCGCCCACCGTGTCAGTATGGAAGGAGAATATGGACTGGTGTATGTTCAGGGAGAAGACTGTGTATGTTGCCCGTGGTAAGCCGGGGGCATGGGGCAGAATCTGGGGGCAATGGAATGCATATCGCGGGGGTATCTGTACGCCCCCCCTGGTGGACACCGATATCGCCATGTCCCCCTGACCCTTGACGGTTCCGGGCACCTTTTGGAATGACTACATATGGACGTTCGTTTCCCTTGGCCCCCCCCCCCCGTCCCCAGCCTCCCGGTACTCCTTCCTTTCGCGTGCTGCTTAATGGTCTGAACTGGAGTTCCCCGGAGGAAGCCTGACCTGCACTGTTTGTCTTTATGCCTCGCCTTTTGTTTTTCTTTTAGTTTTTTGTGTTTGTTGGACTTAAGTCTCCTGTTCCTTTAGAACTATCCGGAGTCACTACGGGGCCGAGCCCCGGGAACCGACTGCAGCTTTGATAAATGTATATTTTATTCTGTACTTAGCGGCCGGCCCTGGGGGTTGTAGGCCCGTGCTTGTAATCGAATTATTGTTCAATAAAAACTTTAAAAAAAAAAAAAAAAGAACTGCCGGAGCCATCTAAAGGTGAAGCAATGAAGTTGCTCCAAGAGGGAGAAGCAACGTCGGCGGAAATGATCGATTGTGCAGTAGACATCGCATGCACGGGTTTCCGTCAGCTTGCTGGAGCAGCTGTGCTGCGCAGGCAGGGATGGTTACGATCAACATCCTTTCGCCAGGAGGTGCAGTCCATGATTTTAAACATGGCTTATGACGGAGAGGCGTTATTTGGAAATCACGTCGATGAAGCACTCCAGTCCATAAAAAAGGATACTGAGACGGCTAAATCTCTCGGAAATTTACAGTTCCAAAGACAAAAGTTTCGTGGTGCACGCGGACGCGGCACCTCCTCAAATTTTCGAAGGGGAAATAATCAATACAGACCCAATAATCAAGGATCCAACCGCTATTCATATAGCCAGCACCAACAATCATCACGACAGCAGGCCTCCAAGTCGTATAGAGGGAAATCCTCATACAGAGGAAACGCGTCAAAAAGACAATGACTCTTACCAGACAAACAAAGTTGGAGGTCGAATCTCTCTGTTCTTTTCTCAATGGTCCTCAATTACAAAGGACCGTTGGGTCTTGGACATTGTGAAAAAGGGGCACGCTTTAGAGTTAACCAAATTCCCTCCGTCCACACCACCCACCGGACCACCACCAGCTCACATCAAGGAACTTTTGCATCAAGTTCGACTTCTAATTCAAAAAGGAGCTATAGAGTTGGTACCAATATCTCAAAGGGGGAAAGGATTTTATTCCCGGTTCTTTCTTATCACAAAGAAGAACGGAGAATGGAGGCCCATCCTCGATCTGAGGGCGCTCAACAAATATCTAAAGAGCCAATCCTTTCGTATGATGACGCTAGTAGAGATCTTGCGTCTACTATCGCAGGAAGATTTCATGGCAACGATAGATCTCCAGGATGCCTATTTTCATATCCCGATATTACAACGTCATCGGAAGTTCCTGCGTTTTCGAATGGGTCAACACGATTTCCAATTCAAAGTGTTACCGTTTGGTCTGCGCTCGGCCCCTCGAGTGTTTACAAAGGTACTAGCTCCAGTGATAGCGTTTCTGCGACTCCAGGGAGTGCAAATATTTCCATACCTGGACGATTGTCTTCTAAAATCACAGTCAAGCGCTCGCCTGCAACAACACACGCTTCTATGCCAGCTGGTGTTTCGCTCGTTAGGCCTCTCCATAAATGCAGCAAAATCCCAGCTTCATCCTTCACAACAAAAGGACTTTCTGGGAGCCACTCTGGAAACGGTGTCAGCAAAAGCGTTTCTCTCCCAGGAGCGTCTACAAAAGATACTACGGCTAGTGACTTTGATCAGGTCAAAAAAGTCAGTTTCTGTAAGACTGTTGAAATCATTTCTGGGGATGGCATCATCGTCCATTGCCTTGATTCCTCACTGCAGGCTAAGGACACGTCCTATCCAGGAAGCACTGGATGTTCAATGGCGTCAAGTGTCGGGATCTTTCAACGACAGGGTATATGTCACAAATCTGATGAGGTCAGCACTCGAATGGTGGACAATACCAGCCAACTTAGCAGAAGGCACTTCATTTCTGTCAGTGACACCGGACAGGACAATCACGACAGACGCCTCATTAGAGGGATGGGGCGCTCACTTGGAAGATCTTTCTGTAAAAGGAAGATGGTCAACACATCAAAGAACTTGGCACATCAACAGGTTGGAGCTTATGGCGATTTTTCTGGCTCTAAAATCTTTTCTACCCTTAATCCAAGGAGAATCAGTGCTAATACAGACAGACAACACAACCTGTATGCACTACGTAAACAAACAGGGCGGAACGAAATCACCAAGTCTGTCCAGGTTAGCCCAATCAATTTGGGACAAGTCTCTTAGTCATCGCATCATGATTACAGCAGTTCATCTGCCAGGAATATCCAATGTCCTAGCGGATTCCCTAAGCAGGTCCTCCTCATCGACCCACGAATGGGAATTACACCAACCAACTCTAGAGAGGATATTCCAACAATGGGGTCGTCCACGGATGGATCTCTTTGCTACGCCGGAGAACCGAAAATGCCGAGATTATGCAAGTTGGCATCCCCACAAAGGGTCACAGGGAAATGCCCTTTTGATGAACTGGTGCAATCTATTTGCGTACGCTTTTCCTCCAATTCCCCTCATACCTCGGGTCCTTTGGAAGATGAAGAGACAGCCTTGCCACCTGATTCTAATAGCCCCACGTTGGCCCCGACAGGCATGGTTTTCAGAACTGCTCCTGCTGTCCCAATGCCAACCAATCCTCCTGCAGTCTCGAACAGATCTGCTCACGATGAGCGAAGGGAGAATTTGTCATCCGAATCCTTCCTCACTGAGCTTATCGGCATGGAACCTGAACACCATGAGTTCGCCCATCTAGACATCCCGCAGGATTGTAGGGACATTTTGGCCCAGGCAAGAGCACCCTCTACAGTCAAAACGTACAAGTTGAAATGGAAAAGATTCTGCCACTGGTGTGCTTCTAACGGAATCCACCCAATACATTCCACGGCACACCAATTACTACCTTTCTTCTTGCACCTGGCTAATTCTGGGCTATCCCATGCAACTTTACGGGTTTTCTTAGCAGCGATTTCCCGTTTCCGACAGGATGGATCAAATTCCTTTTGTTCCTCAAGAATAATCCGCCAATTCTTTAAAGGCTTATTCCGAAAATCTCCACCAATTCGGCGTCCTCCTCCGTTGTGGCATCTTCACATTGTGTTAGCGCAATTGATGAGACCACCGTTCGAGCCCATTCACAAGGCCGACCTAAAACATCTAACTTGGAAAGTGGCCCTACTTCTGGCACTAACGTCTTCACGTCGTGTCAGTGACATCCATGCTTTTACCATCAAACCTCCTTTCCTGCAGTTCAAACCGGATGCTGTAGTGTTGCGTACCAATCCATCATTCCTACCCAAGGTGCCTTCTGATTTTCATATTAACGAGCCCGTCATATTAAAGACTTTCTTTGCTAATCCTCAGACACCTGCGGAGCAAAGGTTGCATTCTTTGGATGTGAAACAATGTTTAAAGTTCTACATCAGCAGGACAGCTTTGTTTAGAAAATCCGATCAGCTTTTTATAGCGTATGGACGCTGTCATAAAGGACGTCAGGTTACTAAACCGACGATTGCACGTTGGATTTCGACGGCTATTGTCTTCTGCCATCAAAAGGCAAACAAACCACTGCAATCTTCAGTGAGAGCACACTCCACTAGGGCAGTATCATCATCTACCGCCTTATTTGCTGGAGTACCTTTGCAACACATCTGCAGAGCAGCTACGTGGTCGACCAGGCACACGTTTACTAAGCACTACTGCTTGACGGCTTTACGCGAGGAGGATGCTGCAGTGGGACAGGCAGTGCTGCGCAATCTTTTTAAATAAGGTGAGCCTCTTCCTCCCGCCTCCATATTGTTTCCATTTACTGTTCAATACTATTCATGCATTTAGATACATGCTGTATGTCAACAGATATAAGTATCTATATATATATATATATATATATATATATATGTGATGTTTTTATAAGAAGGTTATGATCATTGCGATCTTACGTTGATGTCATTATGGAAACAATAATATGGTTACTGCTTTCTATTCATATTCAAGCATGTGAATCTATGAAAGACACCCCAATACTGGAGAAGAACAATTGTTACTTACAGGTGGTTCTCCGGTATTGGTGTCTTTCATAGATTCACATGCGACCCTCCCTCCTCCCTTCAGGGGCTTTTTTCCTCCTCATAACCATGCATACACTTTGGTGCTACGAAAATCTGAGGTCAGGAACTCTGAGGAGAAGGTTCTGGAGAGGTGCTGACGCCTGATTGGCTGTAGTTTGGACCAAGATAATGACAGAGATAGACTACAAATGTCTTTTTTCTCTCTCCATGTATCCCTATGGAGATTTCATATATGTGCTTTCTTGGTGTTTTTACACCTACATAGCTCTATTTAGGAGATTATTTATATATATTATGTATATTATGACTATATATATTGCTATTTTATTTACCGTGGGACTCCCACTCCGACGACGGGGAATATTCAAGCATGTGAATCTATGAAAGACACCAATACTGGAGAACCACCTGTTTACAGGTAAGTAACAATTGTTCATATTACCGATCTTAGTAGTGGTATTAGCTTTATTCGATATATAAAAACATCATAAAAGCTGTACAAATTCCAGAAAAGAAGAAAAAAAGAAAAAATGTTCAAGATTATAAAATACGACTAAATCATGATCTACTACAGGTAGTACAGTACAAATTTTCCCATCACGTGGTTTTTGTTATTTGATTTAAAACAATTAAAATTTAAGCTTAAAACTGTTTAAGAAAGAGGCAGGATTATTTACAAACAGGATTTATCCCCCGAATTGGCTGGATTCTAATCACAGTTCACATCTGCCCTAACTTGGTTGGTTGACTTCCTTGCCAGGGTCTTGGTTCTTATTAGCCAAGCGGAGCCTAGAAATTTAGCCACCCCGCATATCCGAGATAAGGCTGATGAGTCTGTGCATAAAATGCGGAGTGCATTACGATGGCTCATTGGCCCTAGTAATTGGCAAGCTGGTTTAAGCCACCTGACTCTGGGTAGTCTATATGCTGATCTTTTTGAGGTATGTATCTAATTTTTTTTCTGGTACTTAACATTCATAAAGAAATCATGGCTGTTGCTTCTTGAAGTGTAAAATATATGTATATGTATATGTATGTATATATATATATATATATATATATATATGTATATATATATATATAATCTACTGGCGGTCGCCAGTAGATAGTTATAGTTACAACCTAGTTTCCATAGGAAATCTCAAAATTCTATTTAGAATAACTTTGGCGCCAGTTGACGAATCCTCGCGAAATTTTCAAAACAAATGGGGCGCTCCGTTCAGCTCCTACCTTGAAAGTCTCGGGGTGATTCGTCAAGCGGGGGCCGAGAATAAGGGGGGGTCCCAAAACGCGTTTTCCCCATGCATTTTTCCATAGGACATTTAGTCGCAACTACAGCCCGAACGGCTGAACAGAATTACGTGAAATTTGGCAGAGAGGTAGCCATAAGGTCAAGGAAGTGCCTTTTGCAGGTCTGGTGTAAATCTGTTCAGTATTTCCTGTGAAAATAGCATTTAAAAGCATATCAATATCTATACGCGCGCACCGTGCGCACACTGTGCGCGCACCCTGCCGTGCGCGAGCGCAATTCTGATTGGTTGTTAGATGTCGGTAAACATTCGAATCGGTCGAAACCAGGAAGTGTCGGCCGCCATTTTGTCTCTCGCAGTCTGAGGGGGTGAAAAACAAAGGTGGAGAACGTGAAAAGGAGGCAGAGTGGACAGTTCCTGACCCCCTAGCCTTGGTCAGGGGGTCAGGGAAGGACCCCCCAGGGAGAAAAAAACAATTTTTATTTTAAAATCGCGAGGTGCGCGCACCGCGCGCGCACGGCACGCACTGTGAACCGTGGGTGCACGGTGCGCGCACGGTGAAAAACCTGAAAAAAAAAAAAAATAATGAATACATAACTTAGCATTTAAATAACCGTACAAATTCACTGAAAAAACCATAGGTTTCACACACGTTATAGTTACGAATTAGCATTTAAAAATCCTTGCAAATTCACTTAAAAAACCATAGGTTTCACACATGTTATAGTTAGCTGGACATTTCCCTCGTAAAAAACCAATGAAATTCCCCCGTTATAGTTAGTGCAGGCAACTATATCTCACGCAACCGGAATCCTCTGCTGATGACGTCAGATATTACATCACTGATGACATATGTGTCTTTATGAAAAATAAATATTTGTAATATATGTATAGCTAAAGATTAATGGAAGAAGACATGGGTAAATAAGTGTCTAAATACAGTGATGTAATATCTGACGTCATCAGCAGAAGATTGCGGTCGCGTGAGTTATAGTTGCCTGCACTAACTATAACGGGGGAATTTCATTGTTTTTTTACGAGTGAAATGTCCAGCTAACTATAACATGTGTGAAACCTATGGTTTTTTAAGTGAATATACTTATATATAGATAGATAGATAGATATATATATATGTACCAAATTTCGCTCCTTCTGGACAGCTGGACCCAAGAGAGGTGGCGCATACGCCGGCGGAGCACGCCGGTTCGTAAATGTCCCCACAAAAATCCAATACCATGCGCTCTCAGTCACCAAGAAAAACCAAATCCAGAAATGTGCCGATAGGGGTGTTTATTTCTCACAACGCGTTTCAACTCGTTGCAGAGTCTTGATCACGTGAGAATAGTATACTATTCTCACGTGATCAAGACTCTGCAACGAGTTGAAACGCGTTGTGAGAAATAAACACCCCTATCGGCACATTTCTGGATTTGGTTTTTCTTGGTGACTGAGAGCGCATGGTATTGGATTTTTGTGGGGACATATATATATATATATATATATATGTCCCAAGGTTGCCTCAAAGAATGAAGCCACACACCGCCAAAAGGTAGGCATCAAGTCTTTATTATTGAAGCGTGTTGTTTTCATCTCTGGTAGTTCCATCCTTTGGCCTGATGCGTTTCGATGCTTTTGTGCATCTCTTCAGAGGCCGGCATGGGGAAAAGAGTTCTTCGCCGCTGACACTCCCTCTGCAATGCTGATTAATTCAACGAGCCTCTGGTGTGCTCGTAACTTCACGTTCGTTTTCAACAATGCACGCTGGGGGATGTAGTTTTTTAGGCAATTATAACCCTCCAGCGTGCATTGTTGAAAACGAACGTGAAGTTACGAGCACACCAGAGGCTCTATATTGTATCCCCAAAAATAGGTCTAACAATATAGGAGCTATTTCTACTTGAATTATCTTATATAGTTCCAGTGGGATGCTATCTGGGCCTGCTGCCATCCCTGAAGCCATAGATTGCATAGCAGAGAGAACCTCTTCCTTAGTTATTTCCTTGTCTAATTCTTGTCGCGTTTCTTCACTAAGCCTTCGTTGATTACCAAAAATAAGTTCGGTGTCATTAGCCAACATGGGATCAATATTGCCTTGATATAAATCTTCATAAAATTTCTCAAAGACTTTAATAATGCTCTTCTTTTCTGTATATACTACACCATCTGATCCCTTAATTTCCATAATGTTATTTCTGGCAATCTTCTGCTTAGTTCTTAGAGCAAGAACTTTACCAATGGTCTCACCATATTCATACCCCTCAGATTTATGAGCTTGGTAAATAGCAGCCGCCTTCCTAGTATAGTGATTATTTATTTCACTTTTAATGATTGCTATCCTTTGACGTAATCCCATTTCTTCATCATCTTGATTCTGTTTGACTACTTCTGTAAATTCTTTTTCCAGATCTCCTAGTTTGGTTATAAGCGTGTTAATTTCCTTTTTTTCTTGTTTTCTAGTTTTTCCTACAAAACTGATAGTTTCCCCCCGAAGACCGGCTTTAAAACTATCCCAAACTATATTTCGTGAAGAGCTATATTGGTTAATCGCATAGTATTCTATAACCCATTTCTTAATATATTCAATATAAGCATCATTGAGTAGTAGTGATCTATCAAATGTCCATTTTGCTTGTGGACGATCTAGCTTTGATAGTATCAAATCCATAATCAGAGGATTGTGATCTGAAAATAGTTTGGGTAGTTTTTTAATGTCTACATTTGGAATCAAACAAGATGACACTAGAAAATAATCAAGCCTAGAATTTTTTTTATGGGGATTTGAGTAGTATGTATAACCTGGATCTGTTGGATCTTTCACCCCCCAAACGTCTCGCAAATCATAGCTAGTTTGAAGAGTCGAGAGTGCTTGATGTACGTGGGGTTTTTTCCCCCCAGTATTTCTGAGTACCACCACACCCCTTCTCATAATTAATGTTTAGGTCCCCACAGAATATAAACGGGCCCGGCCATGATGCTACCTCAGCTTCTATATTATTGAAAATCTGTGGGTCATCTACATTTGATCCATATATTGTACAGACTGTAAATCCCATAGCAAGTTGCACCATAGCCCATCTCCCTGCTTTATCTCCGAATGCATGCGTGGCTAATCCAAGACAGCTTTTCATGTGGATTGTGGTCCCTCTAATAGTTGAGGTTTGTGTGGAACAAGCTATGAGATTATATCCTCCTATAACAAGCATATCCCGGTTCCCCCAGGGGATATGTGTCTCTTGTTGACATATTATATCAGGATTTAAACTTCTTAATATTTCCGCAACTCTCACGCGTTTTAGTTTATCGTTAAGGCCACCTACATTGACTGAACAAATAATAATCTTAGTCATTTAAACAGTTTAAGTTCCTCTGCCTTAGCTGCCCTTGCCTCTGATAAATTGTGGTTTTCACGATTCTTTACTATTATATCCTCTCCAAAAAAAGATTCACCTCTTTTCTCCCATTCCCCATAACCCTTCCACCCAAGGTCTTTACCCCTCCCCTCCCTCACCCTCCCAGTATTTGTGCCCATACACCCCCCCTCATTCCCCCCCACCCACCCAGCCCATATAGAGAGGCATTCAAACTACGGGAAGTCTGATTGCGATGGTTGCTGCTCCCTGACTCAAAAGTTTAAGCTAGTTGGCAAAAATAGAGATTTTCAAAGTCCCACAACATGATATCAGGAAAAAAAAAAAAAAGGATGCTGGATCGCTTAAAATTTAGTCTCTTAAGTTAATCAATCTACGGTTTCTCATCCCATTTCTCCAAGTACTCCTTCACTTTAATTTCTGAGGTAAAAAAACGGATGTGTTCGCCTTTTATTATTTTTAGAAGAGCAGGATGTAGTGAATATGCCTGTCCTCCTCGATCTTGCACTGGTTTTATCATTTCTCGAAGACGCCATCGTCTCTCTACCGTGAAATGGCTGAAGTCCGGTTGAACAAAAAAGACGTAATCTCCACCACTGCTTTTTGTTGACGGTTTTGCTTTATCGTAAGTAGCCTGTCTAAGTAAAAAATTGCCGAAGTAGACAAGTATGGCACAGGTTTTGCGTCAGGCTTTGCGGGCATCTTTAGATTAAAAGGGACACGATGGGCTCTTTGAACTTCGAGATCCCAATTCCATCCCTGCAAATCTGGAAATGCCTTGGCTAGGGTATCGACCATATACTCTCGGGTATTTGACCCTTCCTTTCCCTCCGACACACCTAAGACGCGTAGATTATTTCGGCATTGTCTGTTTTCATTATCCTCAAGCTTCCATTGTATATCAGTAAGCTGTGCGTCATGTGTCGAGGTGTTCGTTCGCATAGTTGCGACATCATTTTCCAGCGTCTCAGTCCGAGCTTCAAGAGTTATGAGGCGTTCATTAATAGCCACACATGATTTTGCAACTTTTCTGACTGCCCCCTGGATCTTTCGCATTGTGTTCTGCGCACGTTTACTGTCCTGGCGAGTCTCTTCCCGGTGAGAGAGTACGCACTGAATAACTGTATCCAGTGTCGGTGGCAAAGAAAGGGAGATAGTTTCTCCTTTGGCTGATGGCAATACATTTGTATTGAGCAAATCTGTTCCCAGATGGTCCCATCTGAGGTTTTTTTTCTGTGGGCTGGGATGGTTTTTCTCTCTAACGGCTTTGCGCATTGTAGCCGTCATATCTCTTTTCCCTATATCTGATTTTTCTTCGCTGGAATCCTCAAGTGACTCAGAAGCTGAGCGGGATAGTGACCAAATGCCATCAGAAAGAGAGTAAAAATCTTGCTCGCTGTGATTAGAAGATGTCGCATGTTTGTGACCCATAGCCAAAGCAATGCCACTGGTGTCAGTGAGAGTGGTGGAATCTAATGTGGGATAGTTTGCCTGGAGTCTTGGTTCGGATATTATCTCTGCCTCATTAGGAGCTCGTATCTCAGGTTGCAGGCAGGGGAGGACACAAGGTGGGGGTGGAGGTTGAAAATGTGAGCTAGATTCAGTTGTTTTATTACTGACAACCCTAGCAATAGTATTTTCAATCCGATTTACATCTGATACTGAATGAATCAAACCATCCACCCCCCCTCAACTCCTTCCCTTCTATCCGTGTTACCCCCTGCCTGATATTGCTCACCAGCTGAGTTCTTCTGCTGCTGTGTATGCTTCGATCCTTGTGTTGCTCGTAACAGTTCCAGCACAGTAGGTTCAGCTGGCAGATGCGCTCCATTCCGTGTTTTCTTCTCATCCATTTTCGGCTGTGCACTTGCCTAATGGAGGTTTGCTTCTTTACCACTGGCTTAGGATGTAAATCTGTAGATGTAGCCTCCTTAGGGGATACGCCAGTGTTTGCTCCCGAGCGTGTCTTCCCTTTTGCACCTGTCCCAGCAGGAATCTTCGGGGCCATAGCTGCAGAGCACATCCAGCGAAAATCGGAGCACCTCGAACGATGATCCCTTTCGGGTCCGTTGGACGCCAAAGCCGCCAGACACGCTAAAAGTCTTCACCAGCTCTACCCGGCAGAACACTACTCCACATGAGGCGGGGCCAGGACAAGATCCAAGGTGCGAGAACGCCGAGAGCGCCTTATCCATTCTCGACCGGCCGCCACTTTGTTTAAATGTTCACTTGTCCGTTTAATTTTCTCCTTTGTGCTATTTCTGCTATTTCCGTTTCTTTTCCTCAGAAAGTTTTTACAGCTGTTAATACGACAGCTCTCCGCTATACTCCGCATACTTTATCCATGTTTTTACGCCATTACGGTGCATCTACTCAATAAACACCGTCAGGGAGCAGCAGAACGGCCGTATTAGTCAGCCGCCATCTTGCCTGTTACCCATTTGATTTAATTCCAATCTGGATCACAGGTGTGATTGCATGTGCTTGATGCTGGCAAGGGTTCAGTTTAACTGGCGGTTTTATATTAATGCCAGGTTACCTGTGGTTCTGATACTTTTGGTACATGACACCTAAGGTGGTTTGCTGTTAGGTGCGGTACCTTTTTCAATGATATCATAAAGTGTTGTGAACTGGTTTTTTTCAGTTCTGTTTCGCCATTGGGAGGGAGGGCGAGGGGTGAGAGAAAAGTAGACCAAAAATTGTTTATGTGTGTGTAAAAGGCCGCTTTATTAGGAAACAGGTGCACATTACAAAATACAACCTCGGCAAACGCCTTACAAAACTAAACCTCACTAAATAAATAAATAACTAACCAAACGGGCCCCCAAACCCCCACCCCTACATGTTTGGGCCCTCCCCACAATACATCAATACGCATTAACATCATTATACCTTACGTCATGAGGAAAACATTACATCATCAATCGGCATTACGTCATATATATAAAACATACGTCATCAATAAACTTTATTCATCAAACCACAACTGAATTAACCTTTGTCATGTCCCCCGTAATCATCGATCCTGCCTGACCCCTTTTAAAACTGAACGGTCAAGCCATGACCAACCTGCCCCGGCCCCAGTCCAAGAAAATTCTAACGAAATTACAACCAACAATCAATCTGAAAACCGAACTGATACACCACGACCCCGCACGGCACCTGCTCCTAGCGACAAATACAAATACAAGAAACAACCCCTGCACACCGGAAACCCATAAAACAGCCTTTCGAAAAAGAAAAATGCTCACCGAAAGTGAGAAAAAACGAGGGAACAAGGGGGGAGAAAAATACTACCGAAAACAGGGAGGGAGGGTGGGACAAAAAGTTAAAGCACCTAGCCACCAGGTCACCAAACCTAAAATGGTGGCGGTTAGTGGGAACGGTGGAATTTATACTTGGGCTGGCAGGTCCTACTAGACCAGCCCAAAGCCTAGAACCTTCTGGCAACTTCTGGAAATAACCCCTCGCAGCCCTCCCAAACCGCCCGGGGGAGGAGACCTCCCTTCGGTCGGCTCCCTCCCCCAAGCCCCCCTTGGGAGGGAGGGCGAGGGGTGAGAGAAAAGTAGACCAAAAATTGTTTATGTGTGTGTAAAAGGCCGCTTTATTAGGAAACAGGTGCACATTACAAAATACAACCTCGGCAAACGCCTTACAAAACTAAACCTCACTAAATAAATAAATAACTAACCAAACGGGCCCCCAAACCTCCACCCCTACATGTTTGGGCCCTCCCCACAATACATCAATACGCATTAACATCATTATACCTTACGTCATGAGGAAAACATTACATCATCAATCGGCATTACGTCATATATATAAAACATACGTCATCAATAAACTTTATTCATCAAACCACAACTGAATTAACCTTTGTCATGTCCCCCGTAATCATCGATCCTGCCTGACCCCTTTTAAAACTGAACGGTCAAGCCATGACCAACCTGCCCCGGCCCCAGTCCAAGAAAATTCTAACGAAATTACAACCAACAATCAATCTGAAAACCGAACTGATACACCACGACCCCGCCACCCAGAAAGGCAGGCGAGTGAGGGGGGGGGATTGAACACACGGAGCCTTCCTTTCTGCCCCCCAACCGCGTAGCGAACGGAAAGATAATGGTAATTAACGCTGCATGGCCAAAGCCCGTGCTAACACCTCACGAAGCTCTAAAAGGTAAAGGTCCATACCTACACGTGACAAATGTACTCCGTCATCTCGGAAAAACTCTACCGATTCAAATTTTATTTCCCTGTGCGATATTCTACTGAAACCGAGGCCCCTGCAGCAACGAGACACCTCCGCATTCACCTTCTTCCTCGCCCGATCCACGGCCCTGGGGTTCACAGCCCCTCTCCATGTTCTACGCGGTATCAACTCTGTCCAAAACACATGACACCCAGACCATATTTTCTTAATGAGGCCTAAATCCCGTTTCATAGCCCGCAGTAAGACCACCCCTTTCGTGGCACAAAGATCATTTTCACCCAAATGAATGACCAAAATATCCGGGCATAAACCGCCCACCATGTTACTGTTTAAACAAGGGATTAACGCTCTCCAGAGCATCCCACCTTTACCCTTCCATACAATATTAAACATACGATCATTAAAGCCGAGTTGTTCTCCAAAGTAGCTCCGTGCCGCCTGGACTCTGGCCCATTTAACGAAGGAATGCCCCATTATCCAGACCGTGACCACTGGCGATCGAGGTCCAGCAACGGATCCTGAAAGAGAAAACACAATTAGAACACATGTCTAGGCTGAGAACGCCTGCGCGTCTTCTGCCGGGCTCCGCACATAGCGCCTGAAACAATTAGAAGACCAGCGCCCCAACCTCATAATATCCATCTCCGTCCAACCTCTGTGAAAGGCCTCCGTGGCTGCGCCTATACGAAAAGAATGAGTACCATATAAACTACTATCAAGCCCAATGTGTTGCAGGGCTTTACGGAGAACCATCCGTAACTGATAAGATGTGACAGGTAAACCATTAATGTGTTGGAATACGAGGGCTTCATCCCCACCCCCGCACAATGAACGCCAGCGCCGCGCCAGCAATAAAGGGCAAGTGAGCTTTGGGACGCGCGCTTGTAACCAAACCCCTTTACCTTTACCCGTTTGATCAGTTTTGGAGCTGGATAACCAAACATGAACACCTTCGTCATAACAAAAAACCTCCCTCCAGTGTAAACCACCCTTATGCTTGGTCCCCAACAACTCTGAGACCCTAAAAGCTCCAAAAAACATAAACGCCATGAGCATGGAAAAAACACACGCCTCAAAATCATCTGAACATACCAAAGGTAAGACTGTAATTAACCTAGCCAGTGTTTGCCAGGATAATGGAGCCCGAGAACGAACAACATGACCCTGTTCCCTGGCCCATCCTTCAAGCATTCTCCTGCCTATTTCCCCGGCTGACGGGGTGTAACCCCATAATAACTGACCCATAAAAGCAATACCCGCTAGTTTCCCCGCGATAGTCACTTTAGTGAGGCCCTTATCCATGAGGTCTAGTATAAAATTAACAACATCCTCTGACCGCTGCGACAGATCCTCCCGTCTGACAGCTCCAGAAGCCAAGAATTCCCTCCAGGCCAAGGAATATGCAGTACGTGTGGACACCGATAAAGAACCTACCACCAATTGTACGACCCTACTTCTCCTACACGCCACAGATGAGTCGGCATCCGATTCGGGGATCTGTCTGCCTCCCTCGCCAGTCCACGGAATCTCCCCCACTGTGAACGAGACAAAGCATCCGCAATGTCATTGTCCACTCCAGGAATGTGTAAAGCACGAAAATGAATGTCGTGTTTCAAACAACCAAGAACGAAAACTCTCATCAATTTCAAAACCTGGTCATCTCTGGCAGACTGACGGTTCACAATCTCCACAACAGCCATGTTATCCACACGAAACAAAACCTTCTTGTGTGCCAATTCCTCCCCCCATAGTGTCAAGGCCACCAAAAGAGGGAACAATTCCAAGAAGGTGATGCTGCGACCACCATTCAACCATTCATCCGGCCAACGTTCCGCACACCATCTGCCGTTCCAGAAAAGGCCAAAACCATCACTGCCAGCCGCGTCGGAGAACATCTGTACGTCCCACTGGAAATCCACATCCCTGACCAAGGGAACCATTGAAAGAGGTCAAAAAGAACTTCCACATTCTCAAATCCTCCTTTACACCGGCAGACAGGCGCACACGATGATGAGGCAAGTGGTGGCCTGCTAAAGCCCTACCTAGTCTCCTACAAAAAGTCCTACCTGCTCTCACCACCCTACAAGCGAAATTCAAATGACCCAATAGCACCTGAATTTCTTTTACCAAAACTTTCTTTTTGGCCAACATTGTCTCAAGCAGTTGCACCATGTTGCTCCTTTTATCCTCAGGCAAGCGAGCAGACATGAGTACAGAATCAATTTCGATACCCAAGAAGGAAAGGACCGTACTGGGGCCCACTGTCTTTTCCGGAGCTAAAGGAACTCCTAGATCTTCCATGAGCCCATGGAATGTGTCCAGAGCTGCCTGGCACTCCGCGGAGCCCGGGGATCCAACAAAGAAAAAGTCGTCAAGGTAATGTGTCACCAGGGAATGACCAGTCTGATTTGAAAAATACCACTGTAAGAAAGTGCTAAAACATTCAAACAGCGCACATGAGATTGAGCAGCCCATAGGTAGAGCTTTGTCCACATACCATTGACCACCGAATTGGATACCAAGGAGGCACCAATCGTCAGGGTGTACCGGCAACAGTCGAAAAGCAGATTTTATGTCACACTTGGCCATTTCAGCGGCTGCACCCGCTGTCACCACTAGTGACATGGCCACATCCACCGAAGAGTATGATACCGACACATCCTCCGGGGCAATAAAATCGTTAACTGAGGATCCTTCCGGCCATGAGAGATGTTGTATGAGTCTGAACTGACCTGCCTCTTTCTTAGGAACGACACCGACTGGAGAGACAATCAAATTGGGTAACGGCCACTCTGTGAACGGGCCAGCCATCCTACCCTCCTGAACCTCCTTAGTAAGTTTGTTTTGGACAACTGCAGGATGTTCCAAAGCCGATTTTAAATTGGCAGACCACCTCCGTTCCCTGGACCCTAGGTAACCCAGTCGGAAACCAAACTGAAAACCATCTAATAACTTGATTTTTGCAGACTCGTCGTCATAACCCTGTAAGGCAATCCGTAGCTTGTCCAGTTTAACCGGAGTACGAGCCTTTGGCCCCAGAACCCTTATTACCTCTGGATCCCCGACCCCTTGAGTTGGAAGTACCTGGACCTGACTGTTTCCCCTGGTGGCTGCCCGAAGGCTCGTTGTCCCAACATTTAGATAACGGGTGTTTCCTCCCGCAACCTGAACACTCATGCCTGAATTTACAGTATTCCCTAATACAGGAACCCTTATTGAATTCCCAACAGAAACCTGACTCTGAGTGAGTGTTAGAGCTGGACCCCACCCCTCCCCGGGTGGGCTTCCCCTGAAAGGGCCGGTACACTAGAGGTAACCCACTGGCCGTGAAAACAGTCTTCCCCCCAGCTGATGACCCCATTGTGTGTTGCCATAAATCATTATCAAGTTCACCCCATTTTGCCTCGGGGTCCCACGCCATCCTGGCCCTAAATTCCTCGTCGTATTGAGACCAGGCAAAACCACCCCCGGTGAGCTGAGCTTTACGAATCACATCCATGTACTTAAACATGGAAACGCTGCGCTCAGGGAACTTTTCACAGTACACTCTGGCATAAATCAAAAACGCAGCCGTCCAATTTTCAATATTTAAAGGGACCTTCGGGCGTTTGGCCAACTCAAATTCCTCCTCTTTAGAGCCCTCCTTAGACCGGACTTCTCGATGGAGAAGCTTAAGGAGCTCCACATACTCACCATTCCAAATTCTTTCTTTAGTACTAAGCATCAAGTGGGCACCCAGAGGCTTCGTCACCCCCATATATGGTAATTTTTTGATTTTTAACTCTTTACTAGCCACAGGCTCTTTAACAGTGCTGGAAGCACCAGCTATAACGTTGCTGGAAGCACCAGCCATAACTCCACTGTTTACTTTGTCTGTAACGTTGCTGGAAGCACCAGCTATAACACCACTGTCCCCTTGATAAGGAACTTTGCTGGAAGCACCAGCTATAACACCACTGTCCCCTTGATGAGTAACTTTGCTGGAGGCACCAGCTATAACACCACTGTCCTCTTGTTGTGTAACTTTGCTGGAAGCACCAGCTATACCACGGTCCCCTGTACTTTGTAAAAACATATCGTCAGTACCCACTGCAGTGTCTTTGACATAACGACCTTTAACTAACCGGCCATCCGTAATGACCACATCAACTTCACCACCGGTACCCACTGACACCATAATAGGTTTGGCCTGTGGGACCGTTCGCTCACCTTGCAACAGAGAGACAGCTCTCGATGGCTCCGCCCGTGGCGCCGCAGACAATGCATCCGGTCTCCGAGATGCCCTACCCGATGGGCCGCGCTCTCTTCTCCCTTGCAGTTGCCTCTGGACCACTGGAGCCTGTAAAACACTATGAGAGGAATGAGAGGGCACCCCCCCATCAAAATCCCGCAGTTCACCTTCTTCGGGACTCTCATCGTCATAGTCCAACACCACCGAGTCCATACTAGTATACATCATATCACCCCGGGTCTTACCTAACCCGGTATCAACCACTGTACATTTCAATGATTTCGAAACTCCAGGTGGGGGAGCAGACTGTACACGCCTGTACGTCCCTGGGCGCTGATTCTGTTGCTCCATAGCCGCCGGCAAGGCCTGCCACCTATACCTGCTACTCGTTGGGGCCAGCGGGATCACGCCAGACCCTCGTGTGCTGGCCGCGTCGGGTTCCCTCGGTGGAACAGAGAGGGCCGCGCTAGGCACTCTCCTCACTTCCCCTTGGCGAAAATGGACTGGACTGCGCCCTGCCAAGTCTGGAACGCCGCGCCTAACCTCGTCCTGAAAAGAAAAGGTTTGGACTGGTGTGCTAGTGTTCCTATCATCCACAGACCAACCACACACATTCTCCCTTCGAGTAGAATCAACAAACCACCCCTGACCTCTCACCAAAGAACGGCCTCGCGCGTCATGCCTCAATGGAACCACCTGAATCTGCGAACCACCTAACACCTCCTCGTCGTCACTATGATCCAAATTATCAGGTGCCGAAAAAGAAGCCCGACGAACAACTCTAGGGGCTGAGTCCTGGCCTGCTAAATCCTTCTGAAAAGTACGATGCGCCAGGCCCGCCGCGCCAAAATGTTCCCAGCCTGGAGAACCATACATGAAAAACGGACCCCCAGGGGCCCCAGATAAGTGCGGAGCCGTACTCCTGGGTCCTTGCATAGGCCCGCCACTCACCTGACCAAAACCTCTATCGGGGCCTAACAACGTGCCCTGGAAGCTAAACCCCCCCGCATTCAAAGCCCCAGGAGCCGGAAAGCCAACCGTACCCATTCCGACCGAGCCAGCAACCGCATGACCCACACCAAAAACAGGCTGACGGTTCTGTAATTCCGATGGAAAAGGCCCCCCCCTCAAAAAAGGAACGCCCCCAACTTCCGATCGCAGACCTTCACCCTGTTGCAAACCGGTAGTAGCACCACCAGACGAAACATTGACGCACATTTGGGCCCATTCACCCTCACCTCGAGAGCCACCGCCCCCAGAAACCACGTCGCCAATCGCCGATCCCGGGGTAGAGAACAATAACGGGCTCCCAACATTGCCTCCAAACTCAACCGATCCCACGGCGGCCCCTTGAGCCACCACCTGTACACCAGATGAGGAAACAGTCCTGGACCCCACCAAACCCCTTTCCTGGCCCTCCCCCACTCGCACATTAATCGGAGAACAACCTAAAGGGGTTAACAACCGCTGACCATCATCAGGGGCGAACTGAGTCTTGCCAACAACCAAAATGTCCTCCTGTGCCCCAAGGGGAACCTGTTCACGCTCGGAGTCCTGTAACGCAAATTGCACCGAGCTCCTACGACCTGCGCGAACAAAAAGCGGATCCGAGGCGGAGCGTTTCTTGCTGCCTCCCCGACCACTCTTGCCCCCTTTCTTTGACCCCTGCCCCCGGCCCGCCATTAACGGGAAATCCCCGGTATCAGAGGCAACGTGCAGTTGAAGCGGCGGGAGCTGTGAAGGTACACCCTTCCCCCCACTCAACATGCCCGGGGCCCCCGGAGCCTCCGAAGCACCGGGCTGCCCCCGAGACGACCGTTGTGGGGCCGGCTTCCTAGACCGGGAGCGGCCCCTCTCGCGTACCTGACTCGGCCGTCTCCTCTTCGGCGAAGAACATGCGATTACTGCGGCCCCGACACCGGCGGAGGCCTGGCGGTGAGGCCTAGCCTGACCGCCTCCCGCGAGCAGATCCAGGCGACCGGCATCAGCCAATAGACGCATCGCCTCCAGAACTCGTGCGTCTTCCATTACTAACCTCAAAGTAATATCGCTACAGGTAAAGAATGAAAAAGAACCGCACACACACAAGATACTCTCACAAAAAGTTAAAGCACCTAGCCACCAGGTCACCAAACCTAAAATGGTGGCGGTTAGTGGGAACGGTGGAATTTATACTTGGGCTGGCAGGGCCTACTAGACCAGCCCAAAGCCTAGAACCTTCTGGCAACTTCTGGAAATAACCCCTCGCAGCCCTCCCAAACCGCCCGGGGGAGGAGACCTCCCTTCGGTCGGCTCCCTCCCCCAAGCCCCCCTTGTGTATACAGTGTATACATGGCTGTATGTGTGTGTTACACGTTTGTTTGTTTTTTAATAGAGAGGAAGAAAATAGAGAGCGTTTTTTTATTGTGAGATGCAGTTGCTTCTCTTTCTTCGTTTCCCTTTGGTGCCTTGAGATGTCAATGACTCCAGGTAATGTTCAGACTGCCGGCCATGGCTCTGAAGACCATGTGGGTACAAGCTTTGTACATCTTTGAGGTCCGGCAGGGGACATTGGGCAGTGAAATTTCGTAAGTTGATGGGCGACTCGGATTCCCTGGTGGATGATACATAGCACACACACACACACACGTGTGTGTGCGAATATACATATATATATATTTATATATATATATATATATATGTGTGTGTGTGCATGTATATATGTGTGCATATATATGTATGTATGTATGTATGTGTAAATATATATATATATATATAAATATCATCTTGCATATTTGATGAAACCTATACCAGCGGACATTTGGATGTGGGGACAAGCGGCATGTGAGGTGCAGGCTTACCTTTGAGAAAGGTCTATGTTAGACTGAAACGCGTCAGGACTGCCATGCTGTTTTCATAAATAATGAATTAAATTGAAATCCGGCAAATTACGAGTGCGGCTCACCTTCTTTCCATGTGGGGAGAACTGTGTTGATGTGTTTTCGGCCTGGTCCTGCCGAGGAGCGACGCACCACCAACAAGAGCGCCACCATTGCCCATCTTGGACCGGTTTTGTTGCTCGTGAAAACGTACTAGGGCAATGAGGTGCCGCCGAAGACCGGCTTCGGTATTGGACCCGTTCCAGCCTTGAAAACTGGGCTCGGATGCGGGGTAATGAATGCGGATTATTGGGAATAATTAATCAGAGTGATCCATGCAAACAGCAAAAAAAGCACCGCCCACTGGAGGGAATTATAAAAAGACTGCCGGTTGGAACCACATGCCCCAGAATGCAATATAAAAATGAGCCACCGGAGGTTGTAATTATAAAAGCGGACATTTGGATGTGGGGACAAGCGGCATGTGAGGTGCAGGCTTACCTTTGAGAAAGGTCTATGTTAGACTGAAACGCGTCAGGACTGCCATGCTGTTTTCATAAATAATGAATTAAATTGAAATCCGGCAAATTAAGAGTGCGGCTCACCTTCTTTCCATGTGGGGAGAACTGTGTTGAGATATATATATATATGTCGAGCCCTTTTCTTACCTGGAAGAAGGCAGTGGTCGTAGTGTTTGGTCAGCAAGCAGGTCGCTGACATACGGCACACCCTCTCGGTCAGGAGCACCGCGGAAGACCAGCAACCCTGGACATTTGCATTGTAATGCAATTACGCGGAGCCCCCCCGGCAGCTGGTATTACCATTTGGGCGTGTTTGCTGCACTGGGGAGAGAGGAGGCATTACCTAAATGCCTGAGTAAGGGGATGGCAGAAGGCTTTGCTTCGTTCTACTGGGCACTCAAGCTGGGCTGTGGCACAGGTACAACGAGTTTGTTGCATCACTAGGTGTTTGAAGTGATTCTGCCACTGCGCAGACCTTCACTTGAACTGCATTATCCAGCATGCACCTGCCTGGGAGGACGTCTGCGTTACACTGCTGCACCTTTAATTGAAGGAGGAGTCGAGCGTCACCTGACTGGGAGCGGTCACCTTATCAGCTGTATCATTCCAGACCCCCAGAGAAACCATGAAGTCCGTGGAACAGGCACTGAGGAAAGCTAACCATGGCTGAAACGCGTCTGCCTAGCGTTTCAGGGACTGTCAGCAGCACGCATTGAATTTTCAAAATAAAGCCTTTGAAAGTCCCCGGAGTGTGTCGAGCCCTTTTCTTACCTGGAAGAAGGCAGTGGTCGTAGTGTTTGGTCAGCAAGCAGGTCGCTGACATACGGCACACCCTCTCGGTCAGGAGCACCGCGGAAGACCAGCAACCCTGGACATTTGCATTGTAATGCAATTACGCGGAGCCCCCCCGGCAGCTGGTATTACCATTTGGGCGTGTTTGCTGCACTGGGGAGAGAGGAGGCATTACCTAAATGCCTGAGTAAGGGGATGGCAGAAGGCTTTGCTTCGTTCTACTGGGCACTCAAGCTGGGCTGTGGCACAGGTACAACGAGTTTGTTGCATCACTAGGTGTTTGAAGTGATTCTGCCACTGCGCAGACCTTCACTTGAACTGCATTATCCAGCATGCACCTGCCTGGGAGGACGTCTGCGTTACACTGCTGCACCTTTAATTGAAGGAGGAGTCGAGCGTCACCTGACTGGGAGCGGTCACCTTATCAGCTGTATCATTCCAGACCCCCAGAGAAACCATGAAGTCCGTGGAACAGGCACTGAGGAAAGCTAACCATGGCTGAAACGCGTCTGCCTAGCGTTTCAGGGACTGTCAGCAGCACGCATTGAATTTTCAAAATAAAGCCTTTGAAAGTCCCCGGAGTGTGTCGAGCCCTTTTCTTACCTGGAAGAAGGCAGTGGTCGTAGTGTTTGGTCAGCAAGCAGGTCGCTGACATACGGCACACCCTCTCGGTCAGGAGCACCGCGGAAGACCAGCAACCCTGGACATTTGCATTGTAATGCAATTACGCGGAGCCCCCCCGGCAGCTGGTATTACCATTTGGGCGTGTTTGCTGCACTGGGGAGAGAGGAGGCATTACCTAAATGCCTGAGTAAGGGGATGGCAGAAGGCTTTGCTTCGTTCTACTGGGCACTCAAGCTGGGCTGTGGCACAGGTACAACGAGTTTGTTGCATCACTAGGTGTTTGAAGTGATTCTGCCACTGCGCAGACCTTCACTTGAACTGCATTATCCAGCATGCACCTGCCTGGGAGGACGTCTGCGTTACACTGCTGCACCTTTAATTGAAGGAGGAGTCGAGCGTCACCTGACTGGGAGCGGTCACCTTATCAGCTGTATCATTCCAGACCCCCAGAGAAACCATGAAGTCCG